>NC_090436.1:505831685-506135798 GCF_031143425.1 Pleurodeles waltl
CGGCGCAGTGCAGGTGAGTTAAAGTGAGTCTAAAGTGTACCAGTGTTATTTACAAAACAATATGTACAAATGTGGCTCAAAGGTCATGTGATCGTCTGTGCAATACCCAAAGATATAGGTGTCCAGAATCCACTAACCATTTTAAAATCTGGCCACATTAAATTTATATGAACGTTTGGACCCAACCTAGAAAATTCATTCAAAATGGGTCATCATCAGGACGAGGTTTCATTGTTCGAAGCACCTAAAATGAGGGAATCTTGTATCAGTCCCTTATTTTATACAGATATATCTCATTTGTATTTGTTAAATCTAGATATGAAGATTTTATTAACCCACCCCATTAATAGTGTCAGGAGTCCGGATGTATGAAGAATATAACCCATGACCATTACTCGTAGTAGAGTTCATCCTGCACAAGCCATGCAGGGAAGAGAATGAAAGACTGACTTATGGAGTGGCATGAAATGACATTATGCAGAAGCCCAATAAAAGGAGGCTTATCAGGTGAACCCTGAGGGGCGGAGGAACCTTCCATGTCTTCAATATATTCCAACTAATTGGAAAAACAGAAACAACACATATACTCACTGGTTATGTAACATCCAGTGAGTAGAAACCTATAAAATGAAAACTTACCAATCTATAAAACATGAATCCTTTACTGTATCTTATCCTTAGATACCAAAGATGCCTGAGGTCACCCTGAAAACTCAGTGTATCACTGTAAATTAATCCTAATAAAGAACAAAAATAATAAAATCCTTGCATGCTGACTCACTTAAACTATCACAAAATAGTGTTCAATCTTGAGGCATTTTATATTATCTCAAAGCTATCCTATCTATGATTCAGGGATTAAAACCTATGCACGTCCGACTCACCGGAAAGGGACCAAAGATATCACCCCCAATCAATAACGGTTGTATAACCGGTATGTATAATATGCAGAAACAATATATAATCGTTACTTAGGTCACCTCTCCATCCAACTCCTAGGGTTAATGACTCACTAATAAATTCCAAAGGTCTACGAAAAATATACGTTCTCAAGATGGTTTTAATACAACATCCTCTTTCATTGTAGAAAACACCCTTTCACCTTTCAATAAATACGAGGGTTATTCACTCCCCCTCTGTGTATCGTGGGCCATCAATTTGGTCTGAATTACTGCAGAAAAAAATTAAAATAATTTAAAGGGGGATCTCAAGTCTCTCAAACGATCATCAAGCTGGCGATACACAGGCCCTCTGAAAGAACCACTTACTTGTGAACGCGGGAGACAACCGGTGTGGATCAAAGGCTGGCCGCGCTAAACTGAAAGCACTTAAATCAGCAGATGTTTTACATAGCGTGCTCGCAGTAAGTGCGACATGCCATCTAGTGTCAATACATTAGAACCAAAAATAGAATTCAAGGGAAGGCATCCATGTCCAAGCCTTAAATATATGTCAATCTTTTGCAGTTGATTCCCAATACCAAATTAAAGGATTTATTTATCTGCAGCAAAAGTAATATAGAGTGAAGAAGTACTAAGGAGTCTTCGACGCAGTGGCAAAGGCCCACATTAAAAAGGTTAAGTATTACAAACTCTTCTAAGGACCTGCATCCTGTCACAGTGGCAGGTAACTTCTGGCAAACTCCGAGATGGACAATCTGTCATTTCATACACTCATAAAAACAAGAACCTAGATGACTTATCTATGGAGGGATGGTTAGACATCTCCAGACAATTGTTCCATTATGTAATTATCACTGTATTATCCAAAATTATTGTAAAAAAAATGCTCCTCCCAGATTGGGCTCACACAACGTTAGAACTTATCATGGACTATACATTAATCAAACTCTGGGTGAAAGATATGCAAAATTGAGAAAATTATGCAAAGTATGAAAATTCTGAAAAATTAGTCAAGAAGAATTGAAATTGACCTCGGTACCAGAGCAATCAAATCATACTGATGATGTTCAGACAGAGAATGAGCGAACTTTGTCCAATTCAATCCACCATACAGCAATCATACGGTGGCCGCCTGTGTCCAGTCCTTCAATGTGTTCCGACCTCGTTCAATTGTACCACGTTTTTCAGGAGAGCAGGCATTTCATAGTTTAAAACACATACTGTGAATAACTGAGCTGTGCAATTGACAAGTGTGTATGTAAATTCTAGCTTGCATTTCATTGATCTTACCTGTCCCTAAGTTTTGCCAGGTCATTCAATACCAGAGTCGGCTAACTCTGATGAATGTCCTTTTTCACTTTCTTTTGACTGGTGTCCTCTTGTGATTTCAACTCTCTGTGTCTGCTTTCCCTTTTATGTATGTGTATATGTTTCCTTGTGCATCAAGTTGATGAACTTTTAAGGGATGATGGCAGCGCTAGTGGTGATGGGGACATGCAGTTCTTCCTTCCAGCTTTCCATAAGCGGGGTAAGCACCAGTGACAAGCATGTACTCCTAATATTTACTAACGCACCTTCTGAAATGTAATCAAGAACGTCTGCTCTGTTTTAATTCAAACAAAGGTTGTTTGTACCATGCATTGAAAATACTAAAAATTAGAACACAACAGGAAATATTCATATAAGCGATCAACATGGCAGATGTGATTTCTATTTTCTGAAAGGAAAAAAAAATTACCCTCATACATTATTATACATTATAAGACAAATGTTGCCAAGGAAACCGTAACAAATTTTATTTTTGTTGCTCTCTTGGTGATGCTAAATTCAGCTCTCATAATGCTTATTTCTGTGGTTGTCCACATGACTCGTACAGTCACAGCTCGTGCGGGTTAAAAAGGGTGGGGCAGTGCGTGGCAGGGGGGTATATTAAAAATATATTTTTTGAAATAGTAAAAAAAACTTACCTGCCACACTGTGCCATTCCTCCGTCCCCTCAGCAGACACAGGCTCCCAGCCTGCCCTGTGGCCAATCCTAACGCTGCATGAAAGAAGCATTAGGATTGGCCGGAGCGCCCAGCCAGGCCTCATCTGTATTTATTTGGTTATGGATAAGCATTAGTTAATGATAAAATCATCAGATAAAAAATATGGTGAGAACAACATTATGGGATCTTGTTTTATTGCATGAGTTCAGTCATCCAGCTGTAGGTAATGTAATTCTTTCTTTGTCTAGCCAAACACTGTTGTATGAATTTAACAACACTAACCTCCTCACTACTGCAAAGCTAATTGTATATAACTTCTCACCTGACTTTATGCATACCCATTGTTCATTAACTGCCACAAACCACAGAGGAGGGTTTTACCCACGCAAGTGATCTGCCCATTCTTTCTATAGTTATATATATCACCATTGATTGAACAATGACAATGGCCTAGGGATGCAAGAATTCAGGCCACTAAATGTTCATAGGTACCAGAAGACCTTGGCCAGAAACTGTTTTTTTAAGAACCTTTGAGGCACAGGGCACTGATCTGCAGCTCTTTTTCTAGTAGTTTTGTCTCTCTCATGCCTTAGCTTCATGCTACACCTGAATATCCGGACTCATTTCGAGGTCTCTGGGTGTAAGATTTATTTCTGTAAAGAAATTGTGAGTAAGCAAGTCTCACTTCTGGAAATGCATGCTGAAGAATGAATTATGACACGCCTCATCACGGAAAATCCTTTGGAAATCAGGCCTGAATGTTCAGGTGAGACAAACACCTAATCCTGGAGTAAGATACGTCTACTCATAGAAAAAACTTCAGCAATTGGGATTGAATTATCGAGTAGTTCTGTATATAATGTTGCATAGGATGCCAGGTCTTACAGCCTCCAGCAAATGATGTAGTGCCTGCAAAGCCCCAATGCTTTTTTTATGAACGTGGGCTTGTTCGCTTAAACTATCTAAGAGATTCTGTTGGGACACTGATCTAGAAATATTTCATTGAAATAAACAGTCAAAAATGAGTAAAAGAGCTGACCGCATCAGATGCCGTTTGTTAAATTAAATCACACATCTCCTGGCTGTAGTATATAGATTTCTGGCATTGGTTTGACAAAGTCTAATCAGGGGTTTGTAACGCTTTTATTGTCCTCAAAGTTCAAAGTAAGAAGTGAGAATGCTATCAACTTTTAGACACATTAATTTTATGATCTCAGTTATATGCAGTCTGCAAAGGAAGTAAACCGGAAATGTATGTATTATGACAGATAGGTGAGTCTCCCAAATAGTGAAGAGACTTGTACTACATGTATGCTGAGAAGTATAAAAATGGTTGCCAATAGGAAGAAGAACCGGCTTAAATAAGAATAGACAAAAAGAGGAAGTATGACATCATTCCAATATTGAAGAGAGTCAATATACAGTAACCCAAGTTAGCTGCATTTAGGGCGGAAGGTGGAGATAATGCTGCATTCCATATGAGAGCATGCAGTATGGGACATTTACAAGTTACTTTGGAAAATGTCGGAACCTGTACGAACATTTACCACAGTCTTACGTTTTTTCAAGTGAAACACAATATGGCAAATGTAGGGTATAGGATTTAAAAACACCAGAAAAAGGGTTACACTAGATAGGAACTCTCTTTTGGTTGGATTCCCTGGAAGTACCCAATGCTAGTGAACAAAAAAGATGCACTGGATTTTGTAGATACACTAGAAACAGCAATAGCATCTTAGTGACTCCTAGCAATGCTTTAAATGTTTAACGTAGAGGCCTCAGTATTAAATCACCCATTGTGATAAATCCTCTTGCTGTGCAAATTACTTGCCAGGTTATGGGAATAGGTGGACGTGAGTGTGGCCTGCTTTCAGTCAATACGTGATGCGCAGTTGTTAAGGTACATATCGTCTTTAAAAATATGTCTTAGACTTTACCCCATGCCAGCTCAGAATTTGGAGTACACAGGAAGGTCGGTAAGACAATTAAAAAAACACGCACAGCCTGAATAAAGCATCACACTGAAATGCATAAACGTCAAACAATACAAACATTTCAACATGAAAGCCAAGCCAAGCAAACGCATCCATTCCCTGAATTGGATTTTAGAGGTCCATGAAGATTTGCATGTTTCTTAATACTACAGCATTATTACCATTTATGCAGGATAAAACAGTGTACATAACGTTTGCATAAACAACATACATTGCTTTATTTACAGGTGTTCCCACAAGCTCCCACGTTCTCATGCAATAAGTCTTCTTCCTTTAGGGTTTGAGACTCAGACATACAAATGTATAGTTTCTCAATGTGTACCAAACACAAATGTTTTGTTTTCCAATTTAATATTTCCCACATTAATTTATGTTTTCCGTTGGCCTCTTGGACACTACACTCACAGCCAGCCTGGGAGCAGCGTCTCACATAACTGTGACTATCGAGTCCTCAGACGATGCACATGGTGTGTTTGGGTTCAGCTCTGAATCGCTCTTCGTGAATGCAACAGAACCTGAAGGAGGATACAGTATTGTCACTCTCCAGGCCAGTATATTCACTTTTTTCATTAGCTGTATATGTCTTTCATGCTTTTTTTGATATATTTCTGTTTTATTCAACATTATAATTCATACTGAGGGATGAGCACAAAAGCTATAAAAAGATAAATTATTGCACAAAAAAAGTATTTACAAATGCAAAGTAATAAATTAAGAGTACACCATGAAAAAGCAAATTGTAAAACAGTGGGAAAGAGCTAAGTTGGGGAGAGTAGGAGATAGGTTTAACAATACTGAAATAAATTATTGATAAGGAAGGCAGGCGAGATCTCCCTCATCCTAGGACCCCAACATCCTGGAATACCTACCAATTCAAAGCCTAATCAAGACATTTCTCCCGCTTCAGATTGAGGGAGGAATCAAGGGAAACAGCGATGGTAGTATGCAACCGTAAACATATCATAAAAAGCTTGGGCAACAGGTAAAATGGGTTAATACCTGTCACATAGAGCTTGACAAGATGTTACGTGCTGTTCAAGAAAAGTGGAGGAAGGATGTTGGAGTGAATGTGGCTAAGGGTGGCTGGTCAGAAATGTCAGTCTTCAGTGCCCAAATGCTGAGGGAAGCTAACTTTAGATGGATGCAGGAAATCCTCGCATTACCTTTTGAGAAAAATGCATTAGTAAGGTGAACTGGAATGGTAAAAAAAAAAAAAAAACAAGGGAAGAATATGTATTTTAATTATGGGGATCCTGCCACCAATTGATATGGAGAGCTACTGCCATCTACCTAATGTATCCCTAATATTCCTGATTAAGGGAAAATAATTCAGTTTATATAGATTGCCAATCCCCAGATAAGTAATAGGACTATTATTAAAGGCCTTCTGAAGAACTTCAGACAGGTCCTTCATATCAGTACTGAATAGATGACTCGTTTTTTTTGCAGTGTTTAAGTATAGCCGGTGACAGCTGAAAAACTTCATAAGATTATGAACAGTTTCTTAAGGACATTTGGGTCTGGATGATACATAAAACCAGATTGTCTGCATATAGTTTAAGTCTAGAAGAGTCTGGTACTGGACCTCAGTAGCATTCCATCCTTCTCAGGGCACATTCAAGAGGATCAATAAAAGCCACAAACAATATGGGTGACAATGGATACCCTTGCCTAGTGCCCCGAGAGATATTTATAGGAGCTGAGACTTTCCCATTTAATGCCAGTTGTGCCCTGGAGCCCAGATATACTCAGGCAACCGTCTTAATAATCTGACCCAAAAATCTCATTAGTTCCAAAGTTTTCAATAAAAACTTTCAGTTCACCAGGCCGTATACTTTTTCAGCATCCACAAACACTACTTCTGTAATCTGGTTAATTGCATAGTAATCTATGGCCTAAATTAGGAAATGTGTATTTCAGAATAATTGACATGTAGACACAAACCCATTCTGATCTACTGCCATTAGATCAGTTATTACCTGAGATATTTTCCTAGCAAGTATCTTCATGAAGATTTTCTGCATTAGGTAAAGTGATGAGGCGGTAAGAGTGCACTTGTTCTAGGTTCTTTTCCTTTGTTAGGAAAGCAGATTAGTATTCCTTTTTTAAATGAAGAAGATATGCCTCCTTTTAAGCAGTTGAACAGCTCTGTAAGAGGATTCTTTCGATATTTGGTCATCAGAGAGTGCCATTGGGAGGGATAACCATCCTTACATTTTACATTTTACATTTTGGAAGTTTCCTTACCACTTCCACCACCTCCTTTCTTTCTATAGTATGAAAGAGATTACCCTCTGCTTCCTTTGCCAATGAGGAAATTTGAGCTAAATTCAAAACTTTTTCAATACCTTCATCCTAAGGATCAATACCTTCTTCATTAATTCTTTGAAAATATGAGCTAAAAATAGACTCTATTGCCTCTTTATCCCCTTCTTTTTTCCCTATTACTGGGTCGCCTATTCTGGTGATATTGTTCCTAACCATTCAAGACTCAATATGCCATGCCAGCAATCTGCCACTAACCTCTGCCTCCTCAAATAGTCATAGGTCTATGGATTCTCCAATAAAAAAGTCTGCAATTCCTTCGTGGCTGCCTCTAGCTAGTTACATCCGCTTGTGTTGTACCTGCTGCAACCTGATTTCAGATCTTAAGACCATCCTTGAGAGGCATAATAATTTCTCATTCTCTCTTTTTCTCCTGGCATTTTCATATACTATAATCCCACTCCCAATGTTAAGGTATACACCTTCCAATTTTTTTCTGGTAATGTGAAGCCTCTGTTCTCCCAAAAAAAAGTTGAGTTCTGTTCCTCGTCTCTTTCAGAATTTTCTCCTTTGAGAATAGGGCTTTATTAAAGGACAGTCTATTCATAGGGTGGTTATGGATGGCATCAGGACTTCCAGGATAGCTACTGTATGATCTGAGAAACAGTTAGGAATGTACGAAGCCTCTACGCTTGACAGAAATTCAGAGGTAGGGAAAAAAATCTATACCTGATGCCACCTGAAATCAGGCATAAAAAATTTATACTTTAGTAAACCAGGATTCGATCTGCCCCAGGGGTCAAAAAGGTCTGTCTTACTCTTTAACTTAGTTGTTGTTTGCACCCCTATTGGTTTCCTCTGTTTAAAGTTAGGGTTGCTCTGATCCAGCTCCAAGATTTGGACACAGTTAAAATCCTCTCCTATTACATTATGTTTTTGAAAATTGGGCAAGTTGAAGAATCAAATAATATATAGGCTTCGGCTCATCAACAACGAGCCGTATATATAGAGAAATGTAACTGGCACATTCTCAATTAGAACCTTTTAAATTGCCCATCTACCTTTCCCCTCCTTCAGTGATTTGATAATCTTCCCACTAAACCTCCTGTTTACTAAAACTATAACCCCTCTGTGCGCTGCCAAAGTAGTTGAGTTCAACAGGAGCTGGAATGGCCTCGCATGTGGCTCGCCCCTTCTTTCTTCTTGCTAATATGTGTCTCCTGTAAATATATAAAACACGGTTTCTGTTTTTCCAGGCAATTAGAAATGGACTTACTTTTCCTCCCATTATTGTGCTTGTTCGCATTCATAAACAAATTTCTAAGTGTATGCCCTTTGTTATACCTGTCAGCCTTAGGATGGTCTTTCCCCAGAGTTTCTGCCTGCTTGCCTTATTTGTGTTTATTATTTATGTTGGCCATAGGACTCTGAGCACTTTAAACCTGATGAACAGTGCTAAAGTGCATGCGCTTCTCCCCTAAACATGGTAACATTGGTGTATACACTATTGGCATATTTATTTTACTTCTAAGTCCCTTGTAAAGTGGTATACAGTATACCCAGGGAGTGTAAATTAAAGTGGGCCTGCAGAACTGATTGTGTCACCCACACAGGTAGCCTTTCAGACCTGTCTCAGGCTTGCCATCGCATTGCCTGTGTGTGCAGTTTACTGCCATTTCAACTTGGGATTTAAAACTACTTGCCAAGCCTTAAACTCCCCTTTCGTTACACACTACCCCTAAGGTAGGCCCTAGGTAGCTCTAAGGATGGGGTGCTGTGTAATAAAAGGTAGGCTGTGTACTTTTAACTTTTCTCATGTTCTAGCATTGAAAAAACTCCCAAAGTCGTTTTTCACTATTGTAAAGCCTAGTCCTCTCATAGGATAGCATTAGGAATTCCTTAATACACTTTAAAGCTGTTATTCCTGATTAGAAAGGAGTAGCTATGTCATGTTTCATATCTTCAGAATCGTAGTGATAAATCCTCTTTATTGGTAAAGTTGGATTTAACAATTACTTTTTTTGAAATACCACCTTTAGAAAGTGGACATTTCTCTGCCCGTACAGCTCCCTTACAGCTCTGTGTGCCTGCAGCCTACCTCCAAAACATGTCTGGGGTGGGTGACAGCTTCACTTTGTGCATTCCCTCCAGACAGCCACAAACACAGGAAGGGTAGGTGTGCCTGAGGACCCATCTGCATTCATCTGCATTCTGATGGCTCTTCCTGGGCAAGAAGGGCGGGAGGGGGATGACACTTATACCTTAATAGGCAGTATCTGTCCCCACACAAAGGGCTGATTACCCCCTACTGATAGTCTGGAGCCAGGGCTGAGGAAGATAAAATACATGTGCACTTCAAAGACCCTTGTTTGAAGTCACCAACAATTTAAGGGCACTTTTGGGTAGAAGTATTGGCTCTCTGACCCCAGTAAAACAGACACTTCTGGACCTCCAACTGGACTCTGTCAGAAGAACTGCTGAGCTGCATCAAGGACTGCCACTCTGCTGGACTGCAGACCTGGAAGGACTACTTTCTGACCTTGTTGATGGATAGCTGGATTCTACCTTGTATCCGAGATTATCTCGAAGGGCTTGTTGGCTTGCCCGCCATTGCCAGAGACTCAGGAATTTCAAATTTGTTACCCCTACTCATGTGCCAGGTTCACTGGAAGCGGACCCAGATACTTTCATGATGGAAATTGCATCTCCTGTCTGTGTGTAGCAGAACCGGCCTATTGACCCGGTTGTGGGAGTAGAATCAGTGCATCGCTCTCGGAAACGCTTTCCCTCAAGAGCCGAAGACCCCTTGTCAGCATGGAGAAACCCAACGCGTCAAACTTCGGAACTAACACTTCATGGCTCCATGTCTTGACTTCAGAACCGACACATTGTCATCACCGAATGGGACAGATCACCGCATTGCCAACCCTGTGAGGACCCAATCAACAGATCTCACCATGCATCTTTCTGTTGTGATCAGGAAAGGTACTTTGTTCACCAGGGCATACGTGGGTCCTGTAGCCAGCCTGTGCTCCATTGAGGTTGGCCCGAACTTTGAGTTTGCCCCGGTCCAGCACGACCTAAAGTAACCCCTAAAGCGCTATTTGCTTCTAAGCACTACGACTCATTTAATCTTCTAAAATTCATAACTAGAATTCTACTTATTGGATTTTTGTGGTTTCGGTCTTGATTTATTTATAAAATGAGTGTCTATTTTTCAAAACCTGTGAAGTCTTTTTTCTGTCTTTTCGTTATGTTACAGTGTGAATATGTGTGTTGCTCGTATACTTTACACATTGTTTCTTTCGATAAGCCTGAATTCTCTGTGCCAAGCTATCAGAGGGTGACCACAGGCTATTTTTTAGTGTGTATCTGGCTTACCCTGACTAGAGTGGTGGTTCCTGCTTGCACAGGGTGCATACTCTGACAATCAGAAACCCCGTTTCTAACACCCAGCCATAAATTTCTGCTACTAGACGGATATTACCATATTGCACAGATGATCTCTATCTCCAAAATCCTAGTTCTTCCCACGGCCCAACCTCTATTTCTGAAAAACAATTTTCAAATTCCGAGAAGTATCTTTTACAACCCAGGCTGCAGCTCCATTACCAAGCTGTTCTTTGCCCCACGTTCCCCCTCTCCTTCTATCACCCTATCACCCCAACCCAAGCAATTCACCCTCTGTCCTTTTAGGCATCCAGGCAACTTCTTCACCTTCCACATGGATGTCCTACCCACTCTTCACTTTACAAGTACAATAACTGCACTTAGTGCCCTAGTTCCACCTTTGCACACCCACAACTAATATACTTAAAAAAAGAACACCTCCCTCATTATATAGTGAAAATAGAATAGAAATACTGTAAACTATATTATAGTAACCTATTATCTTTGAAATTCATGAAAATATTTTTAACACCTTTAGCCTTGCTAGTTGCAGTAGGATAGCTTGACCTCCCTCTCGTCTCAGAACAGTGGAATCAGCAATCTTAATTCCTTCCAATGCCTTGATGTCTCAAAACTCATATCTGGAAAGACCTGGAAACTGATACCCTCTGATGACTTGAAACTCTGTTGTTTTATCACTTGCAAATCAAATCAAATCAAATCATTAACATTTATAAAGCGCGCTACTCACCCGTGCGGGTCTCAAGGTGCTAGGGGGAAGGGGTTACTGCTGCTCGAAGAGCCAGGTCTTGAGCAGTCTCCGGAATGCAGAGTGGTCCTGGGTGGTCCTGAGGATGGTGGGGAGGGTGTTCCAAGTCTTGACCGCCAGGTAGGAGAAGGATCTCCCACCCGCAGTGGAGCGGCGGATGCGAGGGGCGGCGGCGAGAGCGAGGCTGGTGGAGCGGAGAAGACGGGTGGGAGCGTAGAAGCTGAGGCGACGGTTGAGGTATTCTGGTCCCTTGTTGTGGAGGGCTTTGTGTGCGTGGGTGAGGAGACGGAAGGTGATCCTTTTGCTGACGGGAAGCCAGTGCAGGTGTCTCAGGTGTGCAGAGATGTGGCTGTTGCGGGGTATGTTGAGGATGAGGCGGGCAGAGGCGTTTTGAATTCGTTGCAGACGTTTCTGGAGTTTAGCGGTGGTTCCTGCGTATAAGGTGTTACCGTAGTCCAGGCGGCTCGTGACGAGGGCGTGGGTCACGGTCTTTCTGGTGTCGGCGGGGATCCAACGGAAGATCTTTCGGGGGAGCATGGGGAGGGTGAGGAAGCAGGAGGATGATACGGCGTTGACTTGTTTGGTCATGGTGAGAAGTGGGTCCAAGATAAAGCCGAGGTTGCGTGCGTGGTCTGAGGGGGTCGGTGCGGTGCCAGGGGCCGTGGGCCACCAGGAGTCGTCCCAGGCGGTCGGGGTGTTACCGAGGATGAGGACTTCCGTTTTGTCTGAGTTCAGTTTCAGACAAGAGGAAATTCTCTCGAACTTTAAGGTCGCCAAGATTAACTTACTGCATGTGTGGCCATGTAGCGTTAGCATCATGATTGGGACACAGCCTGCCCTCATAATCGTGAGATCCTCCTTAAACCCCCTGAGAACATGAGTTTAAATTAAGCTTTCTATAACTTCTACTGTTGAGGATGCCAATTCATTTCTCTCAAGAATACCAACAAAACGCAAATTTGATCTCCTTGAGTGGTCCTCCTGTTCCTCTAATTTGAGTCTTATTAACTTAGGGCCATACTTACAGACCTTTTTTGCTCTCAGAAACAGATGATCAGGCCATTTCTGATCCCAAAAATGCTTTTACATATGTACAAAACAAAAGCTGCAATTTAGTAACTTATTACTGAATCACAATTTGTGTTTGCAATTCGATATTTGGAAGGGAGTGCTTACAAATACAGAATCTGAATGGGATGTATGACTGTTTTGCAATCGAATTAAGGTTGCAAAACCTTCATATTTTATTTAGTTCATTGAAGGGGGTGGTAACCCATTTGCAAATGGAAAGTGGTCCCCAAGGGACCCCTTTCCCTTTGAGAATGAAAAACAAATATTTTCTAGAAGTAGGCAGTGATCCCACGGACAACTGCCTACTCCTAAGAAATGAAACATCAAAGTTTTATTTTTATTTTTTATACACAACCCATTTTCCTTCGAGGAAAATGGGCTGCATTAAAAAAACCTGACAGCTTTATTAAAAAGCAATCACAGACATGGTGGTATGCTGACCCCAGCAGGCCTCGATCCCTTTAATGACTATCATTCCTAATGGGTTGCAAATTGCCACCTACCTCATCAATGTACATGAGATTGGCTGGTTTGTGACCCATTAGGAATTGCTAATGAAAACTTTAAGATTTCTTACAGTGCAAATTCCAATTTCATAATTGTGATTCATTAAGAATGGCAATTAGGAAATCACAATTCCTAAATTTTGTACATGTGGCCCTTAATCTCCTTAGCTTGGGAAGCATATGCTGACTTAAGCTATCCCTGAGGGTCTTCCAAAACAGAGACCCACGTTTTCACTTCCTCCAGTTGACCTAAGTATGAATCAATTTTCTTTTCAATGTCCTCCATTTTTCCCCTAAAGGACTGAGCCAGGAAGTTTTGTTTTTATTTTAGCTCCTTTATCTCCCCCTATATAGTTGTCACCAATAACTCTATATTAGAACTGGGCTCCCATTTGAGCAAGAGTCTTGGCAGAGTTAAGCAGTCTTTTACAACATTGGTTCCTCCTGGAGTTATGGCAGGGACTTGAGATGCCTGACACTGTGGGTGCAGTATAGATACTTGAGGTGAGCTAAGTACTGATTGAAGCACTGCAATAACTAAGTTACTGGCATTGCCAAGTCCTTGGCTGAGCTGACTATCAATGCTCCCCCACATCGCCACTCATCTCCAGCTCTAACAACTGTGAGATGAGACAGGTACCTTAATTTCCAGCCAGGCCTGCACTACTGTTCCAGCCAATCCCTTACCCCCAATGGCCCTGCTGACCCCCGTGTCTTATTTCCATTATTGTTATCACGGCCTGTCTGACTGCTTCTTGCCACTTTGGTGCTAAGACTGAATACAATCTGGCACCACCCCTTCTATTCCTTTCTCCAAAGTTGGTGGTGTAGCAAATGATTGAGTGTGTACCTGGTCATCCTCGGTTCCCTTTGCTAAATGTTCCTGCATGCCTGCACTCTCCTGGGCACGCTGCTCTTCCAGTCTTTCCAGGTCTCCTATGGCTAGTGCCGAGGCTGGAGGCAGGGCTACCTCGGATTCACTAGAGGACATTTCCAGCTGGTGCACTTTAGTCTTATCTAACGTTGGCATGCCCTCACTTTCATCCTCTCATCCGCTAACACCCCCAATCTTTCAAGGTAAGTTGCTGTAGTATTTCCATCAAAGGCTTTCTGCCTAGGAATGACCTCCCAGTTCTGCTTTCTAGTGGATGTTCTGGAACCTTTCTTGGGGGTAGAAAATCATATGTATTCTTCAACATTGGCCACCTTTAAGTATTCTTTAGTATTGAACCATTTGCCCTTAGATCAGCTCCAAAGATATACAATTGGCCTTGTCACGTCATCATTTCAATGTTCACCCTTACAGGCCAACCAGCCAGCCAAGCTCAGTTCATATCTTATCTTTTCGGCCTTCTGATTCCCCCCTCCAACCTGAAAATGTCTCAGAATGCATCCAATTCTTCTCTACATACAAAAGTGGTGGAGGTCTAAAACAAGACCTTTGAGCCTAATGATAGAAAACAAAACAAGACCAGTGTCTTTCTTATTGCTTGCATACCATCCAATCTTTATCTTCCCATAAAAGAATATTGAATCCACTTCCATTTTTAGACCCATACTGAACATTATGAACAGTAATCTTAACAAAATATTAAAATATTTAATATTAAAATAATTAAAATATTCAACGTGTTTCTGATCCCTCATTTCAATGACAATCATCAATTCATATCTTCTTTGATTTCTACGTAAATACGATTTAACAGAGCATAACATAATGGACACTGAAACACTCAGGTTAGATGTAATAAGCAGTAAATGATCTGCAAAGACTCATATTATTATTTCCAGTTCATTCAAGTTAATTGCCATAAAATCAAGGTTTGTCCATTGTACACTGGCCAGGTGATAAATCAAAAGCTAAATCAAAGAGGATCAGAAACAAGCAGGGACCCAGAACCCCGGGAAAGCAATCCTGTACAGCCCCACATCATTCAGTCAATCAATCAATCAATTACTTGAAACAACTCTTAAGAAGAAGCGCAAATGTATTGTCTAAACCCATAAATTTCAACACACAATCAAGCAATCCTATCAAACAATAGTCAAAGCCTTTCTATCCGTAACTCAATATTCAGTATAGTTGCTTTCTTAGCCACCTCAATCAGCCCAGTAGTCCCCAAAGCATTTTCCACCCTCCTTGCTCAGACCTTAGCCAAACGCATAACATCACAATAAACAGCAAGATTTGATGATAGCTGTCACACACTAATGGCTAGTTGTATTACATAAAGATTGTAGTGATGGCTGTTTTTTTACCTTGTCATTAAAATATGTAAATATTATCCTTTTTATTATGTAAGACTTTTTTCAGCAATGGCAGATGTTAACCTACTGCACTTATACATTCTACTGGTAGACTATGATGGCCTGGCATTTTATCATTGATTAATTATTAGTTGCTCCACTGACTTCATCCCACATGGTTTCCTTTCCTAATAGCATCTCAGCACATTCTGAATTATTTCAGATATTGGGATAGTCTTCAGTTTCTATCAGATTCGCCTGCTTCTTTGTGTGCACTTATGAAACCCACCAATTGCCTCTAATATGTTAATAATTAGTGCCTGTTACAGCTACTCATCATTAGTTCCAGTGATGTTACTGTTAGATTGTGCTTTTCAAATCTGTGGAGTAGCATTATGCCGCTGTTATCCAAGCATCAGTTCACCTTTGTTTCATTCTGAATAACACATTGTCTGCTTTACCAATGAAGATCTTGTTATTTGCATTTACAGAAGTTGGTATTCTAAGTGCTACCAGTTTCTTAAAGGGGTTGTTATCCATTTCCAAATCTTTAAATATGAATTCCAGTTATGCTAGTTCCATTAGCTGCTGTATCCTAGATGACTATAGTGTTATTGTTTCGCTTCTAAAAATGACCTTTTGTGGTAGCCATAAGTGCTGATGGCAGAAAATTCTTCATTTCAAGAATTAATTTACTTAACATCTTTCTCCTCAATCCTGCCAAAAAATATAATTTGTAAGCGTAGTGTTAATTATTGATGAAGATCACACTTGCCTTTCATAATCAAGCCCAAAAACGATTCTCATCAGGACTGACACAATTAACGTGTATTGTGTACCCTTACCTGTGAAGTTGATTTTGACAATCTATTTACCAGAAAACAGTCAACTCTAGGAAAACACTTAAGGACTCCTGAAAAATTGTCAGATATCACCTAGAGCAATGGTTGACTTAAACTCCTTAATCCATTTCTATTTCTCTGACCACATATTTTCTGTCCAGAGTCAGATTCTGGACTAGGTATACGCCTCCCCCAGTAACAAATGAAGTTGGATATTACCATTGTAAGGTTGCAGAAAAGGTTTCATTTGGTAGATAAACATTTCCTACAAACAAGTCCATGTTAAAGCACTTAAAATATATCAACATAAGTTATATCCTGTCTACATGAAGAAGAGGCATGTCTATCATCCCCTTTAAGTAAAGCATTATCTTCTTAGCAAAGTAATAAAGTATTTTATCTTTTTAAATAAGTGATTATGCAATTTACAACAAATTGAGCACAGGGTGCTTTGCACGTAATTAGAACTGATCCCTAAATCAGACTGTAGAATTAACTTAAAAATCAATAAATACATAACTGAAATTCTTGGGTAGACATTAACACATGTACATTTCTCTTTTAATGTCCCTCCAGAAACTGTGTGGTTTGATGCCTTAAGTGAAGAAGTCCTTAACTCTGCCACTATATGAAGCAGGCAGTATGAAATTAGTATGAAAGAAATAGGTGTCTGTCTGCAGCTTTTACATTCACAGAGGATAAGTCAGCAGAAGATTATTGCCTCAACATGGCATTGACCATCCTAAATAGAAAGGGACTGAATAGCACAAGCTATAATACAGCATAAGGTCCTGAACGCCTGATGCGTAGCTTACTGCATTTGATACAAGCACTGTACCTTGGCATTGATTTTAGTCAAATTAACTCAAATTAACTCAAGAATAAGCAAGTCTTCCGGGGCTTTTCACCAAATAGGGCTGATGGTGGCAGTGGGACCCTGAGTGAAAAATGACCCACTCCACATCCGATAGAGAAGAGTTTCTCCACCCACCACCAGTTCATTAAGCTCTGCAGACAAAAGCAGGATTCTATTTTTTATCTTAGGTGGTAAAAATAACATCTCACTATTGCCCCATCTGAAGATTAAATGTTGCGTCAGCATCAAAGAGGAAACTCAGGTTTTTCATCTTAGGGCATACTAAAGCATTTTGGAAAGTTGTGGCCTCTTTTGACAAAGATCAAGAAACAAATGTTAAATTTCTTAATTTGTAACCTGTTAGCTGCCATCCATTCTTAGTTACTTCAAAGCAAATGAAACAGTAGAATATTTAGAGACAATAATATATGTGTCATCCATGAAGAAATGGACTTCTACCTTTTTGCCAAATGTTTTACAATAACATGTATTAAAGAGTGTGGTGGCAGCAGAAACCTATGTGGGAATGCACACTTACCAACTACCTCCTTTGAGACTAAAATGCCAAGAGTGACCAGTTGGAAAGGTAGCAGAAGGAAAGACTTAAACCCCAGTATGCATTTAAGTTTAGAATTGCTGGCAATGGGTAATCTCTGACAAAAAAATAGAATGGTCTACCATGTCAAATTCAGAGAAGTTAATTACTTTTCCTCTTGGCGGTATGCCATTCAAGAGGATCCTAAACACTGTTTCTGTGCCAAGTGTAGAACTAATGAGACAATAATGCACGTCTAGGAATTCCTGTAATTATCTCGACACAACCTTCTCAGGTAATTTTGCCATGATTAGTAACCTAGTAATGAATTGGAAATTTGGCAAGATAACTGAGGATCTGTCTGTCCTTTCTTTAGAGAAGCTGAATCCTTGCTCTTGGCTAATGTCAAGCTGACAGATGGTGGGTGCGGAGATGATACAAAACTCTATCAGTATGGGTAGAATCAACAGAGGAGTCCATGGCTATAGAGCATATAGTATGTGTTCCATTGATTATAATGAGTGTGCCTGCTGTGTGAAGGTATGATCATAGCACCCTGATCAATCATTTGGGTGAGTGTTACTTTCTGGGGATGTTACTTCTAAATGGGATGGTTATTTTAGAACTGTGACCATTCTCTTGGATATTATGTTCGTTTTTTTTATTGTGTCAAGATTGTCTCAAAGTGTTGGCTTAAATTGTTTTTAAATTCCATGAATGCCCTGCTTAAACCTACTCAGGTATTCACTGTTGTCACCGCCAGGCAAATCCTGGTGGTAAGGGACAGTAAAACAAAGAATAATGCCCCCCTCGCATTGGGAGATCACTTCCATGACGAGGGGTGCATTTTCTTTTTTCTTTCCCAAAAATAAAATCCAGTTTGGGGATTTTCATTTTGAAAATAAAAAAGAAAACTGTCTGGTGTAGGGCTCGGTCATGCAGCGAGATCCATTCACCAAACAGAATTGACAAGAACCACAGTGATGGCGTTTCCTGCCAATAAGTTATCAATGACCACCAGCTTGGTGGTCATTTATTAATTCGGTGGGTGTCTCTCCACCAGGGGAAAGAGCAATCTACTCCTTCCCCCTGGTTGAAAAATGGGCTTTCTGCCAAAATATAGCTCAGGCCTTAATTCCGGGATCACTAATAATTTTCTACAGTAAGATTTTCTGAAGGAATGCGCGCTTGAAGAGGTAAACTATGGTAATTCAATTTATACTAATACGTTGGATTTTAATGATTCTTATCGTTCTCAGAATTTACCTGATAGCATAACACGTTCCCGAAAAACAGTTTCTTAAAAGCACACATGTGGCAGCACTGTGTGCTGAATTTGACGTATTTGAAACATGAAAAGTATGGGAGGATTGGAATAAATGTAGGCAGCCGCAAGGCTTTTGAGACCACTGCCAGCCGTTAGTGACTTACCTGGTGTTTTCCAGCTTCTGCTTCTCCAATTTGTTCTACAGTCTTTCCACCTAATCTTAATATAAATATTACAGGAGCAACTTTGGAACTGTGTCATATGCCAATTCAAACAAAATTAAATGCACAAAATGTAAAGTAGAATGGTAATTATGAAAAATTACTTTTAAAGTCACATAAATGTCCTTAAAGAACAAAATCAGTACCAGTACTCGATTGAAGCAGCCATATGTATCTGTGGCCGTAGCTGGTGAGGCCTATGTGCACTGGTCGGTGATATGAACTATGCGTTCCTTAGCTTAAACATTCTTATTTTTTCTACAGGTTGTACGTGAGCAGGGTGCACTGTCTCTTGTGACCTTGTACTGGAATATCAACTCTGACCCAACAGGGGACTTGGTGTCTAACCATGGCAATATCACCTTCGGTGTAGGACAGAGAAAGGCCAACATCACTCTGCAGATCTCGCCTGATGATATCCCAGAGTTGGATAAAACCTTTTCTGTTTCAATCACGAATGTTTCCACTGGCCGACTGGGGGCTCTTACCAGTGCTGCTTTAACTGTACTTGCCAATGACGATCCTTATGGACTTTTCATCTTTTCTGCAAAGAACAGACCCATCCAAGTTCAGGAAGAAACAATAAACATTACCTTAACTATTGTACGATTGAGAGGCCTAATGGGCATTGTGAGAGTTACATACAGAACAATGAGGGACAGTGACCGTTCACCTTACTTTCCAGCTAATGCAGCCAGAGCTACACAAGGGAAAGACTATGTGCCGATTTCAGGATCTGTAATCTTTACGGCCAATTTGAGCAATGCCACCATTGATGTGCCTATATTGGATGACGCTGAGCCAGAGAAGGCAGAATATGTCTTTGTGGAATTGACAAGTGTTTCTTTGATAGAAGGAGCTCAAAATCGAACAAGTAAGTGAAACGTTATTCATTCTACTACTCATACTACCACTACTTCTGTTACAACCACTAATAATAATAACTTTTTATAGAACACTTGCTAACACAAAGTTATCATTTTGCTACCTCTGTAAGTACCGTACATAGCCATTTCCCAACTCAGCACTATTTGGTCTGTTGACCTGGGAAATAGGGAACGTAAATGGAATCTCTAAATTTGAACCTGTAACCTTCAGATTAATCACACACCTCTGAAGTTGATTCTGTAAGCCTTCCTCTGCACACACATCTGTACTGTACCCTTGAAGGGTCTTATCAGAGTCCTTGGATACTTTCCCTCTCATCTTCTTTAAAACCCAAATGAGAATATCTGAGGTCCAAGTGTGCATGAATAAGCACATTTTCTGAACGCAATCTGTCAAAATTTCTCTCGTAAATGAAATAGATACTATTTTTTTTAAATAACTCTGTTTATTGGTATTTGGTTACATAAACACAATTCACAACACATATTTATCCATTCGTGCATTCAAGTTATCGAGCATCCTCAATTGAGCCACATAAGATATTGTTTACTGTGCTATTACAGCACTGTCTACCTTCTACTGCCCAAGTGTCCCAGCCTCAGGCCCCATATTTTCTTGTGTTTATCGGGACACCCCTCAGTTTATACAAACAGTACTCTGTGATGGTGCAATAGTCCGTGCCCCTTGACCATTCCTCCATAGAGGGAGCATTCTCTGACCTCCAGTGGTGTACAATGTCCCTTTTGGCTACCAAATAGCCTGTGGCAACCAGAAGGCTGCTGCTCCCCCCCCCCCCACCCCCCCCCCACCACACTCATCCAGCAGCTCCAGTACCATCAGTTTAGGTTCTGGAGTAATCCTCATCCCAGTAACCTGAGTTAAGATGGAACCTATACTATGCAAGTCATTTTATATTATTCGACATTCCCAGATCATGTGAAAGAATGTGCTCATCTCTGTTTTGTATCGCAAGCAGTGAGGATCAAGACTCTGGTTCATCTTATGCAATTGTGCAGGGCTTGTAGTACCCTATGTTTAGATATTTTTGTTGTATAAATTTCAGTCGCATAGGGATTGCTATTAATCTCTGTGCCATTTTTGCCTGTGGTGAGTTCTCATCTTCTAGTATACCTACGTCCTGTTCCCATCGTTCCCTTAATGCCTTCATGTGATCAATTGTGTTATTTATCAGTGTACGATAGATGTGCATGATCTCTTTTTGTGTTATTTTTGATTGGGTGGCCTGTGCTTCCAGCAGGTTGTATTGTGGGGTTACCTGTGCCCGGTTCAGTGATGCACCCAGCACATGTTGAAGTTGTAAATTGCAGCAACATTGTGTGTTGTGCTTTTCGGAAGTGTTGAATACGTGCTGGAATGAGCATATTGTCTTCCCCTCTCATACATCTCCCAGCCTAGAGATGCCAGTGGTGTCCCACGCTCAGAATCCTTCTAAGTTTTTTGTGTGGGATGGCCACATTCCATTCCACAGCGCGGTTTCTGCTGTTGGCACCCCATGACATTTAATCCATTGCAGTGCCTGGTACCAACAAGTCAGGGACGCATGGGCTGCTGGGGGGAGGTTGGTGTTCGCCCCCGGACCGCAGAGTAAGCATAAGATGTTGTGCTGCTCCAGCACACAGTTATTGTCCTGTCATTATGGTCCATAAGGAGCCAGTAATTTATAATGACTCTCTGATTGGCCCAGCAGTTGAGCGTTATGTCCGCAATTCCCAGGCCACCTTCCTTGGGTTATGGACACATTTACAAAAGGAGATGCATGCTTGTGATCTGGCCCAGAGGAGGCTCACTAGTGCCAATTGCAGGCCTTGAAAGAATTGTGGGGTAATAACATTGGGGTAATTCTATAGCATATAAAGCAGCCTTGGCAGGAAAATCATTTTAAAAAGTGCCTCCCTTACTGCTATGTTTAGAGGGAGACCTTCCCATGTGTCCATGCCCAGTCTGATCCTAGCAAGAAGTGGGACTACATTTAGATTCCATGCCAGTTGCCTTTCCAGGGCTGTGTGCATGCCCATGTTCTTGAAGTGTGGGTCTGTCAACTGTAATTGGGTGGTAGCTGTATATCATCATGATTCCCTGTCGGGGGTACATAGGTGGATTTAGACCAGTTGACTGAGAGTGCAGAGGCACCTGCAATAATTGAAGCATGTACATCAGTCTAGGAAGGGAAGTTTCGGGATTACCAATGTAGACTAGGATGTCGTCCACATATAGCGATACCTTGTCTTCAAGACAGTTTGGCCAATTAAAGCCAATGAGTTGTGCATTGCATCTGATCCATTCTGCCAGAGGCTCAATGGTAAGGGAGAAGAGAAGGGGTAATAAAAGCATCCTTGCCTGGTCCCCTGAGCAATCAGGAAGCTCAGAGAGACTTATTTGTTAACTCTGACTTGTGCCCATGGCCTGGACTAAAACATATCGATGAAAGTGCGGTCTGAAGTTCATTTGTTTCAGTAAGCAAAACGCAAACTTCCAACTGATTGAATCAAACACCTTCTACAAAACTGTTGATATCAGGACTCTATGTTCTGTGGCCTCTCTAGTTAGTGCCAATACAGTGTTCCGTTTTCTCAGACAGGTTTGTGTACTGCGCCGTACCATAAATAAGCTCTGGTCCAGGTGGACCAGGACTGTGATCACCCCTACAAGTCACACCCCCAGCTCATTTTCTAGGATCTTGGTTTCAGTGTTGAGTAAGGAAATGGGCCTTTAAGCATCACTTTGGTCTTGAGATTTCTAGGGCTTAAGGGTGACAGAAATCATGGCCCTCTGTAGGTAATATGGCACCTCTTACTATTCCAGAGCGTCCATATACATGTGAAGCAGTGGTGTGTTGCAGCTTGAGGTAAATCTTCTTTAAAATTCCAGGGGTTAACCCTTGGGGCCAGGTGTTTTCACTGTGGGGAGTAATTGGATAGCTGGCAATATTTTAGCTGCTGCAAGTTGTTCTTCGAGTCTTTGTCTGCTTCAGTGAGGCATCTCAGGATCAAGTCATCCCCGACTGGGTGCATACGCTCTTTTGCCTGAGTGGGTTGCTTTGCACATAGCTATTTATAGTAGGATACAAATTCTTGTGCTGTTAATTTGTGATCTGTGATAATGTGGCATATGGGTAGTATGATGCTAGGGACCAGGCATAGGGCTTGTTCCCTATTGGCCACCCAGTGCAGCAGTTTCCCTGCTTTGTCTCTGACTTCATATATTTTACACTGAGCTGCTGCATGAGCCCTTGGGACGTTATCTATCAGCTTGTGGTGGTGCATCAGCTTTATCTTTTCCACTGCATGCCTAGCTTGATCATCTGGCGTGTCCTCTAGCTTCCTCTCAGCTTCCACTGTGCCATTTTCTAGCTCTGCTATTATGCTGTGTCTTTTGTACTTAGCAGGATATTGCCCGTGCTCTCAAGACTGCTTTCAGTGCCTCCCAGAGAGTGACTAAGCTCTTAACTGAGTCTTTATTAATGCCTTGGTAATCCTCAATGTGATGTTGGATAGGGCTCAGGGTAGTATGCTTGTGGAGGCTAGCATGAGGGTGTTGGTTGAGGGCATAAAGAATTAATCCATTCTTGAGGAGGATCTTTGGGAATAGGAGTAGAATATGTATTCGGCTTCTTGGGGCTATAGCAGACGCCAGGTGTCAGTGAGCCCCAGGGAATTGGCCCATGTGTTTAATAGTGTGGATTTATGGGTGTGGGCGGAGACAGTATCAAACTCTGGGGGCCATTACTGCATTGAAATCACCCTCAATAATTGGGTGCCCAGACATGGATTGTAAAAGGATGTTCGTCGATGTGCTGAGGGTGCTGTCTATTAGTGTTGGTGGGGCATAGACAGAGGTGATGTACTTGCCTGTATATCACGGTCAATCTGTAGAGGATGTAATATAATGCGTTTGTGACATGTAGAGGGAAGTGCTTCTGGAGTAGGATGGCAGTCCCTCTAGATGTTGTGGTGTAGCTAGTATAGTACACTCTAGTCTATCCACCTCTAGGCAGGACAGTTGTTGTCCAGTAGATGCGTTTTTTGAAGTAGTACCACTGGTGAGTTGTGCATTTTGAGGTCTATGCCACTTCCGTCTACATGTCACAAATGCATTATATGAGAGGCGCAACACTCTCTTAACTTAATCTTGTTATTTAGGTCATTGTGATTCCCTGAAAGAACTTGGGAAGTGTTGTACATTGTGACCATTTTAATTTTTAGTTCTCTGTCCTGATGTCTCAGGAGGGGAACCCGCTGGGGCTCCAGAAGTCAGCAAACAGACTCATGTTGCTCTCTTCATCCGGCTTGTGGAGTCGCTTGCAATGGTGGCGCCATCTCTCCTTGTAGAGCACTGTCGACGACCTCACAGGCCTCCCAGTTTGATTTGTCACTCGGTTTGGGGAGGTAACTGTTTCACTTGGTGCTCTCCACTGGTGGATGTCCACATTTCAGTGATCAGATGTCTAGCCAGCCTCATCCAGCTTGTGGTGAGTGAGTGAGCCTTTCCATCATGCATGATTTTCGTCCTGGCTGAAAATAGTAGCATGTATGTCAGCTGCATGTCTCTCAATTTTCGATTAACATCAGAGAAGGTTTTGGACTTGCAATGTATAGTCTGGACATATGGTACCTGTTGTTGATTCCAGCGGGAAAGGGGTCTAGATTTTGGCTTTCCTCAGAATCGTATCTCGATTGGCATAATCCAGAAATCTGTGAATCATGGGGCAATGGGGCCTCTAATTTGGCAGTGTCGCCTTTTCTGTGACAAAGCATTTTGAAAGTGTGTCTGTAGGCATCTATGTCTTGAGCGAGGTTGCGAGGAACACTTCTGGATGATTGCCCTCCGATACAGAGAGCATAGATTATTTCTTTGTGAGCATCCCTCTGCTTCTTCACCCTGTGTTCGAGGTAGCTTACTTTATCTTTCAGGTGGGAGACATCTGTGGATATAGTTTGGACCTTGTTCTCAATCACAGAGACACGCTATTCAGCATCTGTAACCCTGTCTGCAACTTTATGTAAGTCTTGGTGGAGGAGTCCTAGTCCAACTCCCCGAATTTGTGCTTTTATGTTGGAGCGTATCTCACAGATAGCTTGTAGGATTTTCTCAGAGGTGACTTGTGGGGCGGATTCTGAACAATGGTGGCTGCCCATCTGCCCCATGATCTGCCTCTGTTGCGTGGACTCTCCCTAGAAGGTGCGTGCCCACCATGGTCATAATTTGCCATTGCACCGGATTGTCTGTGTTGGAATTATGAGACCTCTCAGTCTCCATTGCCTCGTACAGTCAGTTTATGACTCATGGGGCTATTCCTGGTCCCCTATTGTGCTGTCTCTTGTGGGTGTGCTATGGGGCGTCAGTGAGTGCACTTTTGGGAGGGCATGGCTGTGTGAGTGGGACGTGGTCAGGGTGGAGTGCGGCATGGAATACCTTTGCTCTATACTTGAGGTGCAGTAGTCAAGGCCCGTATAAATCGCCAGCCGATACTGTGATCCCTAAGACCCCGATGGGCATTATGAGGCAACAGCAGTTGGAAGGAGGGAAAAAGCAACTGGTGGGTCCACCCTTCAGTCAAGCTGCATCACTGGTTATAAAAATAGGTGGGCCCCACCCATCGTCCCAGGAAAGTCTCTGGGCCTTTCTCACCTGCTTCACGGCCTCCAGGTGGGTCTCTTAGGTGCTGGGCGCATCTGCTGCCTGCACCCCTGCTCCTCCCTCCCTTGCACCAAAGAGTGCTGGGCATTCAGGGCACCACAGCCCTGTTTGTCAGGTCCCCAGGGCATGGATGTCTGCCCTCCCTCAGGCTTGGGTGTCTGGGACGTCTCCAGGTTGGGCCGCAGGTAGTCCTTACAGTTATGGGGTGATCATCAGGGCCCCTACACCTGCAAAGCGGCCCCTGGCAGGTCTATTGGATGCAAGGCGCATCCGCGGTCAATGCAGCATTAGGGGTGGAGGCCTTCTGGGTGGAAGCATGCTGCAGATCAGCTATGCCACTGTCCTTGGCCTTACTTCGCTGAATGCCTAAGGTGAGGTTGTCAGCTTCCTCCTGAGTGCAGGTCTTCTGCAATGGTTCATGGGACCCCCAGGGAGGTGTGTGAGATTGGATTGCCACCTCCTACTGGACAGACTCAGATGGGTTGGCCACACAGCTTCGGATCGGCACTTGCCAGGCACAGCGAGCCTAAGTTGCGGCCAACATCATGAGCAGTTAGCCACACCCCAATATTAACATTCTTGCAAGCAGCACTGGTTGAGGTGGGCCCTGACTCCCATGCATTATCCAGCAGTAACAAATGACTAAGCTGGCAGATTCTGAATACAAGAATCCTGCAGACCACCAACTCCAGCAAGTGTCTATGGAGAATGAAGACAAGGCTTATCATTGATGATGGTCAGAGACAGATGTCAAATCCCAATAGGAAGGCCTCAGCAAATGCTCAGAATGTTCTCTTTCCACCTACTGCCCTTAGGGCCAGATGTATAAAAAACAATTGCACTCGCAAACGGCAAAATCGGCCGTTTGCGAGTGCAAAATAGTGGTCTGCAATGCATCAAAGGCATTCGCAGACCACAAAATAGAAAACGCAAAAATTGCGATTTTTTGGGTTGCGACCTGGATTTTGCGAATCGCAATTTGCGATTCGCAAAATCCAGGTCGCAAGGCAATTCTGCAAAAAATCGCAGATTGCGATTTTTCGCAGAATGGTATTTTGTACATGCAAAATACCATGGTCTGCAACCAGGTGGTAACCTGGTGCAAAAATTAAAAATGCAGTAAAACTGCATTTTTAAATGTAACATGTAAAGCACACATGCCCTTTTGGCATGTGTGTACTTTACATGTTAAAAAAAAAAAAATGGGGTGCAGGAGAGGGGGCCTTAGGCCCCCAGCACCCTGCCCTTTTGCATTTCCAAAATTGCGATTTCTGGTTCAGAAATCTCAATTTTGGAAATGCAAAAAATTTGCAGCTATGGGCCAACAGGCCCATAGCTGCGAATGGGGCCAGTATCGCAATTTGCGATTCTGTAATTGCATTTGCGATTTTTAAGAAATCGCTATTACTGATTCGCAAATGTGATACATGGCCCTTTGCAAGTCGGTAATAGCGATTTCTTAAAAATCGCAATTACCGAATCGCAATGGGCCAGAATCATACATCTGGCCCTTAGTCTTTTATGGCCTCAGCCACCACAGCCTTTTGTGCCATTGCTGTGGTGCTGGCTCTGGAATGACAGATTACACCTGATTTCCCAAAGTCCCACTGTTAGAAATGGGGTTTTTGGTTGGCAGTCAGGTTACCCCCTGCCCAAGCAAAAGCCCTCCCTCTAGTCAGGGTAAGTCACACACAATCCAAGATTATCCTGTGCCCACCCTCTGGTAGCTTGGCACGAGCAGTCAGGCTTAACTTAGAAGGCAATGTGTAAAGTATTTGTGCAATAAATCATACAATACCACCATATAGCACCACAAAAATACACCACACAGTGTTTAGAAAAATATATAATATTTATCAGGATAATTGTAGGTCAAAAAGAATAAAGTTGCAATGGAAAATTGTAGAAATATCACAGGACAGTGATATAAAGTGTCTTAAGTCTTTAGAATATAAACAAAGTCTCTTTTAAGCACAAGTACCTGGTTGGGAGTGGAAAAATCTCCTCAGAGGGCCACCAGAGAAGAGGTGCGTGGAAAAAGGGTGTGTGCGTCGATTTCTCCCCAGCACACACGGACTTGCGTCGTTATTTTCCACGCGGGGAAGTCGGCGTCGTTTTCCGGCGCTCGGACAGTCTCTTTCTGTGGATCGCGGGGATTACCAGATGTCCCGGGTCTGTGCGTGGATTTTCCTGCTTGTTCTCCGGCTGCGCGTCGGTCTGCGGGGCTGCGCGTCGAAATTACGATCTCACGGCAGGCGTCGCGTCGATTTCTCCTCTGGATGTCGATCTGCGGGGCTGCGCGTTGAAATTACGATCTCACGGCAGGCGTCGCGTCGATTTCTCCTCTAGAGGTCGGGCGGCGTTGTCCTTGCGAGGCCGTGCGTCAGATTTTCGATCGTCCCAAGAGCGTCGCGTCGATCAGCGTCGGTGTGCGGCGTTTTTCTCGCCGCGGAACCAGCTGTGCGTTGAAATTTTCAGCGCACGGAGCGTCCAAATAAAAGAGAGAAGTCTTTTTGGTCCTGAGACTTCAGGGAACAGGAGGCAAGCTCTATCCAAGCCCTTGGAGAGCACTTTCACAGCCAGACAAGAGTTCAGCAAGGCAGCAGGGCAACAGCAAGGCAGCAGTCCTTTGTAGAAAGCAGACAGGGGAGTCCTTTGAGCAGCCAGGCAGTTCTTCTTGGCAGGATGTAGTTTCTGGTTCAGGTTTCTTCTCCAGCAAGTGTCTGATGAGGTAGGGCAGAGGCCCTGTTTTATACCCAAATGTGCCTTTGAAGTGGGGGAGACTTCAAAGAGTGGCTAAGAAGTGCACCAGGTCCCCTTTCAGTTCAATCCTGTCTGCCAGGGTCCCAGTAGGGGGTGTGGCAGTCCTTTGTGTGAGAGCAGGCCCTCCACCCTCCCAGCCCAGGAAGACCCATTCAAAATGCAGATGTATGCAAGTGAGGCTGAGTACCCTGTGTTTGGGGTGTGTCTGAGTGAATGCACAAGGAGCTGTCAACCAAGCCCAGCCAGACGTGGATTGTAAGGCACAGAAGGATTTAAGTGCAAAGAAATGCTCACTTTCTAAAAGTGGCATTTCTAGAATAGTAATATTAAATCCGACTTCACCAGTCAGTAGGATTTTGTATTACCATTCTGGCCATACTAAATATGACCTTCCTGCTCCTTTCAGATCAGCAGCTGCCACTTCAACAGTGTATGAGGGCAACCCCAATGTAAGCCTATGAAGGGAGCAGGCCTCACAGCAGTGTAAAAACGAATTTAGGAGTTTTACACTACCAGGACATATAACTACACAGGTACATGTCCTGCCTTTTACCTACACAGCACCCTGCTCTAGGGGTTACCTAGGGCACACATTAGAGGTGACTTATTTGTAGAAAAAGGGGAGTTCTTGGCTTGGCAAGTACTTTTAAATGCCAAGTCGAAGTGGCAGTGAAACTGCAAACACAGGCCTTGCAATGGCAAGCCTGAGACAAGGTTAAGGTAGCTACTTAAGTGGGTGGCACAACCAGTGCTGCAGGTCCACTAGTAGCATTTAATCTACAGGCCCTAGGCACAGGTAGTGCACATTATCAGGGACTTATAAGTAAATTAAATAGTCCAATCAGGTATGATTCCAGGTTACCATGTTTTAGGGGAGAGAGCATATGCACTTTAGCCCTGGTTAGCAGGGGTAAAGTGCGCAGAGTCTATAAACCAGCAAAAACAGTGTCCAAAAAGTGGCCGGAGGCAGGCAAAAAGTTAGGGGTGACTACCCTAAGGCTGTCAGGTCTAACATGTGTCCCCCCCAGCTGAAAGTGGGGAGAGCTACCCGACCTCCTGGGAGCTCTCATCGCTAAGGCGGAAGTACCTGGAGAGACCATCAGCATTGGCGTGGTCAACCCCTGGGCGATGTTCCACCGTAAAGTCCATCCCCTGTAGGGAAATGGTCCACCTCAAGAGTTTTGGATTCTCACCCCTCATCTGCATGAGCCATCTGAGGGGCCTGTGGTCTGTCTGAACCCGGAAGTGAGTCCCAAACAGGTAGGGTCTTAGCTTCTTCAGTGCCCAGACCACAGCAAAAGCCTCTCTCTCAATAGCACTCCACCTCTGTTCCCGTGGTAATAGTCTTCTGCTAATAAAGACTACTGGTTGATCTCTGCCCTCCTCATTCAGCTGTGCTAGGACTGCCCCTATGCCATGCTCTGAAGCGTCTGTCTGCACGATAAATTCCTGGGAGTAGTCAGGGGCCATGAGTACGGGGGCCGTGCACATGGCTTCCTTCAGGGCGTCAAAGGCTTTCTGACAAGCCTCTGTCCAATTCATTAACCTAGGTTGTTTCTTGGAAGTGAGTTCTGTCAAGGGTGTTACAATGGTACCATAGCCCTTGACAAACCTGCGGTAGTATCCTGTGAGGCCTAGAAAGGCTCTCACCTCAGTCTGTGTTCGTGGGGGTTGCCAGGCCTTGATAGTTTCAATCTTGGCCTGGAGTGGCTGCACCTTGCCACCACCCACTAGGTGTCCCAAGTACACCACGGAACCCTGCCCAATCTGGCACTTACTGGCCTTGATGGTCAGACCTGCCTGTTGCAGGGCCTGAAGCACCTCCTTGAGGTGAAGCAGGTGTTCCTCCCAGCTGGAACTGTAGACAGCTATGTCATCCAGGTAGGCTGCACAGAAGGCATCCTTGCCAGCTAGGACCCCGTTAACCAACCGTTGGAAGGTAGCGGGGGCATTTTTCAACCCAAACGGCATCACCCGGAACTGGTAATGGCCAATAGGGGTTGAGAATGCGGATCTTTCCTTGGCCCCCTCAGTCAGGGCGATCTGCCAGTACCCTGAAGTAAGGTAAAACGTACTCAGGAACTTGGCAGCGCCTAGTCTGTCCACGAGCTCATCAGCTCGGGGATGGGGTGAGCATCATTCCGTGTGACTGAGTTGAGACCCCGGTAGTCCACACAGAACCGGAGTTCTGGCTTCGCACCTGGGGCAGTAGCCTTAGGGACCAACACCACTGGGCTGGCCCAGGGACTACTGGATTTCTCAATAACTCCTAGAGTCAACATCTTGGAGACCTCCTCCTTGATGCTGGCCTTCACCTTATCCGACAACCTGTAAATTTTGTTTTTCACAGGGAGACTGTCACCAGTGTCAATATCATGAACACAGAGGTGGGTCAGTCCAGGAGTAAGGGAGAACAGGGGGGAGAACTGCTCCAACAGCTCATAGCAGTCTCCTTTCTGATTTAGAGTCAGGGAGTCAGACAGAATGACCCCGCTTACTGACCCATCACCTTCTTGGGCAGAGAGGAGGTCGGGGAGAGGTTCACTCTCCTCTTCCGTTCCTTCATCTGTGACCAGAAGCATGTTGATCTCCGACCTCTCAAAATGAGCTTTTAGTCGGTTCACATGGAGCACCCTTAGGGGATTCCTAGGGGTTTGGAGGTCCACTAGGTAAGTGGCCTCCCCTTTCCGCTCCTTTATTTCAAATGGGCCAGACCAGCGGTCCTGGAGAGCTCTGGGCTCTACTGGCTCCATTACCCACACTTTGTCTCCAGGTTGAAACTCTACCAGGGTGGCCTTCTGGTCATACCATTGTTTCATCACCTCTTGACTGGCCTCAAGGTTATCTTGGGCTTCTTTCCAGAAGCGGGTCATCTGGTTGCGGAGGGCCAACATATAGCTGACCACATCCTGCGGGGGTGTCTTTGGAGCTTTCTCCAATCCCTCCTGGACAATGCTTAAGGGTCCCCTGACAGGGTACCCGTAGAGAAGTTCAAAGGGACTGAACCCTACCCCCCTCTGGGGGACCTCTCTGTAAGCAAAGAGAAGGCATGGTAAGAGGACGTCCCACTTACGCCTCATGGCCTCAGGAAGGCCACCAATCATGCCTTTCAGGGTCTTGTTGAATCTCTCCACAAGACCATTAGACTGGGGGTGATAGGGTGTGGTGAACTTGTAAGTTACACCACACGCATACCACAGAGACTTCATGTATGCAGACATGAAGTTAGTGCCTCTGTCAGACACTATTTCTTTGGGGAATCCCACACGGGTAAATATCCCCATCAGGGTTCTGGCCACCACCTGTGCAGTTACGGTCCTCAGAGGGATTGCCTCTGGGTAACGGGTGGCATGGTCCACCAAAACCAGGATGAACCTGTTGCCTAAGGCAGTTTTGGGGTCCAAGGGACCAACAATGTCGATGCCCACCCTTTCAAAGGGGGTGCCAACGACAGGAAGTGGAATCAGGGGGGTTTTAACCCTTTTTCCTGCTTTACCACTGGCCTGGCAGGTAGGACAGGATCTGCAGAACTTATCTGAGTGTGTCCTCATTTTGGGCCAATAAAAGTGGGTGACAAGCCTGTTAAAGGTCTTGCCCTGCCCCAAATGTCCTGCCAGGGGAATGTCGTGAGCCAGACCCAGTAGGAAGGTTCGGTAACATTGGGGGACCACCAGCATACGTGCTGCCCCAAAGCCCGGAACCTTAGGCTCACTGTAGAGGAGATCATTCTCCCAATATATGTGGTGATCGCCAGAGGCGTCGCCTGCTGCCTGGTTTGAGGCTTGTTTCCTCAAACCTTCCAGAGTGGGACATTCTTTCTGCGCCTTGCAGAATTCCTCCCTGGTGGGTTCACCCTCAACTTGCCAGCCAGCAAGCTCAGGTAAGTCACCTAGGGCGGCAATGTCTTCCCCAGTTGGCTCGGGAGCCTCCTCCTCAGGAGCCCCGTCAGCTACTGTGGGAACTTCTGGGGCCGGTTTCCCGCACCCCTGGTCCCTCCTCCTGGCAGCTCTCTGGGCCATCGTTCCAGGCTCCAGATGCCCTTGACTTCCCTCGCGGTCAGCCATGGACCGTGTGGTCATGCAGACCCACTCAGGTAACCCTAACATCTCCAGGTGAGACCTGAGCTCCACTTCTTTCCAAGCAGTGTGCTCAAGATCATTGCCTAACAGACAATCTACAGGCATGGCAGGACTCACAGCTACTTTCAGAGTACCAGAGACCCCCCCCCCACTCAAAGGGAACCAGAGCCACCGGTAGGTGACTCTCGCGATTCTCAGCGACTCTGACCTGGTGGAATGTATTAGGTACTATCTGCTCTGTTGACACCAGCTGACTCTTGATAGTAGTCATACTGGCTCCTGTGTCACGCAGAGCCTCCACCTTCTGCCCATCAATGGTGACCCACTGCCGGTACTTGGAAGTATTTCTGGGCATGTGGGCCTTGGGCACCATTTCTCCTTCTCCCAGGGACACTAGGGAAATCTCTACCTGCTCCCCAAAGCTATTTGGGTCCATCTCCCCCCCGAGCGCTACACTAGTCAACCCAGGTGCCTGTCCGGTAGTGGACGGTGCCCTCTTGGGGCACTGTGGATCGCCTTTGTAGTGACCATACTGGTAACACTCCATGCATTTGGGGCTAGATTTCCCTGACTTGTCATATGTCCCTGGCTTTTTCCCAAATTTGGAAAAGGAAGGGTTGCCACCCCCTCCCTGGGAATTCTTTTGGGGGCCTTTAGAGAGTTCCTTATCTGCAAGTTTATCTCCCCCCTCTTTCTTCTGTTGGGAACCCTGACCACCTTTGTGGGAGTCCCCCCCAGGTACCTTCTTGGACACTCTGGTGCTAACCCAGAGGTCCGCCTCCTCAGCAAGCTTCCTGGGATCAGTCAGCTTAATATCCACTAGGTGCTGGCGCAAATCTGTATAAGTAACATTAAGCATATGCTCTCTCAGAATCAAGTCATATAAACCTTTATAATCTGCTACTTTGTTGCCCCGCACCCATCCATTCAGTGCCTTACTGGAGAAATCAAAGAAATCTAGCCATGTTTGTGTGGTTTGTTTGGTGCTGTCCCTGAACCTCTGACGGTATCCCTCAGGGGTCAGCCCAAACTTGGCAAGTAAAATGGCTTTCTGAAGTGGGTATGTGTTTTGATCAGGTTGATCCAATGTGAGAAGTGTGTCCCTCCCCAATGGCGGCACATAACCCCACATAGCTACCCCCCATTGCCCTTCAGGAACCTCATGAGCCCTTAGTGCAACTTCATAAGCAGCTAACCATTTATCTATGTCATCTACCACCACAAAACTGGGCACCACATTTTTGGGTATACGAACCTTCTTTTCTCCAGCAGGTCCTGTCTGTATGCTGCCACCATTATTGCTGGATTCAGACTGTCTCGCCTTGATCTCCAGCTCCTTGAGACTCAGTTCATGAGCCAACAATAGTTTCTTTTCAGCCAAAGCTCTTTCAGCTTCCACTTGTTTGGCTGCTCTTTCAGCTTCTTCTTGTTTGGCTGCTCTTTCAGCTTCTGCTTGTTTGGCTGCTCTTTCAGCTTCAATCTGTTTGGCTGCTCTTTCAGCCTCAGCTTGTTTGGCTTCTCTCTCTGCCCTTCTCTCCTCCTGTTGAGCCTCAATTTTCAGTTTTGCCATTTGCAATTGGAACTCCCTTTCCTCTCTCCTTTCCTCTGCGGTCAGGCTTTGCATAGAGACACTGCTCCCTGGTCTGGAAGGGGGCACAATTGCAGTGGTAACACCATCCACAGATAGTGAAAATTCCTCTGAGGTGCCATTTTCTGGCTCCTCTTCCTCATCATCCTCTAAATGGGCTTCTGCCCAGGCCCTCAGCGCCACTTGAAAGTCCTCCCTTCTGGAGGCCCCTTGGGTGGGTACCCTCAGTGCCCTGAAGAATCCTCTTAGTTGTTTGACCGTATATGTATCCAACTGGACTAGGTCAAAGTCCCCTGTCTGAGACCCAGTCAGAGACATGTTGAGTGAGGATTTAGTTTTTGAAAATTGTCAGGAAAAAATCAGGTTTTCAAAAAGAGATAAAAACCAAGTTGACCTTCAACTGTGGGTAGGTAGTGAAATACTTAGCTACTGTATGTCACTACACAAATACAAGTCCTATCCTCACCGCTGATCACCAATGTTAGAAATGGGGTTTTTGGTTGGCAGTCAGGTTACCCCCTGCCCAAGCAAAAGCCCTCCCTCTAGTCAGGGTAAGTCACACACAATCCAAGATTATCCTGTGCCCACCCTCTGGTAGCTTGGCAGGAGCAGTCAGGCTTAACTTAGAAGGCAATGTGTAAAGTATTTGTGCAATAAATCATACAATACCACCATATAGCACCACAAAAATACACCACACAGTGTTTAGAAAAATATATAATATTTATCAGGATAATTGTAGGTCAAAAAGAATAAAGTTGCAATGGAAAATTGTAGAAATATCACAGGACAGTGATATAAAGTGTCTTAAGTCTTTAGAATATAAACAAAGTCTCTTTTAAGCACAAGTACCTGGTTGGGAGTGGAAAAATCTCCTCAGAGGGCCACCAGAGAAGAGGTGCGTGGAAAAAGGATGTGTGCGTCGATTTCTCCCCAGCACACACGGACTTGCGTCGTTATTTTCCACGCGGGGAAGTCGGCGTCGTTTTCCGGCGCTCGGACAGTCTCTTTCTGTGGATCGCGGGGATTACCAGATGTCCCGGGTCTGTGCGTGGATTTTCCTGCTTGTTCTCCGGCTGCGCGTCGGTCTGCGGGGCTGCGAGTCGAAATTACGATCTCACGGCAGGCGTCGCGTCGATTTCTCCTCTGGATGTCGATCTGCGGGGCTGCGCGTTGAAATTACGATCTCACGGCAGGCGTCGTGTCGATTTCTCCTCTAGAGGTCGGGCGGCGTTGTCCTTGCGAGGCCGTGCGTCAGATTTTCGATCGTCCCAAGAGCGTCGCGTCGATCAGCGTCGGTGTGCGGCGTTTTTCTCGCCGCGGAACCAGCTGTGCGTTGAAATTTTCAGCGCACGGAGCGTCCAAATAAAAGAGAGAAGTCTTTTTGGTCCTGAGACTTCAGGGAACAGGAGGCAAGCTCTATCCAAGCCCTTGGAGAGCACTTTCACAGCCAGACAAGAGTTCAGCAAGGCAGCAGGGCAACAGCAAGGCAGCATTCCTTTGTAGAAAGCAGACAGGGGAGTCCTTTGAGCAGCCAGGCAGTTCTTCTTGGCAGGATGTAGTTTCTGGTTCAGGTTTCTTCTCCAGCAAGTGTCTGATGAGGTAGGGCAGAGGCCCTGTTTTATACCCAAATGTGCCTTTGAAGTGGGGGAGACTTCAAAGAGTGGCTAAGAAGTGCACCAGGTCCCCTTTCAGTTCAATCCTGTCTGCCAGGGTCCCAGTAGGGGGTGTGGCAGTCCTTTGTGTGAGAGCAGGCCCTCCACCCTCCCAGCCCAGGAAGACCCATTCAAAATGCAGATGTATGCAAGTGAGGCTGAGTACCCTGTGTTTGGGGTGTGTCTGAGTGAATGCACAAGGAGCTGTCAACCAAGCCCAGCCAGACGTGGATTGTAAGGCACAGAAGGATTTAAGTGCAAAGAAATGCTCACTTTCTAAAAGTGGCATTTCTAGAATAGTAATATTAAATCCGACTTCACCAGTCAGTAGGATTTTGTATTACCATTCTGGCCATACTAAATATGACCTTCCTGCTCCTTTCAGATCAGCAGCTGCCACTTCAACAGTGTATGAGGGCAACCCCAATGTTAGCCTATGAAGGGAGCAGGCCTCACAGCAGTGTAAAAACGAATTTAGGAGTTTTACACTACCAGGACATATAACTACACAGGTACATGTCCTGCCTTTTACCTACACAGCACCCTGCTCTAGGGGTTACCTACGGCACACATTAGAGGTGACTTATATGTAGAAAAAGGGGAGTTCTTGGCTTGGCAAGTACTTTTAAATGCCAAGTCGAAGTGGCAGTGAAACTGCACACACAGGCCTTGCAATGGCAAGCCTGAGACAAGGTTAAGGTAGCTACTTAAGTGGGTGGCACAACCAGTGCTGCAGGTCCACTAGTAGCATTTAATCTACAGGCCCTAGGCACAGGGTAGTGCACATTATCAGGGACTTATAAGTACATTAAATAGTCCAATCAGGTATGATTCCAGGTTACCATGTTTTAGGGGAGAGAGCATATGCACTTTAGCCCTGGTTAGCAGGGGTAAAGTGCGCAGAGTCTATAAACCAGCAAAAACAGTGTCCAAAAAGTGGCGGGAGGCAGGCAAAAAGTTAGGGGTGACTACCCTAAGGCTGTCAGGTCTAACACCCACTCTGTTGCAAGCCATCCATCACTCACCATAACAATTTGCAAGTCCTGTTTCCTCACTCTAGAGACTTTTCTTGGCGCACATCCACTGCATGCCTTTGTTGCACCAGAAATATGATTCACTGAGGTGGCCCTGTATTCCTCAGAACCTGCTCTTGTGACACTGTAAATGCAACAGGGATTCTGTCAGATTTGTTTGCATATATTTTTAAATCTTATTAGGGAGGTTAAAGCAGTCCTCACAATGTCAGTAAATGAAAAATATATGCACATACTTTTTAAGTTCCTCAAATGTGATGAACCATATGTTAGGTTTTAGACATAGGTGTTCATATAAATAAATAAACATTTAAAATGGGTGCTCCCCAAGGAAATCGGATCCCTCAAGACATTTAGTTCCCTGCTTCTGCGTTGTTTGTGTCATGCTCCATCAGCTGAGAGAAATCCTTTAGAATGGTTGAAGGACCAGCTGATGGACTAAGGTGTTTGGCGGGAGGGGTATATTTATTATCCGCTCTCCCCATTACTGTTTCATATTAAATAAAGCTAACTGTATGAAGCTCTTGTGGTCGCATGTGTAATTGACACAACAATTTGGCGGCGAGGGGCAGTCCTGGAGGCTCTTTATCTTGGGTGTATCATGTCTGTGTGGCCATGCCTCCCTACCAGAAGACGCATTTCCTTAGCAAGTCAGTTTTTGTGTTTTAAACCAAAAACAGATAACTAAGTGGTTTGGATACAAAAGGAAAGTGCTCAACATAAGGTACTGTGATTTCTTTTGTCTTACATATCAGCATTTAACACTGCAGCTGTGATGCGCACGCCTGATGCGCTAACCTGTATTTAGAACAACCAGATTAGTGTCATTTGTGTGATTTTTAAAAGCTCAAACTCAGCACATAATACAGCAGCAGTGATGTGCACACCTGTATTTGGAACAACCAGATTTGATGTAATGTGGGTGCTTTTCTAAGGCTGAAACATCCCAGTGGCTATTTTTCATTGTTTGTTGCATAAAAAACACCATGCAAGTGGTGCATCCTCCTCTGCATGTTCTAGATTTGCCTGGTGAACCTGTGATTGAATGGAAAGACTGGTACAGGTCATTTAATGTATATCTTGGAGCAATTGATGGCAACAATTTTGCGCAGAAAGGAAAACATTTATTTTGCAGCACTGTCTCGGCAGAGAAGGTCAACATATTTTTGAACACTTAACTATGTAAGCCACCTGAGGGAGAAGAATAAGATTAATTTCAAGAAGCTGTCCAGAGAATAGAGAAATTATTTGATACGAGTATTGTTGTCAGTTGCTTTAATTTATTTTCTAGGGAACAAAAGCAAGATGAATCTCTAGAATCTTATGTGACTGCATTAAGAAGTTTAGCAGCTAATTGCGAATTTGAGAATTTTACTGACCAATTGACACATGACCATTTAGTAGTTAGGTGCCACAATAAGACTATTCATGAGAAACCTTTATTGTTAAAAAATGTATCACTCTCAGAAGCAAATGATGCTGCTTCTATGATTGACTCTTCACAAGCTGAAGTGAAAATTTTCAGGAAAAACGGAAGAGTCAATTTTGGCAGTAAGGACTAAACTACAGGATTGGAAACCTTTGACCTCTAAAGTAAATTCCAAAGAGGATTTAACATCCAATAACACATTTTGTGCTTGTTTTCGTTTTGGATCTGCCCATCATGCAGCAAATGTCAAATTATGTCCAATAGTTAAAAAAAATTCAATTTATGTGGTTCAATTGGACACTTTGCAAAAGTATGCATGAGAAGAAACTTTCAAGTAAATGAAATATCTGACTATACAGAAGAGGATGAATTACAAATAAGCCTGACAGATTTAGTGATCAATATAAATTCTACAGATGTTGATACCTGTGAAAATCCCATTGCTGACATAGGATTAGGAAACAAATATGTCAAATTATTTATGGATTTCGGAGCCAGAGTGAGTCTCATTTATGATACATTTGAGCGGTTATGGAAAGATAAACCACTTGAAGATCCTGACATCAAAATAGAATCTTTTCAATCATTGACAATAGATCGTACTGGTTATTTTGTGTCCATGATTAGTTTTTATAATGCGTGTTTTTCTGGTAAAATCTAAGTTACTTGCAAAGGAAATAATATTTTAGGTTGGGTATATCAAGCTATGCTAGATATTGTGCTTTTACCAGGCAAAAACAGAAAAGTAATTGCTTCTCAGGACACTGCGTCAGTCCTCCAGTAATCTATGTGGGGAGGAAACATCTAGACAAGAATACCACAAACACTCATACAATTTCAAACAAAGCCATATCAACTAAAGTAGCTTTATACAGCTTTGTATAAAATCCTAGCTCTTAATGAACCCAGCTACAAACAAGGGGCAAGCCGAATATTGCACGTTATTCCCAAACTTAACATATTTAACTGAAACAAAATAAACATTTTGTGCACTTTACTTTTGTGTAGTTTCCATCATGTAGAATTTGTATTGGAAGGTGTGCCTCAAGTAAAAATTCCACACAGAAAAAAATGGTTTGACTTTGCACTAATACTGAATGCTTAGCATCACGCTAATTTTTTTTTAGCGCAGCTGAGGACTCTGTAAATATGGCTTTATGCTATATATCTTTGCTTGTGTAATGTAGTGCTGCAAATTTTACCTCAGTTCTGTGCTGCATGACGTTTAGGAAATCTGATCCCACAAGGCATCATGCTTTGAGTGAGTACTTATGAAGTTTGAATGGTAGACTTTTATGGAAATTTAGGTGAGGAAAAGTGATATTTTGAAGAGAAAACACTTTTAAAGCTCTTGAAAATATCCAAACAATTGAACATCTGTATGTTGAACAAGAAACAGCTAACTCAAATTACAAAGCAGAGGTGAGGATGAGGAACAGCAGCATCCTTGCCACCACTACCACTGCTACTATCTACTCACAAAACCCCCTCCTATTAAGAATGCCTTGCACCACGCAATCTTTACTTTGCCTGGCAGGAAGATGGTGCTGAGGTCTGCCACCCCAGAGCCGGTGGTATTTCTCCAATTTGTCCCTGACCAAGGTTCGAGGAATCCCCCACATTTCTCCCTGCCTTCATACACAAGGTGGGTGTGTCTAGGGGACTCTCTGTGGATTCCTGGAGTCCTGAGTAAAGGGGAAATGGCTCTTGTCACTCCAGCAACCAAATGCATCATGAGGATTTTTAGGCCTACCATCTCTAGGGTGTGTACATACTGCCATACAAAAGAGGAATCCTGAGGATTCTCTTGCTGAGACTGTATGTAGTCACAGTACTCACAAATCTATCCACTGGATTCTCATTTTATTTAGGGGAAAGGGCATGCTTGCATACCTCAAGGAAGTTAATCCTAAGGATTACAAAGGTTACTTGAACCAGTGGATTGAGGAATCCTGAGACTATCCCACGGCCCATAAGGCCTGGCGATCCTTGCACAGCACTTTTTCTGCCAAGTAGCCCAGAAGGGCTGTTAAGCAGAAAGAACATCTTACACATGCTGATATCTGAATCCCCTGCAGTAATCCTGCCACAGCCTAACAGCCCCTGTAATAAAGGGCAGTTAAGTCTAATAGTTATGACCATGGCAATAGAACGTTACAATCTCCAGTCCCAATGATAGCCCAAGCGATTATGGAACATACAGGCCACAGGCCTTAGTGCTAGCAAAATAGGAAATTTCCATAGGTATGTGTGTTTGCATGTGCTTGTGTGTACCTTTTTTATCATAAGGAGCACCCATACTTTAAGTGGCGCAATATACAACTTTATTGAGTGCATGTGGCTTGCTGAAAGGTACATGAATGGTCTGGTGTCAAGCAGATTTACTAAATCTGAATGGACATTATTCTAAAAGTTATTTGTGCATATGTCAGACCTACACACTAAAATAGATCCATTTTTAGTGAAAGTCCATTTCTTTAAATTTAGAAAGTTTTGCCCACATATAAGGATATAGTCACACAAGGTTGTTTGTGTCAGGAAATCTGTGACCCGGTTTTTTGGGTGGCGAGGGGAAGGGTGTTACAGCGTGTAAATGCACTTTGAGTTAGTAAACACGCACATAGCTTTTTGTTTGTCAATGTTCACAAATGCTTCTCCAGCACATTTCCCAACAAGAAAAAGGCTGGAGATTTACTCCTGTCAATGGCATGAGTAAACCCCTTTTCTGGATGGGAAGGATAATGGAATTCTCACAAACTGTCAGGGATTTAAGAAAAGTATTTTTCTCCATGGGGGGAATATTTTGTTGTGGAGAAAAAAGTTATGACGTATATTTGTGGTTATTCTGATTTTTGTTTGCAACAAAAGACACGTGGCGCATGGCAACCAGGCAACTTCTTGTGCATCGAGCTGCTCACGCAACACAGTTCCCTGCTTGTGCGTTGTTTGTGTCTTGCTCCATCAGCTGAGAGAAATCCTTTAGAATGGTTGAAGGACCAGCTGATGGACTAAGGTGTTTGGCGGGAGCGGTATATTTATTATCCGCTCTCCCCATTACTGTTTCATATTAAATAAAGCTAACTGTTTGAAGCTCTTGTGGTCGCATGTGTAATTGACACAACAATTTGGCGGCGAGGGGCAGTCCTGGAGGCTCTTTATCTTGGGTGTATCATGTCTGTGTGGCCATGCCTCCCTACCAGAAGACGCATTTCCTTAGCAAGTCAGTTTTTGTGTTTTAAACCAAAAACAGATAACTAAGTGGTTTGGATACAAAAGGAAAGTGCTCAACATAAGGTACTGTGATTTCTTTTGTCTTACATATCAGCATTTAATACTGCAGCTGTGATGCGCACACCTGATGCGCAAACCTGTATTTAGAACAACCACATTAGTGTCATTTGTGTGATTTTCAAAAGCTCAAACTCAGCACATAATACAGCAGCAGTGATGTGCACACCTGTATTTGGAACAACCAGATTTGATGTAATTTGTGTGCTTTTCTAAGGCTGAAACATCCCAGTGGTTATTTTTCATTTTTTGTTGCATAAAAAACACCATGCAAGTGGTGCATCCTCCACTGCATGTTCTAGATTTGCCTGGCGAACCTGTGATTGAATGGAAAGACTGGTACAGGACATTTAATGTATATCTTGGAGCAATTGATGGCAACAATTTTGCGCAGAAAGGAAAACATTTATTTTACAGCACTGTCTCGGCAGAGAAGGTCAACATAGTTTTGAACACTTAACTATTTGTAAGCCACCTGAGGGAGAAGAATAAGATGAATTTCAAGAAGCTGTCCAGAGAATAATAGAGAAATTATTTGATACGAAAAAGAGTATTGTTGTCAGATGCTTCAATTTATTTTCTAGGGAACAAAAGCAAGATGAATCTCTAGAATCTTATGTGACTGCATTAAGAATTTTAGCAGCTAATTGCGAATTTGAGAATTTTACTGACCAATTGTCACATGGCCATTTAGTAGTTACATTCCACAATAAGACTATTCATGAGAAACCTTTATTGTTAAAAAATGTATCACTCTCAGAAGCAAATGATGCTGCTTCTATGATCGACTCTTCACAAGCTGAAGTGAAAGTTTTCAGGAAAAAACGGAAGAGTCAATTTTGGCAGTAATGATTAAACTACAGGATTGAAAACCTTTGACCTCTAAAGTCAATTCCAAAGAGGATTTAACATCCAATAACAAATGTTGTGCCTGTTTTCGGTTTGGATCTGCCCACCATGCAGCAAATTTCAAATTATGTCCAGTAGTAAAAAAAAAAAGCAATTTATGTGGTTCAATTGGACACTTTGCAAAAGTATGCATGAGAAGAAAATTTCAAGTAAATGAAATAACTGACTATACAAAAGAGGATGAATTACAAATAAGCCTGACAGATTTAGTGCTCAATATAAATTCTACAGATGTAGATACCTGTGAAAATCCCATTGCTGACATAGGATTAGGAAACAAATATGTCAAATTATTTTTAGATTTCGGAGCCAGAGTGAAAGTAATTTCATTTTCGGAGCTATCACATGAAATAGTAGTTTAAATTCCATGCATGGTACTAACAATGATAGCAATTCCTGTGCACAAATTCAACAGCTGATTAAGAACTATAATGTTTTATTTGAAAATAAGCTAGGAATGCTAACAAATTTTGAATTGAAAAATAACTGAAGGAAAATGTCACATTAGTTGCTGAATTGATTACAAAAAAAGGGTGGATTTTAAATGGGGATATGAACAAAAGGGAGCTTTGAATTGAATAAAGAATGATTTATTGCAAGCCTCCTCTATTCTCTAATCATATGTACCAGGTCTTCCAGTAAGTGTAACTGCTGATGCCAGTAATAGAGGTTTGGCAGCTGTAATTGCACAGAAGTTCAAAAATGTTGATCGCACTGTGCCGCCGTTTGCCTGCGGAGTGTTGAAGGATGTTGCAAAATCTTACTCAGTAATAGAGAAGGAAATGCTGGCCTGCTAAGGAGCAGTGATGGAGTCAGATTTATGACCTAGGTCACAGAGGTGAAGAACTGAAGCACTGAGGTATTTAAGTCTTAACCCCTTCACTGCCAGACCTTTCCCCCTCAGGTGCCAGGCCTTTTTTGGCTATTTGGGGCAGGGCGTGCTAAGGCCCTCATAACTTTTTGGCCACATAAGCTACCCACGCCAAATTTGCGTCCTTTTTTTCCAACATCCTAGGGATTCTAGAGGTACCCAGACTTTGTGGGTTCCCCTGAAGGAGACCAAGAAATTAGCCAAAATACAGTGAACATTTTGTTTTTAAAAACAAATTGGAAAAAAGGGCTGCAGAGGAAGGCTTTTGTTATTTTCCCTGAAATTGGCATCAACAAAGGGTTTGCGGTGCTAAAATCACCAGCTTCCCAGCTTTCAGGAACAGACAGACTTGAATCAGAAAACCCAATTTTTCAACACAATGTTGGCATTTTACTGGGACATACCCCATTTTTACGATTTGTTGTGCTTTCAGCCTCCTTCCAGTCAGTGACAGAAATGAGTGTGAAATCAATGCTGGATCTCAGACACCTAAACATTTCTGAAAGGTAGACAAAATTCTAAATTCAGCAATGGGTCATTTGTGTAGATCCTACAAGGGTTTCCTACAGAAAATAACAACTGAAATAAAAAAATATTGAAACTGAGGTGAAAAAAACAGCCATTTTTCTCTACGTTTTACTCTGTAACTTTTTCCTGCAATGTCATATTTTTTAAAACAATATACCGTTACGTCTGCAGGACTCTTCTGGTTGCGAGGATATGTAGGGTTTGCAGGTTCATCAAGAACCCTAGGTACCCAGAGCCAATAAATTAGCTGCACCTTGCAGTGGGTTTCCATTCTATACCGGGTATACAGCAATTCATTTGCTGAAATATAAAGAGTCAAAAACAGGTATCAAGAAAACCTTTGTATTTCCAAAATGGGCACAAGATAAGGTGTTGAGGAGCAGTGGTTATTTTCACATCTCTGAATTCTGGGATGCCCATACTAGAATGTGAATTACAGGGCATTTCTCAAATAGACGTCTTTTTTACACACTGTCTCATACTTGGAAGGAAAAATTGTAGAGAAAGACAAGGGGCAATAACACTTGTTTTGCTATTCTATGTTCCTCCAAGTCTCCTGATAAACATGGTACCTCACTTGTGTGGGTAGGCCTAGTTCCCGTGACAGGAAATGCCTCAAAACACAAAGTGGACACATCACATTTTCTCAAAGAAAACAGAGGTGTTTTTTGCAAAGTGCCTACCTGTGGAGTTTGGCCTCTAGCTCAACCGCCACCTAGGGAAACCTACCAAACCGGTGCATTTTTGAAAACTAGAGACCTAGGGGAATTCAAGACGGAGTGACTTGTCGAGCTCTCACCAGGTTCTGTTACCCTGAATCCTTTGCAAACCTCAAAATGTGGCTAAAAAAACACTTTTTCCTCACATTTCGGTGACATAAAGTTCTGGAATCTGAGAGGAGCCACACATTTCTTTCCACCCAGTGTTCCCCCAAGTCTCCCGATAAAAATGGTACCTCACTTGTGTGGGTAGGCCTAGTGCCCGCGACAGGAAATGCCCCAAAACACAACGTGGACACATCACATTTTCTCAAAGAAAACAGAGGTGTTTTTTGCAAAGTGCCTACCTGTGGATTTTGGCCTCTAGCGCAGCCACCAACTAGGGAAACCTACCAAACCTGTGCATTTATGAAAACTAGAGACCTAGGGGAATCCATTACGGGGTGACTTGTGGGGCTCTCACCAGGTTTTGTTACCCAGAATCCTTCTCAATCCTCAAAATTTGGCCAAAAAAATACGTTTTCCTCTCATTTCGGTGACAGAAAGTTTTGGAATCTGAGAGGAGCCACAAATGTCCTTCTACACTGCGTTCCCCCAAGTCTCCCGATAAAAATGGTACCTCACTTGTGTGGGTAGGACTAGCGCCCGCAACAGGAAATGCCCCAAAACACAACGTGGACACATCACATTTTCCCAAAGAAAACAGAGCTGTTTTCTGCAAAGTGCCTAGCTGTGGATTTCGGCCTCTAGCTCAGCCGGCACCTAGGGAAACCTACCAAACCTGTGCATTTTTTTAAACTAGACACCTAAGGGAATTTAAGATGGGGTGACTTGTTTGGCTCTCACCAGGTTCTGTTACCCAGAATCCTTTGCAAACCTCAAAATATGGCCAAAAAAACACTTTTTCCTCACATTTCGGTGACAGAAAGTTCTGGAATCTGAGAGGAGCCACAAATTTCCTTCCACCCAGTGCTCCCCCAAGTCTCCCGATAAAAATGGTACCTCACTTGTGTGGGTGGGCCAAGTGTTTGTGACAGGGAAGAGCCAAAAACACGTTGAAATTGAGGGGGAACCAAAGTGGGTCCAAAAGGGCAGTTTGAAAAAAAACATTTTTAGGCTGACAAGTGCAGCAGAAATGTTATTGGTATAGATGAGACAAAGCTGGGTGGTAGGAATTTTGTGGATTCCTGCAGATTCCGGAATGTTCCATCACAAAAATGTGGTAAATATGTGTGATTTCCAGCAAAGTTGCAGGTTTGCAGGGCATTGGGGGTAAGGAAATGGTGCGGGGTGCATGTGAAGCACACCACCCTGGAATCAACTAGATGCTTAGTTTTCAGATGTGCCTAGGTCTTGTGGATTTTTCTACATGGCAGCTTCCTAAAGTAAAAAAAAAGTGCAGCCCTCACCATTCCAAGTGGGACGATTTTGAGTTACCAAGCTCTCATGGCCCAAATGTAAAACAAAAAACAAAAATAATCAAATGTTCTTTTGCTTTCCATGGGATAGGATGTTTTAGTGTGCTGGGGAGAGCTGAATGACTGTTAGCCCCTTCAGTTCGGGTGGGGGCATAACCAGGCCCATACTGGTTGGTAGCCACCACCTCACTATTTTCTTTTATTATTTTTATTCCCTGGCATCTAGTAGACTTTCTGTCCCCCCTGGGTGTGGATCAGGGGTAATTGCCCAATCTGCCCACTGGTGAGCAGAACAACTTTGGCCCCATTTATTTGGGGTGGGGGTATGGCCATACCCCCAACATCTTATTTTGAAAAAAAAATCCTCCCTGGTCTCTGGTGGGCTTTCTGCCCCCCCTTGGGGGAAGATGGACCTTCCAAAAATAGGCCAATCTGCCCCCAAGGGGGGCAGTTATGGCCAACAGTAATGTGCCTCCATGGGGAGCGACCCTTGCCCACGGGGCTGCACCCCCAAAACAAAACACACATATACACACACACCAATCCTTGGTGTCTAGAGGTTTCTGCCCCCTTTGGGGGCAGATTGGCCTAACAAAAATAGGCTGATCTTCCCCTGGGGCGGCAGAAATGGCCTAATAATAATTTCCCCCCCAACGAGAGCGACCCTTGCCCAAGGGGTCGCTCTCCAAACATAAAAAAATCAAAAAAAAATCAAAAAAATTATCCCTGGTGTCTCGTGGTTTTCTGCCCCTCCTGGGGGCAGATCGGCCTAATAATTTTAGGCCGATCTGCCCCCGGGGGGACAGACATTGCCTAAAAGTCATTTGCCCCCCTAGGGAGTGGCCCTTGCCCAAGGGGCCACTTCCCTTATGCGCAAGTACCACAAAAAAATAAATCCCTGGTGTCTAGTGGTTTCTGCCCCCCCTGGAGCCATATCGCAAGGCCGATCTGCCCCCAGGGGGTGCAGAAATGGCCTAATAATAATTTGTCCCCCCCCGGGAGCGACCCTTGCCCAAGGGGTCGCTCCCCAAACATAAAAAAATAAAAAAAATAAAAAATTATCCCTGGATGGCCTAAAAGTCATTTGCCCCCCTGGGGAGTGGCCCTTGCCCAAGGGGCCACTCCCCTTATGCGCAAGTACAAAAAAAAATCCCTAGTGTCTAGTGGTTTCTACCCCCCCTGGGGGCAGAAATGGCCTAATAATAATTTGCTCCTCCCCCCCCTCGGGAGGGACCTTTGCCCAAGGGGTCGCTCCCCAAACATAAAAAAAAAAAAAAAAAAAAATCCCTGGTGTCTAGTGGTTTCTGCCCCTCCTGGGGGCAGATCGCAAGGCCGATCTGCCCCTGGGGGGGGGCAGAAATAGCCTAGAAATAAATTGCCCCCCTGGGGAGCAGCCCTTGCCCAAGGGGCCAATCCCCTATCAGTAAATGTAAACAAAAAAAATCCCTGGGGTCTAGTGGCATTTCTGCTGCCTGATCGCATCGCGATCGGGCAGCAGAAATGCTCAGAGAGACATGAAAGGAGAGGAAAGGTCTTTCCTCTCCTTTCATGCCTCTCTTCCCCCTCCACATGATCGGAGGAGAAATGCTTTTGTGTTGCATTCATTGAACTTTGGATTGCTCACTTCCCAGGAATATAGCTTCCTTCCTTACTTCACATTAGTCTGTGCCCATTCCTTCATTCACAAGTCACTCTGTGCCCATGCCCGCATTCATATGTAATCCTGGGCCTATAACAGTCATCACATCCCGAATGATCAGAGTGAGAAAATGCTACACATGGAGAACGCACATTCCCAAGATTTCAGCAGTGCAGCTATCCCCAGATTAAATACAATTTACAGGCTTAGTCTCCTGGCCTCTCACTCTTGTTCTCTAGACATTTGCAATTCAGATACGAAACCTCGTGTAAAGTGGTGTCTGATATTTCACTAATATTATAGACTCAGGTTACGGCATCATATGTAAGGGTAATATATAGACATACTTACCCTGCTAGAGGCTGCTGATAAAGATCATAAAATGTTTTAGTGGAAAAGTTTACATATTCATGTCAATAAGAAGAAGCATGTGATGGTTTAACAGAAGTGAGGCTCTGCAATTAAGAAACCATACCACACCTGATTGAATAAGAATAACTGAAAACAGATCCCATGTCATAATGGAGGTTGCATGCCAGTCCTGGTTATTCACTTACCACTAAGCTCCCTTGGGTGTCTATTTTTCAGAAATGTCTGAGGTTAGTAGATATAACTTTGCGAGGGGCAAGCCCAAGTACAGACACTGCTGTTACACATATCGCTTAAGTGGGTCAATTTTCATGTAAAAAATGATGTCCCATTCTTGCACTTTGGGGCCTTTCCTGTTGCAGATAACAAACTGTCACACAGGGAAACCTAGTAATCCCAGGCCTTTCTGAAAATTCAGTATCCAGGTCAGTCCAGGGTGGTATGTCTTGCATGGATTCCACTACATTTTCTTATCCAGAATGCCCTGCACACGTCACGCTTTGGCTAAGGTCGAACATTTCACTCACATTTCTGTGAGGAAAAGTTGTGGACTCCGTCAGTATCCACAAAATTCCTACCGCTTAGTGCGTCCACAATTCTTTCCAAAAAAACAGTACCCACTTCTGTGGGAGGGACTAAACCCTGCAGGAAGAATGAATGAAAACTGTGACCATATGAAGTCAATGTGTGTCTTTTCATGGTCCTTGGTTTCATCTAATTTTGACTCAAATTGATCCAGTCATACAAATGTGATACTGCTTTTATAGGAGGAAGTGTGGGAATAATGTGTGATAGCTTTTCTGGGGATACCCCCGATTCTGGAACTTTCAATCTTAAAAATGAGAAGGAAGTACCTTATTTTAGCTATAGTTTGATGTGTGTAGGACGTTCTGTGTCAGAAAACCAAACAGGATCCACACATGCCATACAAACCTAGATATGCCGGTGCCTCTAGGTTGTAGAAATTCCCCATGGTTTGTGAGAGTCCCCTGGCTGGCGTTTGGCCCAGAGCATGAATAGTGCAGCTATTCACCAAGGCAAATAAGAGGGAATTGGGATTTGCCCACTCTCTGCAAGCCTACATATATAAAATTATATGCCCAAATGAACCAAATTTTCCATCTTGCTTGTTATGGAGAAGGGGGTGCTCTTGGCCTCAGGGGGCAGAATGGCTGTTGGGCTATATGGCATTGGGGATTTCGCCTAATGTCAGAACAGGACAGAAACCACCACAATTTAAAAAAAAAAAAATATCCCTGCTATCCAGTGAGCTTTCTGCCCCCTCGAGGAGGGACAGCTTAATGCAACATTCTCCAGTCTTCCCTCTAGAATGTCAGAGAGACTTTTGAGTCTTTAGAGTTGCGGGTATGTCCCAGTGCAAGCAGGACCCTATCACATTCTTTCCCTAAGTGTATAGCATGTGTAGTTTGCTTTTTGCCACCCCAGGAGTGTGGATAAACCACCCAATCTGTCTCTCAGATGGGGCAGAAGCACTGTTTGGGTTGAACAAAGGCCCCCACTGCCTGGGAGGTCTGCCCACACCCAATTAAAAAAAAATATATATATATCCCTGGTGTCTGTTGGACTCTCTGCCCCGTGGGCAAATTCGGGGTAAACATGTCCCAATCTGCCTTCTAGGGGGAGGAGTGGGTGTTCAGGGCAGAAATACTGTTGTGGCCTCTAGGGCTTGGGTCAGGACCAATGCATGGACGGAAAGCCCCCACCCTTCATTTTTCCTTGCTATTTTTCTCTAGTGTCTAGTGGGCTTTCTGCCCGCTAGGGGCAGATTAGAATAATCCCTCCAATCTGCCTTGGGGGATGGGGTGGGGGGACTCCTGGGCCCAATATGCAGTTGAGGTAGGATCTGATGCCAGGCAAGCTGTCCATCCCATTTTTGTTAAATTACTTCTTCCCTATGTAATTATGGGGGTCATTCTGACCCCGGCGGTCCGAGACCGCCGGGGCCAGGGTCGGCGGGAGCACCGCCGACAGACCGACGGTGCCCCGCAGGGCATTCTGACCGCGGCGGTTCGGCCGCGGTCAGATGCGGGAAACCGGCGGTCTCCCGCCGGTTTCCCGCTGCCCTGCAGAATCCTCCATGGCGGCGGAGCGCGCTCCGCCGCCATGGGGATTCTGACACCCCCTACCGCCATCCTGTTCCTGGCGGGTCTCCCGCCAGGAACAGGATGGCGGTAGGGGGTGCCGCGGGGCCCTTGGGGGCCCCTCAAAGTATTTCAGTGTCTGCTATGCAGACACTGAAATACGCGACGGGTGCCACTGCACCCGTCGCACCTTCCCACTACGCCGGCTCAATTCTGAGCCGGCATCCTCGTGGGAAGGTTGATTTGCCCTGGGCTGGCGGGCGGCCTTTTGGCGGCCGCCCGCCAGCCCAGGGCAAATCCCAAAATACTTTCGACCGCGGAGCGGTATTTTGGTGGGGGAACTTCGGCGGGCGGCCTCCGCTGCCCGCCGAAGTTAGAATCACCCCCTATATGTTAGAGGCTTGTGTGGTTGTAGACTCACATTCTGTGCATACTCCTGCCTTCTAGTGTTGGGCCCAGATATGTGCAAGCTGTTTTTCTCTGAAAAGTCTTTCAAGTCACAAAGTATTTTGACTTCTCTTACCACTAATGCACATGGTCATTGACTCCATTGTTAGATTGTTTTCTTTCCACGGTTGGGTTTAAACATGTGCTCTCTTGCTCTGGCTCGACACAATTGTGGTGCTCTATTTGGTTTACATGGGTTTCTTCCCTCTATCCATATTGTTTCTTGTTTCCTCTTTTATCTTTGTTTTAAGTCAATGACTTCAGCTTCGACTGGGAGGCACTTTTGGGTTGATTTCGGTCCCACAATAGCCTTCACCCTTTGGGGCCTCCGTCCGTTTCTCGACTGCTTCCCCCCACCATTCCTCTATGGTGATAAAATGGATACCATCTGCTACTGTCCTCGCTGCCATGCTAAATACCCTCAGAATGATCTCCATCAGGTCTGTAATCTGTGCCTGTCTCCCATGCACAACGAGGTTGCCTGTGAGACCTGCCACTCCTGCTCCAAGAAGATTCTTCATGACCGTCTGGCTAGACGTCTCAAGATGTTGCGTAGGAACGGCGACGACACCCCTCATCTCTCTGGCCCAGAGGACATTGACATGGTATAGCACCCACAGCCATCGGCTGCAGGCGAGGAACCGTTCTCCCCTGGCAGCATCTCCGGCTCTGATCTGGAGATTGAGGATCTTTCACCAGCGAATCCAGTAGTGAGTATGGTACCCACTCCCCAGGACACCACTCACAAGCTGAGTAGCCTCTTTCTAAGGCTCGTCCATCCACTATTGAGAGACAGGGCCCCGGGCCACTCCTGCCTTTGGGCTATGGTCAGCACCGATTTGGATGTAATGCCCATCTCCGTCTTGGCGGCGTAAACACCATTGTGGCCAGCTACATTGGCACCGCCTACTCCCGCCTCAGAGCTGACTGAATCTGACTGTCAGATCCGTTACCTTTGGTGTGGAAATCAAAATTGGCATCAGACTCAAGACCCTCAGCACCACCTACCAAGACTGGCCTCAGCTCGGGTGCTATTGAGCTTATCGTCCATAGACTACAAGAGGAGATTGATGGCCAACAGAAGCACTTGATGGGGACATAGACCAGATTCTTGCTCGCCCTCCAGGCTTGCTGCTCAGCTGTCAAAACATCAGCTGTCCTTCAAAGAAGCCTTGGACACACCAGTTTCATCCAAGCAGCACAAGAAAGTGGACAAGGCTATTAACTCTTTGCCGGTCACTCTCCCAACATTGCCTCACTGTGCTCCACACACACTAACAGTGTCCACAGGCCCAGCAGTTTCTACAGAGGCAATAACTTAAAAGGCAGAGGTAAAGGGGAGTTCCCTCAAAGGAACTACCACCACCACTAAACCCTGACCTGCCTTTCCTCCCCCCCCGATCTTACAAAACCTGTTGAGGGTGCCGCCAAAGGTTCTTTCCTCCTTGGCAGAACATCAGCTCCAACCAGTGAGTATTATCCAAAATGGTTATTGTCTGCAGCTCTTTTCCACACCTTCCACTGTTACACCTCTCAAACACAAACTCTTCCCAGAACATCAAAGGCTACTCAAGGAAGAGGTCCAAAAGCTCCTTTTAAAAGGGGTCATGGAACCCAGCAGGGCACTGGAGTACACTCTATGTACTTCCTCATCCCCAAAAAAGACAGTTCCCTCTGACCAATTCTTGTCCTCAGGCCCCTCTACGAATACATTCTCTGAGAGCATTTCCACATGGGTATTCTTCAGGATGTCATCCCACTACTGTAACAAGGCAACTTCATGGCCGCTCTCGAACTGAAGGATGCTTATTTTCACATATTAATCCACCTGGCACATCACTTGTATCTCAGGTTTGTAGCCATTGGAAAGCATTAACAGTTCAAGGTGCCACCCTTTGGGGTCACCACTGCACCCAGGGTGTTCATCAAGTGCCTTGCGGTGGTGGCCTCTCATCTGCACAGACAAGGCATCCATGTCTTCCCCTATCTGAACGATTGGCTTTTCAAGAGTGGCACATGTTGGAGCTGCCAAGAATACAGAAAGATCAGAATTAATCTCTTTCACAAGCTAAGTTTTACAGTCAACACTACAAAATCCCACCTCCAACCTCTCCAGATATAAGGCTACCTGGGGGCAATCCTCAACTCAGAAGATGGCATGGCCTATCCAAACACTGCCAGGTTTCAGTCCTTCTAGACACTAATCCCTCATTTTCAGGCAACCAACCCACATTCAGGACAGTCATGCACCTCCTCGTTATAATGGCCTCCTGTATTGCTATACGGCCCTATGCATTGCAGGAGTGCTTAGTGAACCAGTGGTCTCAAGCGGAGGGTCATTGAGGGTCTAGTGCTGATCAGCTGCTGCACTTATCGCTCTCTGCAGTAGTGGAACACCAATAACCTGCTGCCAGGGTGGCCTTTCCTTGACCCAGTTACGCAGAGGACCATTCAATTATAGCCTCCCTTTTAGGATGGGGTGCACACATACAGGAGCTATCTGTCCAAGGCCAGTAGGAACTCAATCACCAGCGTCTCCACATCAGCTATGTGAAACTGCTAGCTATTCACCTTGCGTTGAAGGCTTTCCTTTATCATGTGACTGGCATGGTAGTCCTCATCAAGACTGACAACATGCCAACCATGTATTTTCTTCAGAAGCAAGGCGGCACCCAGTCTCCCTGATTCTCTCACCTAGCCCAAAGCATTTGGTGGGGGCACTTCACCACAAGATCTATCTGCAATTGGAGTACTTTCCTGGAGTTGACAACAACTTTGCCAACCTCCTCAGCAGAATGCTGCAACAAGACCACATGTGGAAGTGCCACACACAAGTCCTCCTCCAATATTTCCAACGTTGAGGACTCCCACAGGTAGACCTCTTCACCATGGCAGAAAACACCAAATTCCCAAGCTTCGCCTCCAGACTCACACACCCACAGTCCTGGAGCAATGACCTATGGATAAATTAGTCAGGGATATCTGCCTATGCAATTCCTCCTCTCCCACTATTTCTGTACGTGTTTCAGAGATTATGAGAGACGTCGCTCACCCTCATCCTGGTGGCTCCACCCTAGACCCACCAACCCTAGTTCACAACTCTGCTCAAACTCTCAATAGTTCTGCACAAGATGGTCCCAAATAGGTTGGTCCTTCTCATGCAGAACCATGTAGAAATCAAGCACCTAGTCCCCAGGTCTCTCAATCTTGCGATCTGGCTCCTGAAGTCCTAGAATTTAGGTACTTTAATCTTCCACCTGAATGCATGAGCATTCTCAAAAAAGCGAGCAGGCCTACCATCCGTGCCTGTTATGCTGTCAAGTGAAGAGGTTTGTGTACTACTGTCACTCAAAACATATTGGGGGTCATTCTAAGTCTGGCGGGCGGCGGAGGCCGCCCGCCAGACTTCCCCCTCCAAAATACCGCTCCGCGGTCGAAAGACCGCTGAGGGTATTTTGGGATTTGCCCTGGGCTGGCGGGCGACCGCCAAAAGGCCGCCCGCCAGCCCAGGGCAAATCATCCTTCCCACGAGGACGCCGGCAAAGAATTGAGCCGGCGGAGTGGAAAGGTGCGACGGGTGCAGTGGCACCCGTCGCGTATTTCAGTGTCTGCATAGCAGACACTGAAATACAAAGTGGGGCCCTCTTACGGGGGCCCCTGCAGTGCCCATGCCATTGGCATGGGCACTGCAGGGGCCCCCAGGGGCCCCGCGGCACCCCCTACCGCCATCCAACAGGATGGCGGTAGGGGGTGTCAGAATCCCCATGGCGGCGGAGCGCGCTCCGCCGCCATGGAGGATTCACAAGGGCAGCGGAAAACCGGCGGGAGACCGCCGGTTTTCCGCATCTGACCGCGGCCGAACCGCCGCGGTCAGAATGCCCTGCGGGGCACCGCCGGCCTGTCGGCGGTGCTCCCGCCGACCCTGGGTCAGAATGACCCCCATTGACCCTTTAGCAGCCAAAGTACAGGGTATTGTCTGCTACCTACTTCACTTGCAGACTTCTTGTTTGGCTTTCAGTTCCATATGGCTACACCTAACTGCTGTAGTCACCTATCTTTAGAACAGATAACACATTTCCCTCTTCAGAATTCCAGTCATTAAAGCTTTTTTGGAGAGCCGTAAGAGAGTCATTCCTCCTCGGGTCCTACTTTCCTAACTTGAAATCTCAACATTGTACTTACAAGACTATTGGCCCCTGGCCCTTCGTTCAAACTCCTACACTCCTGCCCCTCCAGTTTCTCTCTTGGAAGGTGGCATTTCTGGTTGCCATTGCCTCACTCAGGCATGTCATTGAACTTCGGGCACTAACATTGGAAGACCTTTTTTTCCAGATACACAGGGATAGGGCTGTTCTCCGCACCATTCCCAAATTCCTCCCTAAGGTGGTTTCACAGTTCCGCCTTAATCAATCCATTGAACTTGAAATTGAGATCGTGGGGGTCAACATTTCAATCACTGCCCTTTGGGTTGAGGCTGATTTTTTTTGTTTTAAATTTTAATTGGGGTAGCACTGACCTAGGCCTGGGGGTTTACATGCTCCTCCAAAACAAATTCCCTGGTGTCTACTGGGTGGATCCCTGCTTGGAGATCAAAGTCCTGGGTGATCCCCAAGCAGGGATCCACCAGTGAGAGGTACAACTGGACAGAGATGTTATTTTGCAGCAGTACCTTTCATACTTAGATCGGTGCTTGGGCAGCAGAGCTATGCCTCCTGAACCCCAATCAACATCATTCTTTTTTTTTGTTTTGCAATTCTTTTAGAGAAGTAAGCATGTGAAAATAACATCATATAAGGCAACGACATTTCAAGAAGAACATCTCAAACTTTACATACACAATAACAATGTACACCCAATGTAGTAATAACCATGATCGCCAGATCCAAAATGTGAGGGAGTCTGCACAATACAAGTGCCCTCTATGGGTGGTATGTCCATAGGTGTTGAGAGCTTTTATACATGGATCCATGAATTAGTCCCGGTTCAGTACCTCCCTCCATGGTGGGAAACCGGTCACCGTATGTCTGAACAAAGCCAGAATATAAGGTAGGGCATGGTACCTCAGAACGCTTCTATAACGTTCACATCTGCTGGGATCTGAGAGATCAGTGCCAATCCAGAGGACGAGCACCCTACCGCAGGGACCTCCAGCATGCAACAAACAAGGGATGCAGCAGGCTGTGATAACTTCGCAAGAAGAGCGAGGGTGTCAGGTGGGCAATAGGAACCATGTGGAGTCCTCATCCACAGATATTGAGCCACCTTGTGATGTAAGATGTAGAATGTATAAAAGATGGTTCCAAGACTGTTGTGAGGGAAAGGTAGAAAAGGAGGGATGGGAGGAAGAACAGAGGGGAGGTGAATCGGGAAGGAGGTAAGGGTATGTAAGAGAGAAAAGGAAAGGAAGGGAGTGGACATTACAAGAGCAGGGAGAGGGCAAGGAGGTCCAGGAATGGAGATCAGGAAACAAGGAGCTAGAGAGAGGAAAGAGAGATTTGCTTCAGAAAAGGGGAGAGAGGCAGGTGGCAAGCTGGTTGACGGAAAGAAGGAGTGCGGGCAGTGGAGAAGGGAAGGTAGGGAGGGGAGTGAGTGGGAGATATGTTAAGAGAGGGAGATAGCAGCGAGGGCGGGGCAACTGCAGGAGGGGTAGAGGGAGCGGTGGGAGATGAGGGTGAGGCAGGAGGAGGGGAGGGGAGAAGGGTGAGGGAGGTGTTTGAATGGGTGTGGCACTCAGTGGTCAGCAAGCCCTAGGAAGGGGGCCCAGGTTTGCTGAAACATCTCTGTCCGGTCTTGAAGGGCAATCAACATCATTCTGATGTCAGTGAGTTGCACCCACTGGGCATCACCATGACTGAAAAAAATAACAATAACGTTGAGATGCGAAGGAAGTTCTTCCCTCATGCCCAAACACTATTTTTTAGAAATAAAATCCTTTTGGTGCTTGCAGCGAGTCAGTTCATTAATATGTGTCCTTGATGAACTATTCACGGCAAGAGCACTAATGAGCTTGACATGAGTGGTTTGTCAAGCCAATTAAAAAAAGTAAGAGACCATTGCCACCTTATATTACTGGTTATAGCATCTCACTTTCACTGTGAGACAATGCTCATATAATTTGCTGATTACTTATTCATTCTATTCTGGACTTGTGCCTCTGTTTTCTTTGTTCCAGTTAGATATTAGGGTTGACGACCAGTAGGATCACAAATAGTAAATGTATGAATTGGCTACATTGTACCTAACTTTTTGTGCTAGAATTGCTATCAAATAGTACGTGCTTGTGAATAGTGCTTGAACCATTTCATCATTGTAGCAGCTGCTTTGCTGGTATGTTTTTTTTGTTTTCCAGTAACTGTATTGCAGTGGTGTTTCCTCATTTTCAAGAGAGGTCTGGTATTCCCAAACATTTTGTGATTGTAAATAGTATACGGGGCTTGTGTAGGGTTCTGCAGAACTGAAGCACCACTGTAAATCAACAGGACTCTCAATCTGCTAAGTTTGTGATTCACGCAGGTGAGAAAAGCATGGCGTTTCTGGCAGCAGAGTCAGCTGAGGCTTAGCTATCACAAGTCTCTGACCTGACACCCCTTCATCCACAGGACTGTCACTAGACATAGCTGCCCACACCCTTCATGTGATGCTCCGGGTTCCCACACAGGGAAAAACATCAAAGGCCCCCCTGCTCGACAAAAAAAATATTTGCGCATCAGCGCCACTGATTTTTTGTTCTTAAAGAACAAACTTCTGACCTAAGAGTTTTTCTTCTTGAAATACAAAAAAACTGCCCACTTGGCAAAATCTTCTGCCTTTAGAGCAATCACCTTAGCATCAGTTGCTCATTAACTGTGGAGATCCGTACTAGTCTAAATGACCACAAAACTTAGGACTCGTAATTTTTTCACTGTATTGTGTTGCCTTACTATTTTATTTTGTGCTGAACTTAGTGTGCTTTTTACGATTGGATACCAGCGTCTAATATAAATGTATTTATATTTTGTAAACAATTCTTAAAGTGTTGGGTAGTTATGAAACTGCACAATCACTAGTGGACATATTTTTGCAAGTGTGATAACTGTGTTATACCACGCCTGCTGCCTACACACCAGCTCCATAGATCCGTGCCATGACTGCTCGTCAATGTTTGCCTGGTTAGTTAGGGAGGCTTCTGGGGCCAAATGGCTCTTGTAGGCAACCCAAGTTTCTGGATAGTGGGAAATGCCAGCACTCTCATCTTGGACAGTAATTTATGGTTCTTGTGATCATACCGAATGGGAAACACATTCACAGTTATTCATGTAAAAAATATCAGATGTGACAGAATAAGGTTTGGGACACTTGAAGATCATGAGTTCAGTATATTTTAGATGGCAGACGGGAGAAAAGAGAGTCACTTCTATTTTCCGATGTTAAATTTTGCATTGTGCTTGCAGTGGCCATTCATTCTAAAATACATTTTATATCTAGAATGATTTAGTGCTCACTCATGGGGGCTGATAGGTTGAATGAGGGTATTTGGTCTAATTGCTGATTTCAAGAGTTAAGTCCTGATTTAGATGTTGGTGGTAATGGTCCCGCCGTCGACTTTTCAACTGAAAACCCATCCACCAATGTGATGGTCCGCCTGCCATATTTAGATGTTGGTGGTCCCATAGACGAAAGCCTGCACTGGAACCACCGCCTCCGCCAAGAAACACCAACTGCAGATTTGGATGTGCCTCACCGCCAAGAAAAAAGTGGCGTTCTGACCTCCATGTTTGAGTTGGCAGATTGGGGGGGTGAAAACTCACCTTTTTCCCCATTCCACCCCCGTGTTTGACTGGACACAACTGGACAACACCTGCTGTCAGTGCTGCCACCGACCCACAAAGAAAACACAACCCCTCCATTGCCGGACTCGAAGGTAGGGGTGCTGCATTTCCATGGTACATTGGGTGGGCACTGCACAGGGGTTGGAACCACTGCAGGCACATACATGACACAGTAATTATTTTAAATCACTGTGACATGCATATGTGGGGTACACAAAAGTGTCACACATGACTAGGGACATACTGGCACATCATGCATATCACACACATACACAACTGTCATTGTGGTGTCATCATTCATTGCCAGAAGAATGCTGGTACCACAATGACAGTACACTAACACTGGATGATGGTGTCCATGTGTGCACATTGCAACAGGACCTGTATGGGTAGGTTTGTGCTATGTGTTGTGTATGCGAGTCAGTACATATATGTGTGTGTGTGAATTGGCTGGCTGAGGTGGAGGGGCGGGAGTGGATGAAGTGGTTGTGTCTGTATATGTGTAACGTGCATGTGAGATTTATGTTGTGTATGTTGTGTTGCTGTGTGGCACATTCAGGTGAGTGTTGTGTGGTGGACGTTGTTGTGATGTGTGTAGTTGTGCATGTGTGTGTGTGTGTAGCTGAGTGTGTAGTTGTGTTAGTTCTTGTGTCGTGTGTGGGTGCAGTGTCAATGGTGTGTGTATGTTGTGTCATGGATGTATGTCAATGTGTGTTTTCATCATGTACAGGTTGTGGTGTTGGAATTGTAATGGATGATGGTGTGTATGTGGTGTGTTGTGTTGTGTGTAGTGCAGGGGGACACCTATGGCTAAGGTAGAGTGTGTGTGTGTGTCACTTACCTCTATTCCAAAGCCTCTGCCATTGTACGAAGTCCATTGGGTCCTGCCGCCATCTTCCTCTTTCAGCAATTCATCGCCAATCCTCCTTGCAGAGCTGTAATCTCTAAATATGGCGGGTGGAACACTGTTGACTTGACGGCCTTCTTGGGTCCGTCGCCTCCGCAGCTTGTCGGTAACACTGTCTAGAAGTAAATCAGAGCCTAAGGGCCAGATTTAGAGTTTGGTGGAGGGGTACTCTGTCACAAGCATAACAGTTATCCTGACCGCCATATTACAATTTACATAGGCTATAATGGAATTTTAATACAGCGGACGGGATATCCGTCAGGTTTGTGACCAAGTAACCCCTCCTCCAAACTCAAAATCAGGCCCTTAACCAAAAACAATGGTCTTCTGACCAAATCACTTTACCTCTTTGTACATCACTTTTTTTATTATGTGTGATGATACTCTTTGGTACAGTCCCAATTACCCCTACCCACCCCAATGTGTCTATATTGTCAAGAGGTTTGAATACCACTCACATACGGTGCTATTTAATGTACAGCACTTTGTTTCAAATGCTCCTACTTCCATAAAATGTTCTGTGTAAAGCAAATGGAAGGAAATGCCTCCTTGGCATGGTTACCCCCTAACGTTTTGCCTTTGCTGATGCTAAGTTATGATTTGAAAGTGTGCTGGGACCCTGCTATCCAGGCCCCAGCACCAATGTTCTTTCCCTAATCTGTACCTTTGTCTCCACAATTGGCACAACCCTGGCACTCAGGTAAGTCCCTTGTAACTGTTACCAAGGACCCTGATGCTAGGGAAGGTCTCTAAGGGCTGCAGCATGTCTTATGCCACCCTGGGGACCCCTCACTCAACACATGCACACTGCCTTACAGCTTGTGTGTGCTGGTGGTGAGAAAATGACTAAGTCGACATGGCACTCCCCTCAGAGTGCCATGCCAACTTCACACTGCCTGTGGCATAGGTAAGTCACCCCTCTAGCAGGCCTTACAGCCCTACGGCAGTGTGCACTATACCACAGGTGAGGGCATATGTGTATGAGCACTATGCCCCTACAGTGTCTAAGCAAAACCTTAGACATTGTAAGTGCAGGGTAGCCATAAGAGTATATGGTCTGGGAGTATGTCAAACACAAACTCCACAGTTCCATAATGGCTACACTGAAAACTGGGAAGTTTGGTATCAAACTTCTCAGCACAATAAATGCACACTGATGCCATTGTGTAATTTATTGTAACATACACCTAGAGGGCATCTTAGAGATGCCCCCTGAATGCCTACCCGACTTCTAGTGTAGGCTGACCAGTTTCTGCCAGCCTGCCACACACCAGACATGTTGCTAGCCACATGGGGAGAGTGACTTTGTCACTTTGTGGCCAGGAACAAAGCCTGTACTGGGTGGAGGTGCTTCTCACCTCCCCCTGCAGGAACTGTAACACCTGGCGGTGAGCCTCAAAGGCTCACCACTTTTGTTACAGCGCCTCAGGGCATCCCAGCTAGTGGAGATACCCACCCCTCCGGCCACTGCCCCCACTTTTGGCGGCAAGGCTGGAGGAGATAATGAGAAAAACAAGGAGGAGTCACCCACCAGTCAGGACAGCCCCTAAGGTGTCCTGAGCTGAGGTGACCCCTGCCTTTAGAAATCCTCCATCTTGAGTTTGGAGGATTCCCCCAATAGGATTAAGGATGTACCCCCATCCCCACATGGAGGAGGCACAAAGAGGGTGTAGCCAACCTCAAGGACAGTAGCCATTGGCTACTGCCCTCCCAGACCTAAACACACCCCTAAATTCAGTATTTAGGGGCTCCCCAGATCCCAGAAAATCAGATTCCTGCAACCTGAAGAAACAAGAAGGACTGCTGACCTACAAGCCTGCAGAGAAGGAAGAAGACGACAACTGCTTTGGGCCCAGCCCTACTGGTCTGTCTCCAACTTCGAAAACCTGCTCCAGCGACGCATCCGACAGGGACCAGTGACCTCTGAAGTCTCAGAGGACTGCCTTGGACTAAAGGACCAACAAACTCCCGTGAACAGCGGCCCTATTCAAAACCAACTACTTCTTTGCAACAAAGAAGCAACTTTCAAAGACTGTACTTTATCCGCCGGAAGCGTGAGACTTCACACTCTGCACCTGACGCCCCCAGCTCGAGATCCAGAGAACAAACACCTCAAGGAGGACTCCCCGGCGACTGCGAGCCCGTGAGTAACCAGAGACGACCACCCTGAGCCCCCACAGCGACGCCTGCAGAGAGAATCCAGAGGCTCCCCCTGACCACGACTGCCTGTAACAAGGAAACCCGATGCCTGGAACCAACACTGCACCCGCAGCCCCCAGGACCTGAAGAAACCAAACTTCAAAGCAGGAGTGACCCCCAGGTGACCCTCTGCCTAGCCCAAGGGGTGGCTGTCCCGAGAAGCCCCCCTTGTGCCTGCCTGCACCGCTAGAGTGACCCCCAAGTCCCTCCATTGTTTCCTACCTGAAACCCGACTCCTGCTTTGCACACTGCACCCGGCCTCCCCTGTGCCGCTGAGGGTGTGTTTTGTGTGCCTACTTGTTTCCCCCCCAGTGCTCTACAAAACCCCCCTGGTCTGCCCCCGAGGACGCAGATACTTACCTGCTGGCAGACTGGAACCGGAGCACCCCTGTTCTCCATAGGCGCCTATGTGTTTTGGGCACCTCTTTGACCTCTGCACCTGACCGGCCCTAAGCTGCTGTGGTGGAAACTTTGGGGTCGCCTTGAACCCCCAACGGTGGGCTGCCTATGCCCCAGAACTGAGACTTGTAAGTGTTTTACTTACCTCCCAATCTAACCTTTACTTACCTCCCCCAGGAACTGTTGATTTTTGCACTGTGTCCACTTTGAAAATAGCTTATTGCCATTTTTACAAAGACTGTATATGATATTGCTTTTATTCAAAGTTCCTAAAGTATCTAAGTGAAGTACCTTACTTTTAAAGTGTTTAAAGTAAATCTTGAACCTGTGGTTCTTAAAATAAACTAAGAAAATATATTTTTCATTATAAAAACCTATTGGCCTGGAGTAAATCTTTGAGTGTGTGTTCCTCATTTATTGCCTGTGTGTGTACAACAAATGCTTAACACTACCCTCTGATAAGCCTACTGCTCGACCACACTTCCACAAAATAGAGCATTAGAATTATCAACTTGTGCCACTATCTTATCTCTAAGGGGAACCCTTGGACTCTGTGCACACTATTTCTTACCTTGAAATAGTATATACAGAGCCAACTTCCTACAGCAAGGCACTGCTCCTGGAAGCTAGGTTAGCTCTATATTGCATGCAGTAAATGCAGAACTTACAATATATCCTGAAACAGAGACATATTGTTTTCATGTGTTAGAAACTATAGTCCTGAAAAAACAAACCAATGGAAGATTGTCTTTTTGCTTTTATCTTTTCCTCAGGATTTGGCCATAACTGTCATTTTGTCTTGCAGTTTTAGATTCTCCTCGGCTCGGAACCAGTGGTGACGCAATAGCACAAATATTAATCAATGCCAATGACGATGCTTTTGGTGTACTTCAGCTTTCATCCACAGCTGTGCGTGTTGCTGAAAATTACATTGGACCGATTATCAACGTGAGCAGAATTGGAGGAATGTTTGGGGATGTATCAGTTAAATTTGTAGCAGTGCCAATAACTGCAGTCGCTGGTAAGAAAATAATACTAGAAAAGAGGGCACAGAAAAAGGCAAAATGTGAAAACTAACTCTTGCTTGTTCACAGGGTTTTTTCAGAAGTTACAGCGTATTACTTTATAGTAAAGATACACATTTGGTTAGGGACCATTTCACGAATAGACAAGTCGCAGTATGCTGGGTCCTATTCCTATGGAGTATGTGCTAGGGAGCAGATACTTTATGGAAATCCTATTGTGGAAAACTTGGGAGTCAAAGTGAATACAATGCAGTAGAAATATGTTAATAACGTGAGGAATTGGGTTGCTTGTTGAGCGGGGTGTAACCCAACTCAAACAACAACTACAATCCTTGCCAGGGTGAACCAGAAAAAGTCACTAAATTATTCTATTCTTAACCATCAGATAGCTTAGTGCAAAAGCAATCAGGCTTAACTTATGTGAAAAGTATTTATGCAGGACACAAACAGTAATAAAGTGAAAACACAACACCAGAAAAATCCAACACTAATTAAGAAAAATAGAGTAACATTAAATAAATTATTTGACACTAAACAACAAAAAAGCCAATCAGTAGAACAGAAGGCATGCAATTTTAAAGATTTATGGAAAGTATAGTGTTTAAAAGCACAAAGCAGAAAGTGCCATTCGCGGCTATCTGGTCCTGCGAGACTGGGTGAAAGTCTCAAGTTCAGACTCACCTCCATGGAGCACAGCCCAGATACAGGGACTGGGTTATTTCCGCTGAAAGAGTTACCTTCGAGTCTAGTACAAAGAGTCCAGATCATGGTGGAGGAGACCAGGAAGAACGTGTTGGATGGTCGTCGTTGTAGCATGAAGAGCAGGCTGAGAGTCCCAGATGGTTGTCACTGTAGCGTGAAGATCCTGTTTGGCGTCCCGGACATTCATTGCTGAAGCTTCATGTTGATGGTCACCACCGGCTGTCAATCCTGTAGTGCAAAGTGCAGATCTTGTTTTGCCAGGACCTGAGGGGCATCTCTCAGGAATCAGGAACTCACTCCAGCAGAGGCCATGAAGGCTCAGGCAGGTTCAGTTGCAAGTCCAGGCAGCAAGTCAGGTGGGCATATGTAGGGAGGCTTCTGGAGCTTTTTATATCCCTGTAGCTCTAATAGAAGTTCAGTCACCTGACCCTTAGAGTCACTTCATCCTGGGATAAATGGTACTGGTCCAGTCTTTCTTCTCAGCAAGAAGAGCAGGCCTCAAGCAGAGGGACATCCTTCTTCTGTAGTATCCACAGGTCCAGGAGTGTACCGAAGAGTAAGACCGTAGGGTGGTTCCCACTTTGTTGTGGGAGAATCTTCTGGAGTTTGCCCTCTACTGAGGTGTCTGAAATTTCCTGCCTGCCTGTACTGGTATCAGTCTGTGTGGGAGCAAAACAGAGTAGTGAGAAATGCTTTGTGTGTTATCTGAGTCAGTGCTTTTGAAGAGTATAAGTGGTATGTGATAGCTCGCCTCCCTATCAAGTCAGAGATGGCCCATCCTGCCAACAACCAGACCCTCCTTTGTGATACTGTGGGAGAAGAATACATAACGGGCATCTGCCAACTAGACTTAGTCAGTCATTGAACCCAGAACTAGGTTGCAGGCACCAATTGGTTAGGACAATAAAATGCCAACTTTCCAAAAGTGTCATTTTGAGAATTGTGACTTAAAATCAGACTTTACCTTCAAAGAGGGTTTCAAATTACAATAAATAAAGACACCAAACATGACCTTCCTACTTGATCAAGGTTATCGCTTATGAAAGGCAAAAGGGTAACCCAATTTTACCCTCAGGAAGAGGTGAGCCTTGCAGTAGTGAAAAATGAATTAAAGAGCTTTTCACTACCAGGGCATGTGAAGCTTAAAAGTAAATACCCAATGTTTTAATACACTGCACCCAGCCCCATGGGCTGTTTAGGGCCTACACTAGGGGTGACTTGCATGTACTAAAAAAAGAAGATTTAGACCTGGCAGAAAGTTAATTTTGCCAAGTCGAAATGGCAGTTTAAAACTGAACATACAGAGTGTAATGGCAGGCCTGAGACATATTTAAAGAGCTACTTAAATGGGTGACACAATAAGTGCTGCAAAGGCCCACCAGTAGCATTTAATTTACAGGCCCTGGATATATGTAGTACACCTTACTAGGGTCTTACAAGTAAATTAAATGTGCCAACTGGTTGTAAGCCAATATTACCATGTTTAAAAGAGAGAGCACAAGACCTTATAAAACTGATAAAGTGTGTAGAGCTCAGGGCCAACAAAAACAAATTCAGCAAAACTTGAGGACAGAAGGCAAAAAGTTTGGGGGTGACCCTGCAGAGAAGGCCAAGTCCAACATAAGCTATTAAACTTAGCTCTACATACAATTTTGCCCTAGGCGCAAACACATTCCAAATGTAAGTTTTATAATGAATAAAAAAATACTTGAATTAATCTCATCCAATGGTTACTCCACAGGGGTGCATCCAAGCCCACTCTTTTTTTGTATTCTTCACTGTGATGACCTAGTGCGAAGGGTATGGTCAAACGTGTTCACAACGCCACTGGAATCAAGCTGCACCTGAATGACTAGGCCTACATAGCTCGAAATTGGTCTTGGATTTATTGTGTTCCGGTCCAGAGACGACCTGACTGAGCATTTCAGTCTGGACCGTTTGTGTTAGAGAAGGACCAGAGCTGATTTGCATATGGCTGTTTCTAATCTGAGTTGGCATTGTGTGCAAAAAAAATGGAATGGGATGTGGCTTCAAATAATTATCAGTGGCTGAGAGTAATACAAGCATTCCATTCCTTACTGTTTTGTACTGTTCAACTTAATGCCATAAGTGCAACTGGTATGCCTAGACATGGGTCTTGTGTTTATTGTGCCACTGGGACCAGGCAGGATCCTAACAAAGAGGCCGAAATTGGTCCTTAGTTGCTTCTGTTCCGATTCAGACAGGCCCAACCTTGGCTGTTGTGGCTGAACAATTCCTATTTGCACAGGGTAATGTTGATCTGCAAAGTGGTTGTGTATAATCAGTTGCACATTGACTTTATTTAATTTTGTCAGCCGTATTGGCCATATAACAGATTCACATTATATTAAATATATTGCCATTTGTTGCTGTTAGCAGTGTTTCAATGTGTTTTACAGACCTTTATTCACTAAAACACCAATGGGAATATAGAAAAACACAAACTGAAATACCTACAACAACGCTTACCCCTGACAACAAACCCCACCAATAAAGAAATGCGTGATACAGCCTTGGTATTCTTGATATTGACCTGAAATATGTGATGTGATATTTCAATAATAAACCAACATTTTTGTGATACTGAAAATTGTTCCGTTTTATAGGTGAGGATTACAGTGTTGCCTCATCGGATGTAGTTCTGTTAGATGGTGAAACTAGCAAAGCTGTGCCAATTTATATAATCAATGACATATACCCCGAAGTGGAAGAGTCTTTTCGGGTGGATTTGCTGAATCAGACAACAGGAGGAGCCTCGCTGGGGGATGTGACACGGGCAGTCATCACCATTGAGGCGTCCGATGACCCATATGGATCTTTTGGTAAGCTGGGAAACATTTCCTCAGAAATATTATTCACACATTTAATTGCCTTTTTTGGGCTATACTATGGGAGTGTCATGGAAGTACAAAGGGCGTCTGCGCGATTCTTTTGTGCAATTTCCATATTAAAAAGAGGCTAGGTTGTGACTTCGGTCCAGGGTATTTTGTTTTCCAGGGCCTGATTGGCCATTATACCATTCAGTTATTTTCAAGGTTTTGCTGCAGGCTAGGCGGCTTCCTTCAGACTGCATTGACTGCCATGCCCCATCCATGAACCCCTCCCGCCCCCATTACCCCCATCATCCATTATACTGTTGCCTCCTGCAGCGTGGGTTTGGTTTAAATATTTTTTCCAGGACTGATTTTTTTTCTAGTACAGCCCGGTGTGGTGCCTAGTTCAGGTTTTGCAGCTTCATCATGTGAATGAAGTTTGTTATTTGTCATTTGCATTGAAAGATGACTTCATGCAAATGAGGCAGTGATTGTCTGTGTTGTTTACATTACCAATGCAGGCATAACAAAAACAATCAGTAATGTGCTGTGTGTCACCATGAAGAAAAGTCAACTCCGGAGGGCGCCTTTTTGGAGTGCTCATAGAGTGCTCCTGGGCAGATCAGGGAATTGTCACAGGGGCAAGTGATGGATTCCAGTTGCACATTCTTAAATTGTGCTGAGTAAAACGGTTGCGCAAATAGAAAAACTTGCTATTCAAGTCTACGTATAAACATTCTGGAAATTTACGAGCCTGGAGTTAGAAACACCTACGCATACAATTATTAGTAAATCAGGCCTTCGAGTGTAACTAAAACCTAGGTTCGGAGTAAGAGAACTCCTCCCAGAAAAAAGCTTTGTGATTTAGGTCCGAGAACAATAATGTGCCTATTTTCCAAGATTCTTCTTTGAATATGTGTGATTAACGTCAGAATTTCCTGTAGTAAAGCACACTTATTCATGGAAACAAGGTGTGTGAATTGGGGCATTACTAATATTACTTAATATGGAACATGACCATTGTTAGGAGGTCAGATAGCAATTAAGTCAATAAGATGTATGTAAGTGGCATGTCTGTCGGATATTGTTAAGCAGATAGAGGAGATTGAGGGTGTTCTGAATTGCTCACAACGGCAGTCAGTTAAAGCCCCAGATCTCTCAGTCAGAATATAAACACACTTTCCTTTCCACATTGCTCGATGTAGTTCAGCTGTGGTTTCCATCTGTTGCTCCAGTGCTGGCAGTCAACACAGCAACCTCCCACCCGTCGGTCACTTCTCTCACAACATAGCCTAATGGATCCAAGGTACCAAGCCACATCTCCACGTAATTTGCAGAAATGTAGACAAATCAGTCTCTTTCATGAGCCTTCATTCTGGAAATATCTTAATCCTAACGAGAGCAAAATAAATGTGTACTTGGAGGTACCTGTGAGTCACCAGCATTTGATTATAAGGTGAGTGGGAGGTACGAGCAGTCAAACTAAAATTGTCCTAGTAAGCACATTTCTAGAAATGTTTTTTAATATTAGTGATGCTAATGAGGAGAAATGTGAACATCAGCAGTGAAGCGTCCTGCGCCAACAGGATAGATGCCGCATTGCTTTAAATGCACCTGACAAGTGTTCGTTCACCATTATGAGTTAAAGGTAAGTGTACCCCTGTAAATGAGATTTTGAGGAAAAGCATACTTATAGAGCATTCTAACTACATGCAATTTGAGATTTTTTAAATGTTTTTAGAGTGTTTTTATAAAGCGTGAACATGACCCAAGGTAATCAGAGTGCTATCATAAGGAAGATACACAAAACAGATACACAAAAACAGATACATCAAAAGAAACAAACTCAACTAAGATATGGCATGTTATTAGGCCACTGAACAGAATCTTCTGGGTGGTTTTCTGAGACTGTTCAAAGGACGTACAGTTCTAGGTAGCTGGGAAGCAGAGATTGAGTGGTGCTCTCCTGGAGAGGATGTATGGATAATAATGTCATTGTGGTGCCCATTGAGCTCAGGAGATAGGCTCACCTAAAAATTAGGAGAGTAATTTATTGATTATGACAGGAACTTATTCATTAGGATCTTTTCAACTCTTTTTTTTTAAAGTGGGTCGATGGGTTTGATCGCACCATAGGTGGTATGGAGTTCCAAATCCTTGGACCAGCTCCTGAAAACGAGTGCGAGTAGGTTTTATGTTCACTGAATTTCGGGAGTTCAGGTCTGAGAGAGTTTGCTCTTTTGAGGGAGCGGCTGCCTCCTGAGAGTCTAAAATTTTCTGCCAGGTACCTTGGTTCATTAAGATGTAAGGCTCTGTGTGTGAGGTAAGGAATTTTCAGTTGAGCTCTGGCTTTGAGAGGGAGCCAGCTTAGAAGCATAAGCGATGGGGTAATGTGGTCTAAGCGTCTAATGCCTATTACCACGTAACAGGCAGGTCTAAAGTGTCTAATGTTAAAGAAGAGTCTGTACCCTCATGGGGGCAAAAACTAAATTCAGTTTTAAATCTAGATGTGAAAATAAATTTTCGTCATAATCTGTCTAGAGACACAATCTTTAAAAACACTTTGCTGTCACTGCTAAAACAAGTAAATATCACTATGCTATATATAACAAGGCCACTGAGCATGTGCTCTGTCCCCTAAAACATGTAACAATTGGCTATACTCCTAATTACCATACATAACTAAATTGTAAGTCCCTAGTATATGGTACAAAATGTACCCATGACCTGTATGTTATATGTCACTAGTGGACTGTGTAGCGTCCTCTGCAGCCTGGGTAACCGCCAATGACTACGCCACACACAACTTTATTCTTTATTATTCTGCGTGCACCTGTGAATTCCAACATTCTAAACCAAGCTGTCATTACATTCTATTGTAGCGATTATGTCACACTGCTATGGAGTATGTTTAGAGCCAAAAAGGTTCTGTCACAAAACTTGCAAGACACTACATCTCCACCTCTGTTAAATTACAAATTACAATTTAAAAACAACGGTTATAGGGACGTTATACCCAGGAAATAGAACTAAACAAATCATAGAAATTCACTTAAAAAAACTAATGTTAAAGGGAACTTATAGTTAGGCTCACATTTTAAACGTACCAAACCATAGAAATTCACCTTTATAGTTAAAGTTAGCTAAAGTAACTATAACTTGTGCCCTAAGGTAAAATCACACAAATTGTCATGCCTAATGGAAATCTGTACTTCCTACATGTGACGGTGTATGATTGGGTTTGGGGTATGTGTGGTATGATTAGGGTGAATGTTTACATTTTGAACCGTGTCCAGAGAGATTGCGTTATGAAACCCAGATAATATGGTGTGATTTTTTATTATTGATTATATCTTATATATATATGAAAATAATTGTGAAGAAAATTAAATGACCTGAAATCAGTAATATAGTTTTCTCCTTACATATTGTTTTTCCAGCTCCAGTGTGGTGGTTTATGAATAATTTGCAAGGCACTTTTCCTTGAGGCAGCTTTTTGTTTCTAGCTGTTTCTCCATGTGCCTAACAGTGACATGTCAGGCTAAATTTAAACCTATCCCTTTGTCTTGACCCCACGAGAAGAGCTAAACTTAAGACTAATGCAAACCATAAGCCAGGGCCACTGGATTTATGACATGGGGAAAATCAAATTATATATCAGAATTAAAGGACAGACAGGCTTATTATTCCACCAGGCATTTCCCAAGTGGGCTGGGTCATTTGGAGGGTGTTTTTGAAAGCCCAGGGCCGATTCTGGTGCCTTTGCCACCTTCCCTTGCTCTCTGAGGTTAACTGGAGAAAACATGGGGAGGCTTCAAGAGAGGGAGAGATAGAGAGATGGAGGGAGGAGGGAGGTAGCGAGAGAGAGATCAGAGAGGGTGAGACAGTGGATGTATGGAAAGATGTTGCGTAAGAGATGAGTGGAGAAGGACTAGTTTGACCATTTCTGCCAGAGCTGTTTTTGGTTCCACAATCTGGCCCTGGCAGAGTTGACTAAACAAAAGTCAATTATGCTTATTGGAAATTGGATTGTTGGTTTTCTGGTGTGTATGCCCTGGTCAACCAGCAACTATAGGTGTGAGCCCTGGTCAACCAGCAACTTTAATACTAGTCACGGTAAGGCACAAGCAATCTCAAAATTAGCCAGTGATCAAACCTCTCATAGCTGGGCACAGAGCAGTCAGGCTTAACTTAGAGGCAATGTGTAAAGTATTTGTGCAACACATCAAACAATAAAACTGTGAAAACACCTCACAAAAGATCCCACACTAGGTTAGAAACATGGAGCAACATTTAGTAAATAAAACAAAACAAAACCAACAAAAATCCAATCAGTAGAATTGTTATGAATTTGTGAAAAATAAACTGTGGAATAGTACTTAAAAGCATAAAGCGTCAACCAGAGATATCTGGTCGTGCTGGACCGGATCAACGTAAAAAATTCAAGCTGACTGTGATGGAGCGCGGGTCAGATACAGTCAGACATTAGTCCCGCTGAAGGTTTACTTTCTTAGGCTTTATGCCAAGAGTCACGTTCAAGGGGACGTTTACCGGGAGCCTGATGAGCTTCTCGCATGAGGGCCGGCGGGGATGTGGAGCAGTCCGGGGGTTGCGGACAGGTGGGCTGGAGCCTTGCAGTGGGGATCCATGCCAGCAGACAATTCTTGCTGTGTGAAGAGACGAACTAGCAGCAGCTTGTGCTGATTCTCTGTGCGAGCTGCACAATTCTGGTGCAAACTGGCCCATTTGCAATTGCGTAGAGACTAAAAGCTTGAAATAACAAACTCAAGAGGGTTTGAGAGGTACCTTTTAGGGGTCAGAAACTCATTGAAGACGGTCTACGAGCTGTGAGAACCCTGCTATGTCCCTGAGGCTCAGATCAGGAGGCCACTAGACTAACCCTTTGAGTCACCCTCAGATCGTGGGTGCAAGGAGGAGGTGCAGGCCCAGTTCTTCTACCCCAGGCAAGAAGGCAGCAGGCAGCAGAGTGGCTGTCCTTATAGCAGCACAGCAGTCCTTCTTCCTGACAGAGTATTTACCGGTCCAGAAGTGTACTGAAGTGGTGATGACCAAGGTCCAGTATTTATACTTTAGTGCCCTGCTTCTGGAAGGCGGAAGAGGCTTCCAGACAGTGGCTTTGAAGTGCAAGGAAATACCCTAATCCCCTACCTTGGCTCCAATATGGCTGGAGTGACAATACAGGGTTGTTAAGGCCTTTGTGTGTGGACAAGGCACAGCCTATTCAGGTGTGAGTGAGGCTGTGCACAGCTCCTCCCTACCATCCTGCCCAGAATGGCCCATTAAGTCACACCTACGCTCCCATTGTGTATGACTGTCTAGGAGGAATACACAAAGCCCACCTACTACATCCAGTCATGTGACCAGAGTTCAGGCTGCAAGCACCAAATGGCTTAGGCAAGAACAATCCAACTTCCTAAAAGTGTCCTTTTCAGAATCACAATTTAAAATCCCACTTCACCATATGTTAGGATTATAAATTCTGATTCTAGATGCACCAAACATGAAGGAGTCATCTTCCCATTTGAAAGCTATCCTTATTTGATGTAATAAGGCAACTCCAATGTTAACCTGTGGGAGAGATAGGCCTTGTAGTGGCGAAAAACAAATTTAAGAGTTTTTCACCATCAGGGTATGTAAAACTAGAAGTTTTGCATGTCAACACTGTCTGGGCAAAGGTTATTCCTCATTAAGGTCAAATAATACATCTAAAAACATAATTCAGCCATTAAAAGGTGACCAGTTCACCTTCGCAAAGGGTGAGTTACTGTATGGCAACACATCTTGCAGCATTCTCTAAGAAAAGAGCAAACCGGGGCACTCCAAACAAAGAGAGTCCAAAAGTCGGGTGACTTAGTGTGGAAAAGTTTAATCCTCAGTAATTGGTCGTTGAATCATAGTTCAAAATTGTTTGAATCCACATATGAGAAAGTATATAGCAGGTTACAATAACAAACTGACTCCTCAGAATGAACAGGCATAGATGAGCAACAAAACAGCCAACACGTGTTTCGTCCTCTCGGACTTTTTCAAGGCTCTAGGTATACTTTTTAGGTAAAGAATGGCTGATGGTGTTCAGTTAGATATCCACACGATGAAATAGACCTGACTGTTTCTAACCGTAGAGTTCGGGAAGCAAATAACAAAGGCGTATGTGCTTGCCACTGCAGCGTCTGATACCGCTGCCGTTTCACCATATGGTCAGGTCTATTTTGTTGCTCATCTATGCCTGTTCATTCTGAGGAGTCAGTTTGTTATTGTAACCTGCTATATACTTTCTCATATGTGGATTCAAACAATTTTGAACTATGATTCAACGACCAATTACTGAGGATTAAACTTTTCCACACGGTGTAATCCGAGCAGGTCACACTGCTATAAAAAAATCTTAACGTTTGTATGATTGTAGTTAAAATAACTTATGGAAAGTGCATTAGATACAAAAACTATTTAAAAATGTGTTTTCAACTTAAACCTTTCAAAATGAAATCAATTAAATTTTTACATTGTCAGTATTTGTTTTAAGTGTTTTAGTTTTATCTATTTTGACTTCATACAAAATAGTCAACACCAGGTTTCGCATTGTCCAGGTTTGAATGTGATCTGATGACAAAAGGGTCAAAGATATTGAGTGGAATCTAGTACTCTTTCTATGTCAGTTTCTGAATAGCATTTTTTTTGATCAGCTGAAGCAGAAATTTGTTCAGCTTTAATGCGTAAATGTGCCCTTTCTGATGCATACTTCTAAGCACTTAGGGCCTCATTACGAGTTTATATCCTGTCCACAGTATTATAAGTTCCATTATATTCTATGGAACTTGTAATACAGCGGACGGGATACCCATCACGTTTGTGATGGAGTAATCCCCTTCACCAAAATCATAATGAGGTCCATAGTCCACAATTTGTGAATATTTCCCATGCTTCAGTCTGGAACCCAAAAACGTAAAAGCGGTACTGCTGTGCGCTGGTAGATGGCGCCCTGCGGCACCGACATTATTCTGCTTCTGAAGCAAAGTGCAGAGCCGCATATATGTGCCACCCATGCGTGCTGACATCAGTTACTTTCTTGCTGTTCCTTCAGTCTTTTGACCCTTCCTTAAAATTATCCAGTGTGCAAGGGAAAATTTCAACCCCCTAAGATGACATGATTTAACCTGTGCATGGGATGTCGCAAACAAATGTCTGTGAGATACCCTCACAAAGTCTGTTTATGGGGCCTGGGTCGGAGCACGGCTCTGGGGCCTGCAAGGACTGCACTCAGACCCTGAGGTCTATGGTGCTGTGAGGCCAAACTATGTCGCCAAACACAAGAAGACTCCAGGCTGTGACTGATAGAATTTGAATTAAAGGTCTTTCCCCTGCTCACAGAGTTGTTCCTGTGGCAGATCATCCTTGCGGTTGAAGTCTTCGAGTAAGTAGAAAAAGAAAACGAAGTTGAAGTGGGAATTAGCTCTTTTGGACTCCAGAGGGGACACACAGACTCCATCTTGCCTCCCAGTCTTGCTCCTGATTTTCCCTGGATCCATTCCGAGTTTAGTCCTGGCACACCCTAAACTTCCTGATAAATTGGTGTGGTTACAGTTAGCTAAGGCATTGCTGTGCGTGTTCAGCATTACTAGCTCCCTCTGGTGCACCTTTGGGCCCCAAGGATCCACAGAGGCCTCCATTCAGACTTCTGCCAGTGGGTCCTTCCTCTGTGCCATCTGTGCCCCTTGAACCATTATCAGTTTCAGCATCGGCTCCAGTGCCAATTTAAGTTATGAATTCAATCTCAATCCCCAGAGGAGGAAGTACAGCCCACTGGGCTTTACGACTCCAAACAGAGTCCACCAAAGCATCGATTGAGATGGCACCGGGCTCTGACCAACACGCAGCCACTAGGCAATACTACAGATTCCAATACTTTGCCCTCACCACATTTGCAGACTTTTCTGCGCTGATTCAAATTATGATAACTATAATGAAGGGGACAATGATAAGGAGAACTGGTATGAAAACCTTCAAGATGACAGTGGGCTGGAAAATTTCCCAATTACTGGACGTGTGACCCCCTTCACTGCCATGGAGTACAATACCTCTTATGCTGCTGTTCTGCTAAGAGAGGAGGAAGTTCGAGAGTTACAGCTACCCACCATGGAAGTGAAAACTAATGTAATGACTGAAATTTTTCAACTTGGTCCGGTTCCCACAGAGCCCCTGTTGCCAGTTAATGAGACTGATATGGATACCCCTTTGGGAACTTCATCAAAACTCTGTTCAGGTCTGCCTGTTAATAGGAAGGTCCAGCGCTTAATTTGTAAAAGATAGAGTGCCAGTGCCTAAAGTCCTGCTCAAAAGCCTGTGGCTGGTGCAATCAAATGTTAATGCACCGAATACCAAGGCTGCATATTCTTTAACCCACCTTGTGCCTTTTTAATCAACTACAAGACATTCCCTGCCCCTTTATCTCACACTTGCAGGTTCCTGCTTTCTACTTTTGAGATGTTTTTTCTGCATTACTCTTCCTCCATGTTGCGGATTTTTTTTTTTTTTCGCCCTCTTCCTTTTGGTAAATGTCTAATGCGGAAAAACACCCAACACCAGACAGCCTGCTGGTACAGGTGTACACCTGCAAAGTCAATCCTAATATTTTTCCTATCACACTGCTTGATTGTGAATCAAAGAGAATAGAGACATTTGGGAGAGAAACAGATTTTCTCTTTGTGAAGCCTGACTCTGATGCCTGTGAATGTCAGCTGCCTTTAAGGTCTCTACTCCAATTCCCTTTGGGATATCATGCCACAAGTTTAACAGCTGTTCTGGATGACCTTCGGGAACTCCTTAGCCAGGCTAATCAAGACAGCCACAATGCAGCAAAGTTTGTCATATGTTATGGCCAGATGTAGGAAGTGGTTGTTACTCCTGATACCAGACGGATGCCTTTGTTATATTTTGATGTTCGTCTTCTGAATGCTTTTCTGCGGAAGGAAAAATCTGAAATCTTGAATGCTCACACACATCCAAGTCCTGCGTGCCCTGGATCCTGGCATTGGAGTGGCAGGATACTTATTCTCATATTACCATCCTGCAGAGCCACAGGTGCTGCCTGCAGTGGGCCAGATTCATTTTCAGTTTGCAATGCTGCCTTTTGGCCTCACCAGTGCCCCTCAAATGCTCACATAGTGGTGGTGGTCACAGCACACCTTTGGAGTTTGGGGGTACCAGTCTTTCTCTGACTTGAAGACTGGCTGCTGGAGTTGGGCTTGCCCATGCAGTCCTGAACCACCTCCAGATAACGGCGAGCCTCTTAACATCAATGAGGTTTATTATCAACATGCCTGATTCATACCTAACTGCTTGCAGACACTCCGATTCGTCAGCGCTATTTTGAATATGGTACGGTTTCACTCATTTTTTTCCCATGAGAGGAGAGTCCAGGACAGTCAGACTATGATCTTGATGTTTCACCCTCTGAATGTGGATGACTCTGAGGCTCCTGGGGTTGAACTCCTGAATCCTGCAGGCCAAACTAATGCAGGCTCTGCAGTAGAGCCTCAAATCCCAGTCTGCAGGGGAATATTTGGATTCTATCCAGATTTCAAAGGAGACTACAAAAGATCTGCAGTGGTGGCAACTTGGCCACAATTGGGTCAGTGCTAGGTCCCTCTCCTTTCTCCTCCCAGAGCTGATGCATGGGTTACAGATACATCACTTCTGTGTTGAGAAGGCCATCCGAGAGAGGGCTCTGGCAGAGATGTGAATCCACATCAATATGTTAGTATTGAGGGTAACTCACTTGGCGTTGCAGGCCTTCTTTCCCACCATCAGAGAAAGGCTGGTGCATGTGCTCACTTGAAACAGCAGCACCATTTGGTACTGCAACAAACAGGGTGGGGTGTGGTCTTGGGGGCCTGTATGAGGAGGTTCTGTATCTCTGGAAGTGGCTGGCCCACCAAGGTGTTTCTTTGTTAGTAAACTATTTAGCAGGATCTTTAAATGACTAGGCAAACAAACTCAGAAACCTACTCTGGACCAAGATTGGCAATTGCACCCAGAGGATGTTTAGGCATTTTCATGTGGTGAACCCAGGCTCAGTCTTTTTGATTCTGACAAGAACGTGCCGTGCCAGCACTTTTGCAAATTGGAGTTTCCAAGGCAACTCTCTCTTCAAGACTCCTTCCTTCAAGAGTTGAGCTTGGGGCATCTATATACCATTCTGATCCGAGTTCTGAAGATCAGAAACAACTAGGCCAAAGTGGTCATAGTGACACAGGATTGGCCTATGACAGTGTGGTACTTGGAACACCTGGTCATGAGCATCTGTCCTCTGATAAAACTGCCTCTTCAAGAGGATCCTCTGTCGCAGCAACAAGGCAGGGGGAAGAAGCACGCTCCTGAAGGCTTAAGGGCTCATTCTGCCAGAGCCAAAGCTTCTTCAACTGTGTTAGCATGTGACATGCCTGTCCTGGACATTTGTCAGGAAGTGCTTGGATGTTGGCACCCACATTCACAAAGCTATGCTGCCTCAGCAGTCAGGTCATTGGAGAGGGGTATTTTCTGATAGAATTTTTGGTCTGAGACAGTTCACGGGCACACCAGCTTGGTGGGGGGGTACAACTATGATATCTGTTAATGTGAGGAATCTGCAGTTAGAAATATCCAACAGAAGAACAAATTACTTACCTTTGGTAACAATCTTTGCTGTGGATAGTCCACCTCATTGCAGATTCCTCATCAACTCTTCCACCTCCCTGTTCTGTGAAGTGAAGTCTTTTTCCATCGAAATAGGTCCAATTTACAGATGTGTACACTGGTAATGCTAGTCTGCATTGAGACCTCATCAGAGGCTGCAGACATGCTGACATCAGTGTGCATGGGTGACGACACCTCCTACTGGTGTGCAGAAGTACTTCTTTGTTTCCAGATGCAGTCTGATGCCTAGGGAATATTCACAAAGTGAGGAATTCATGGTTGGTAAAGTACCCATCAGAAGGACTGTTACCAAATGTAAGTAACATGTTCTTTCAGCCTATATGGGGTGCACATTTTGCTTTGGTGAAGCTGATTTGGTATTTCAAATAACCTTACTCATCTTCCAATTATTTATTTAATAAATAATCAATAATAATAACAATCCACTACAAAGAACTCACATTGTTGGTGCATAAATATCTCATCATCTTCTCTCCATATATAGGTTCCATGTTTTTGAATGCTACTCTTTAAAAATATTGTAAAACTCATTCTTCTAAGAAAGTTCACCCTGTAAAGGAAGTTGTTGCATTACATTTTAACAATAATTGTACACAAATTGATGTTAAGGTATCATTTTTACTGTTGCTTCAGTGTTTCAGATCCTTACCATTACTGTTGGTGAGCCAGAGTCCAATTCAGTGAAGGTAAACCTGCCAATAATTCGGAATTCTGGGACACTTGGCCATGTAACCATCCAATGGGTTGCTACCATTAATGGCCAGCCTGCTACTGATGACATGCAAGTTTCTTCAGGAAACTTAACATTTGCCCCCGGTGAAACCATGCAGAATTTGCTGTTAGAGGTACTTGCAGATCACATTCCAGAAATTGAAGAGGTGAGACAAAAATCTATGCTCAACTCTATTGTAATAAAAATACATATTGTTGATTGACTCACACTGTGATAAAACAGGGTTGAAAGTAAATAATCAGAATATTCTGCATTTCATTGACTATATGTTGATTCAGATGAAGACAATTCTGTATACTTACTTAGACCCAGATATTTACATTGCGTATTGTGTACTAATAATCAACTGCATTGTGTATGTTAGAAACATGGAATATCAGACTGTACAATGCAGGACTATACCCAGCATACCTTTAACATACAAGCATTACAACCTGTTGACATTTAAAACACGCTGCAATTAGGCCTCAGAAATCACGTATCCCTGGGCCAAATTCAATTACAAATAGGGGAGGCGGCCGGGGAACCTCTTCATGCCCCAGGGACACCATCCCCGAGTCAAATTCACTAAAAAGGGGAGGGGGCTCCCTCCCTGTGCCTCTTCAGGCCCCTAAGACCCCAAATCTTGGGTAAAATTCAACAATAGGGCATGGGGACCCACTCATGCCTCCTTCACTAAAAATGTACTTTTTGTTTTGTCATGATCCTGCAGGACTGTTGCAGGATCATGGCAAAACCTGACAATTTTGTTTCATATTTTGGGTCTAGGGGTCACTGTGGGATCCCCATACCCTGCCCCCTTATATATATTTTTTTTTAAAGCTTTAGGATATGGTACTAAGGGCCTGATTATGACCCTGGCCATCTTCAGACCGCCAGGGTTGTGCTGGCGGTCTGACCACCACATTATGACTGTGGCTGTCGTGTTGCGTTGGGACCGCCAGTTCCTCTCCACAGGATGGACTGGTGGTCCTGGTGGTCCTAATCTGCCAGGGCAGCACTGCAAGCAGTGCTGCCCTGGGGATTATGACCACCCTCTCCGCCAGCGTTTAAATGGCGGTAGCAAAGCCATGTAAAGGCTGGTGGAGACGGGGTGCAGGGTGCCCCTGGGGGGCCCCGTCGCGATGTTCACTTTATGCAGACAGTGAACATTGCGACGGGTGCTGGTGCACCCTACGCACTACAGTATTGCAGATGGATCTATTATGACGTCAATGTTGTAGCTGTTGCCTGCTGGGTCAGCGGGCAGAAACACCATCGGGCGGAAACACCATTTCCGCCCACTGACCCCACTGGGAGCTCTCAATGGGGCCTGCGGGAAAGCAGCCACAGTGGCAGTAAGCTGAACTTCAGGACTTTGGCGGACAGTTTAAACCGTCTGCCGAAGTCATAATTAGGCCCCAAGTCTTTAAGTCCAGTATTGGCTGCTAGCAAAATTTTTCACATTTTGCTGGCAGACAATCAAAGTGCTCGCTCCTGCAGGAGTCTGACTCCGGCAGGAGTAAATTGGTCCAAGGGAGAAAAAAGCTCCCTGATCTTATTGGCTACCACCACATTAAAATACCATGTTTTAACTGGCATTTCCATCTAACAATAATGTCCCTTTAACCTTTATTTTTTTCAGTGATTATATATGCACACTTTTATACATATTTTTTACGTTTTATTTATTTGCATATATTTATATATATTACTTGTTTTGGGGTAAACCATTAGTAGCTTCTTAGGATAGGTGCTGAAGATTCTGTTCCAGACCTTGTGTTCTCCCACAATTAATAACTCGACAGCCAAAAGCACCTGACCTCATTAGGCATTAATAATTTTTCAAAAGGGTACATAGGTCTTTTGGACTGGTCAGATGAAGCATGTAATATGTGTGCAATATTTACTTTTTGTGAAAAAAAGATTATAGGTAAAAACCCAATGTAAAACAAATATCATGACAGCATCACTTTGTCATTAACATCTTCAGATTTACTGGGGACCTTTTCCCTGCTGCATTATGCAAAAGATTTCACAGTACATCCAAAGAGCAAGTACACCACAGGACTCTCACACACACCATTGAAATTGTGTTTGTGTGGGCTCAAGGTTTCTGTAGTATTCAAGAATGCAGTGTGTTCAACTCTTTCACAATATTACAGAGTTATAGTATGTAACTTTCTTCAACCATAATGTTTTTATCACTTATGCCTTATTGCATTTATTCATCCATTGGACTGGCCTAAACTCACAAGTTGGGAGAGCCCCTCCCCCATGTTGTCTGCCCTCTCACAGTGTTCAGTAATATGATGAGTTTTAAGTGTCTAATGACTTCTTAAATTGAATGCTTGTATGTATAATTTAATCACAAACTTTTGATTAAACTGATAATGACATAACTTATTTTAGGTTAACTGTTTGTCAAGTTCAGAGCAGTTTGTAGGAAGGAAATAATGTTGTACAGCATGAGGTGGTGGAAAACGATAAGTCCCTTTCCTAAGCCGAAAGTTTTGTGTTTGAGGTCCATAATTGTTACACGCTCTTTGCATTTAAAAAAAACCTCAAGTAGAATACCCTATCACCTAGCTGTCCTTTTGAAATTTGACCTCTCAGGTTTTTTTTTTAACTGACTCTCAAAATCACTACTAATTGTCTGACTATCATACACTTCTTTACTTCATGTCTCAAAACTAGCTTTAGTCTTGTTTAGCACTTTCCTATTAAATGCCTCCTTTGAATGAGTAGAAATTGTGAGCATTACGTTATGAATTTGATTTTGTACTTAAGTTTTCACCACAAAGCAGACTAATTTATAAATCCTTGATTTTAACCGAGACTTACTTGATACATTTTTAGGCTAAACCTCAATTTGAATAGCCCCAGTCCATGACAAGACAATACTTCTACATTTCTGAAACATGTGCCTCTTGTAACTTTCTGCAGGCTAAATGCAGAAGTGAGATCGGGTGGTCTGAGTTCACGTTCTGCCAAGAAATATTATTTTGACCATAATTCCATTTCATTGGCTCCCTTTGGCTATGCCGTCCTGCATTACTTCTTTGTGACAACTTTCTGTAATATACAAAAATCAAACATGCGTTAGGCAGAAAGCTGAAAGGAAAGCTTGCAAGAAGAAAATTAGTAGAGAGTGAGAGATTTAGACACATTACACAGAATTTAGTTTAAGATGAACGTTATAAGGCAGAAACAAATAGGAGGACTCAGCAAGGATAGAACAGTGAATTGAAATATGTGCTATGAATAAAACGTGATGCCTTTATAAATGGCAAATGAAGAGGAAGAGTGGTGGAAACGTACGTTCCCAATGACAGTGCATTGTATACTATCTGAGATTCCACAGCATGCACAACCTCCCACAAGATTCAGCAGACCTTACTGGTATTTTTCACAGGGGCGGAAAAAACTCTAACCAGGTACAGCAGTAACCTATGGCAGGACTTTGTAATTCAAAAGAACATCTTTCCAGAGGAGGCAAGCAAGAAGTTAAAAAGTTATCAAGTTCACAAATGAGAGAGTGGATCCCCAAACAAAGGTTTGGGATATGCCAGAATTCATTGAGCACATGGATGAGACTCTCACGAAATGTATATAAGGAAAACATCTAATGATCTGAAATTGTTTGCCCAAATTGTTATACTTGCGTGGCAGGCTGCATTTGGACATTTCAATGACTGGTTAGGTTTGGCTGCTAATGATCCAGTCGGTAAGGTCATTTTCTTTAAAATAAAAAATGGGGAAATCCAGCAATTATGAGTAAGCGCGCATTGACAACATTCTATGTTGCATTAGACACAGCAGATGAACCACTCTCATGTGAGTAACAGACGCCGTGTTAACAATATGTGAAGCGCAATGAACAAGGCACTGTATACATGAGCAAACAAGCTCTCTGACGGTAAGCGTGTAAACAATCGTTTCCCTTCCATATCCAATTTGCAGATCAGTTACAAGCAGATTCTGGTATTTGGAGGAGTGTGACCAGCTACTGTTTTCTTGCTCATTTTCTTTCTCCCGTGATCCTCTCCTCATCACAGACTCAGGAGAGACATGGGGAAGAGTGTCTCATGTCGTTTGACGAGTTGGTCAATTATGGCGTACAACGCGCCACTGTGTGATCATTTTGAAAAGTCGCGTTTTAATAAAGAATACTATGGCCCTCATTACGACCCTGGCGGTCAGTGATAAAGTGGCAGTAATACCACCAACAGGCTTGCGGTAGTAACCACCAAATTATGACCATGGCGGAAAGATCTCCGAAAGACAGCCAATGTACTACACCGACCGCCAGGGCGGAAACAACACTCATCATTTCCTTCAGGGATTGCTCTTTATCTTGGCACCCTTATTGCATGGATTCCTAATCTCAATCGTGTTTCCATTTCGTGCCTCATGGATAGACTTGATCAATATACAGGCGTAAGCTTTTTGGACATTTAGGGCTCTCACAACCCGGTGTTCTTCGACTCTTAACTTTTTGATCTCTTAGACTCCTAGGCTCACTTAAATTTGTATATTCTTTTATTCTTGACAGCCTTGAGAAAGCCCAGGTGAATGCACCTCGTTTGGGCGAAACACGTGTCGGCTGGTTGAATGCTCACTCTGTTCTATGATCTAATTTATCAAGTACAATATGGAACTGATCTTTCTCTTCTGAATAAACTTTAATTTGGATAACTTTTGAAAAAGTTCTCGAATATCTCAAGGAATCTCAAGAACATTTGGCGATTGGTTGCTTTAATAGTCATTGTCACAAGTGGTAACCTACCACATATCTGCTACTCAGCTCAGGATAGGCCACTGCCAGAATGCAGGCCATCGGGGGGGTCAGGGTTTGACGGGCACTCCTTCCTCATTAAGAGGCCATCCCCAGCTGGGCCTTTGCCGTCTTGTATGCCCATCGTCTCAGGTCCTCCCACCATTTGCGACAGTGGGTGCTCTGCCTGCCATAGACCCCTGAGGTCCGCTCCTCCTTGGCGATGGCACACCATATACCCTTCTTTCGATGGGCCCTGACTTGCAGAGGCAATACACACAGTAAAACACCAGTAGACAAACAGTCAAGCCTGTTACACATGTGGCCCACCACACCCGTTTCCATCACCATTGGCACACACATAGCCCAGCACACAGCGTGTACACCGCAAAGAAGACATCCACGTCCCCCTTACACGAGGCCTTCACACACACACACAACTCCATGCATTCATGCCACATGCATCGTGCCCACAGTGTACTCACCTGTTGATTTGGAGACCCAGAGAGTAGTCAGTACTGGGGTAGGACCCCATCCACCAGACTCTCCAACTCCTCTGAAGTGAAGGCTGGGTCCCTTTCCCAGGTCACACGGCCCATGGTAGGTCCCAGACACAGGTCACAGCAGCACATGCAGTGTAGGTCCTCTCCTATGGAAGGTCAGGTAGCAAGTGAGGAATATGATAGAAAATGGCGGTCACATCCGCGGCGGTGCATACTGTCACCGCCGGCATAGAGCACCATTGGCCACTGTACCCCGTAGGGCCCAATATTAACCAATGAGGAGTTGCATGGCGGTTCCTGACCGCCTCCCACCACGGCACACAACGTCAGCAGAATTACCTCACTTTCACCTGTCCCTCCACACAGGATAGGTGGACGCCATTTCAGGGGGATGGGCAGCCCTATGGATTAATGCTGCGTCACAGGAGACATAGGCACATACTGGACAAATCACACCAACCCATTACAAGTTTACATATTGCATACTCCTGTTGTGGCTCCAATGTTCAGTTTGTGACAGCCTCGTCACTCATGTGTCCCTTAGATACCTACCACTGCAGATGAATAGGAGATGGAGACATACCCCCGTGTACAGACCCCTGGTGGACTTGGCAACACTGGAGGACAGGCACCTATAAACTTGACAGGGCCACAATCACAGAGCTGTGTGCCCAATTGGAGCCTGACCTGATATCTGCTATCCGTCACCCCACTGGGATCCTCCCTCTTGTGCAAGTGCTATCTGTACTCCATTTCCTGGCAACTGGTTCTTTCCAAGTGACAGTGGGTTTGGCAGGAGGAATGACACAGCCAATGTTCTTAATAGTGCTGACAAGAGTGTTGTCTGCCCTGATAAAACACATGTGCAGCTACATTGTTTTCCCCCAGGTTTAGGATTTGGCCACTGTGAAGGCCGGGTTTTATGCAATGGGACATATCCCGCCAACATAATTGGGGTGACTGATGGTACACATATTGCATTTGTCCCCCCCTCGGTACACATATTTCATTTATCCCCCCCCCGGCAGAATTAACAGGTGTTCAGGAATCGTAAGAGTTTCCACTCCATGAATGTTCAGATGATGTGCTTGGCGGACCAGTACATCTCTCAAGTCAATGCTAACTATTCTGGGTCGGTGCATGATGCCTTTGTCCTGAGGAATAGCAGCATTCCAAATCTGATGGGCCAACTACAGAGGCACAGGGTGTGGCTAATAGGTGAGCCCTGGTTCCCACCCAGAAGATGTTGGTGTACGGGTGTGGGCCATATAGGATAGTGTGTGGCTAAATGTTGTCCCTCAATATTTGCAAGTGACGCTGGTTAGCCAAACCTATCATGGCTGCTGACCCCTGTGAGGAATGCCAGGACAAGGGCAGAAGAACGGTATAAAGAGGCACATGGACAAACCAGAAGGATAATTGAAAGGACCTTTGGCCTCCTGAAGGCCAGGGTCCGGTGCCTCCATCTAGCAGGTGGATCCCTGTGCTACTCACCCAAGAAGGTCTGCCATATAGTAGTGGCATGCTGCATGTTGCACAACCTGGCCCTCAGACGCCATGTCCCTTTTCTGCAGGAGGAGGAGACTGGAGATGCCCGTGTGGCAGCAGTAGACCCTGTGGACAGTGAGGATGAGGCGGCAGAGGATGAGGGCAACAGAACATCAGTTATACGACAATACTTCCAATGACACACAGGTAGGACAGTGTAACTTTACATTTCAATGACTTTGGTTTTAATCTGTGTGGCAATGGTATGCTGATATTTCCCACTTCTATGCCCACTTACTGTTCCCTCTGGCAATTCATCTTGCAGATGTTGGTGACTTGACATATAATTCTGGTGTGATCACTACAGCCTGCTACAGGTCATTAATCAGTGCTCATTCTATGTACAGTTAATTTGCAATGTTTGTACCTGTTTCAAATAATACATATTTGATATACATGACATACTCCAAATTGATTTTTTTCAAAGGGTGTTTATTGAAGTGCTAACATATAGGGGGAAAGTGCAATGGAATGGGGTGATGATGGAGGAAAGTCCAGGGTATTGTTCCAATCTGTTTGTAGCACAGGTGTATTGTCCAAGGGGACATAGGAAGGGGAGCAATGGCAGTTCAAGGTGGACAGGGTGACTGAGTAGGACACAAGGGGGACAATCAGGAGAGTCTCATTTTCTGGCGGGAGTCTTGGCAAGTGTCTCTGGCTTCTGTCTGGATTGCAGGGAACTTTTACGGGGTGGTTCACCTTCTGCAGGGGGAGGGGTGCTGGTGGCCTGTGAGTCCTGTGGTGGGGCATCCTGGCCACTAGCGACAGCGGAAGTGGAAGGCTTTTCAGATGTCTGGCTAGTGACACGGGCCCGCTGGTATGAGACTGCTTCCTTCATAATGTTGGCCATGTCTGCCAGCACCCCTGCTATGGAGATTAGGGAGTTGTTAATGGCCTGCAAGTCCTCCCTGATCCCCTGGTACTGTCCCTCCTGCAGCCACCTGTTCTTCTGCACGTTGTCCAGGATGTGGCCCATCATCTCCTGGGAATGTTGGTAGGCTCACAGGATCTCAGAGAGTGCTTCCTGGACAGGCAGTTCCCTGGGCCTGTCCTCCCCCTGGCGCACAGCACTCCTCCCAGTTTCCCTGTTGGCCTGTGCCTCTGTCCCCTGAACCGTGTGCCCACTGCCACTGACCCCAGGTCCCTGATTGTCTTGGGAGTGAAGTGTGGCCTGTGGTCCCTGTAGAGGTGGACACACTGCTGATTGACGTGTCCTGGGGACATAGGTGTGGGTACGATGGGTGGTGCTGTGGTGTTGGATCCTGATGGGGGAGTCTCTGTGGTGGTGTGTGAAGGGGCTTGGGTAACCGGCTGTCCAGTGGTCCCTGATGGGCCAGGTAGGTCATCCGGATCCTGAAGAACAGAGTTACTGTCATCACAGTGGGCCTCTTCTGTTTGGGGACTGGATATTGCTGGCACCTCCTCCCCGCTGACATTGGCTTGGGTAGCTGTGGGGATGTAAATGATGTGTTATGGTTTATGTGTCTGACATATTGTACATCTGTGGCTTCCCCTCCATGGTTAGATTTGCCCTGCCAGCTTACACTTGTGTATGTTAGTGTATGGTGGGAGTGTTCGTTCTCTATGGTGTGCATGCTTTAGTGTCCATGCGGGGCTGTGAGGGGTGTCCATGCATTGGTACAGCATGCAGAGCTTGGCATTGGGATGAGTGAGATGTGATGGTGGAGTGTGTGGGATGTAGTGGAGTGATGGGAGGGAGGGTAAGGGTGAGGGTATGTGATGGCATGCAGGTAGGGGGGTAATAATAGTAGGGAGTTCACTTACCAGAGTCCAGTCTTCCTCTGACTCCGGCCAGGCCCTCAGCATGCAGTATTACCAAGAGTTGCTCCTCCCATACTGTGAGTTGTGGGGGAGGAGATGGGGGTCCATGCCAGTCCTCTGGATAGCGAGCTGGTGTCCTGCTGCTATGGAACGTACCTTTCCCTGTAGGCCATTCCACCGCTTCCTGATGTCATTCCTAGTTCTGCAGTGCTGTCCCACGGCATTGACCGTGTCCACGATTCTCCACCATAGCTCCACCTACCTAGCTATAGATATCTGCTGCACCTGTGTTCCAATAGCTGTGGCTCTACCCAGACAATTTCCTTCACCATGACCCTTAGCTCCTCCTCTGTGAAACGAAGATGTCTTTGTGGTGCCATGGGTGTTATGTGAGGTGTGTTGGTGAGGGTGTGTTGGGTAATGTGTTGGGGTGTGTGATGTGGAGTGTGTGAGTGGTGTATAGGTGTAAGTATTGTGTGTCTCTGGTTGTGTCAGTGGTCTTGGTGTCTCTCTGGTGGCAATGCTTTGTAGTCGTAAAGGGTTGTGGGTAATGTGGGTATGTGTTTTATAGTGGTGTGGGTGTGGTGAGTGTATGGGTGTCAGGTGTGTGTTTGAATTGTCCAATGTAGTGTTGTTTTGTATGTGGGTGTCCATTGTGAGCATGGCGGTATGTACCGCCAATGATTTACCACCGTTGAATGTCCGCTCTGGTGATTTGTGGGTCATAATGTGATGGGCGCTGTTCTGTTGGTGTAACGGTGTGAGCTTTGGGACTGCCACTTTATCACTGACCTTTGGTCTGTTGTATTTGGGTGTGTGGCTGATCTCTGTCAGATTGGTGTGTGTGTGTGTGTCATAATATGGTGAACGGATATCCGCTGCAGCGGCAGTGAGTTGCTGTCCGTCAGCGTGGTGGTAAGTGGGATTTACCGCCAATGTCATAATGAGGGCCTATATCTGGAAACATTTAAATCATTTTCGCACTCTCCACTGTGATCCACTCGCCAGATGTCTTATGGATGTGGTATAATTCACAGTGTGATCCACACACTTTACCCTTGGTGGATTGATACATTAACAATTTATTTTTGAAGGTGTGACATGACTGGAATACATCTGCATTGCGATCCACACACCAGTAGGTTAGAAAATTACAGTCATACTTGAGTTACTTTAACCAGCTTCATTCAGGAGTGTGGCTAGGTCAGTATGCCTGGGGGAGAGGGAGGTATGAGTTTCAGATTTCTCAACGATTGTGCTGGGACACATTGTTAAACATATTATATGAGAAGTAGAACATGAGGACTGGAAAGAGAGAGGAGTGTGGATTGTTAGGGATACTCAAAACACAATCGTTTTCTCAAACTAATCACCAATTATAAGGCCTTCAAAAGACAAATAAAAGAGAGTGTGTGTGGTTATGTCAGTAAGAGCATGTAAAAATCCCAGGTGAAATCCCAAAGACTGTCAAGAGCAAGGCCCTCAGTAGCAATACCCTCCAATACCCACCTTCTGGCAGCCCTGGCTATGAGACTGTGGAAAACACCAGAGGATCAGAGTGGCCGGATGAAAGGTAGGGTTTTGTGGAGGGTACTGTGAACAGAGAGACCTAGAGCAACAAGGCACAACGGTTACTGCTGTGTCATGTTTTTGAGTATAATTTAGTGTTTCACATGAAGATAAAGGCTAACCTTACTTGTGAGGAATTAAAAGATGCGGTGTACTTTCACTTGTGAATTCTCATTCTGTCACAATCCCACTAATGTATGAGAAGCACTCCTTCACATTTTTAACTATTGCATATATAATTTAGTATACTACTGCAGAGTTTGTAATTTACTGAGGCACTGAGTGTTGCAAAATAACAGTTAACTGCACTGTTTTAATTAATATGTCACTGAAATCAATCCTTGATTTCCTCTCAGTTCGTACACCAAGTTTGCGGCTTGAATTAACTGTTTTAACACACATGTGGAAGTCACATCACAATGTTTTAATCTTCACTTCTTTATCTTTATAACCAACACTATAGTACGATTAGCCCAACAGGGGTCTTTGAGGTAAACAAAGTGCGCTGCTGGATAGTCTAGTGCAGCAATAAACTTTGATCACAATGCACACATGTTTTACAATAGTTTCCAAACTACTACAGAAATGTTAGACAAATAACACAAGAATTGATATAAGCGAGTTCTACTATCCAAGGACCAGGGTAAGAGCAATGCCCTTTCTCAAGCACTAAAGAAGTGGTCGCCCTACAGTGATTATCCATTAATAGGTGTGGTTTGTATTTATATGCGGCCTCACCAAACATGGCGATCAATAGCGTACAATTCTCGCGGGATTTCGCGGCCACGAGATGTATCCTGGATAGCATCTGAAAATGAAAGAGTAGAGTCAGCACCGATGCTTAACATTATATAACTATGCGTATCTAACTAACAAAGTGAGGTGATTCTGGCTTTGCCTATTGAATGCAGCTGTACACTAGCCCAGTGTAATAACCTTACTGAATCACTGTAGAACTGTTACATTGTAAAGACTGGTAGATAGCCTTTGTATCACTCACACAGTTATGCGTTGGTCTCTGTGTCATGCATGCAGTCAGTCACAATACGATTTAACGCTTAAGCCCATTAACATCAAAGAGTGGATCACTCATGACACAGTCACTTCACTTTACCAAACTGAGAGCACTTGTACCCAACTATTCACTACAGAATACATATTTAGGGGAGTGTAACACCCCAAAAAAAACCTGGATCTACGCCCTCGCTTCATTACTCTCTCCACAGTGGTCGTCACACCATAATTTTGTTTTTCTGGGTGGATCCAGTGCTGATCATACAGTGACCCACAAACTACTTTTTTGTGGGCCATTTCACTATCTCATTTTAACTTGCACAGGAACCTATAACAACCACTTCACACGGGCTATATGTTTTCCTCAACATATGTTGTAGTGCATATCACTAGTTTCTTTTATCTGACAAAAGGGCCATGCAAAACGTTGTTCCATCCTTGATTTTCTGCAGCCTGGTGAGCCACCATTCTATTGGGGGTGGGGGGGTGGAAAAAGTGCTCAAAAAGTATGCAGTTATATGTGGTCCAAATTTAGGGTTAGATAGGAAATTACCATTACTCTTCCATTGCCAGAAGGTACTACAACACTTCATTGAGATAGATGGGGAAGAAGCACAAGGTTTGAATGCATACGAAGTGTGCATTAAGAAATTAGATGCTTATTATCCACCCATTATATTAGTATAATTTTAGAGCTGTATCATTTTGGAACAAGAACACAGAAAGAGGATGAAACTAAAGAAGAGTTTATTTCAGTACTTTGGAAGCTAGCAGCCACATACAAATTTGGAGGATTATGTGGTTAGTGCATAAGAGGACCAATTCCTTCTCACATGTAATAGTGAAAGGGTGAGAGAGGAAATATGACTAAAGGACATTCCTCCCCTTAGTGAGGTTCAATTGATAGTTAAACAGATTGAACACATGATGTCATCTATGAAGGAAACCAAAAAGGACATCAAAAAAGACTCATATGATAATGAATGTGTCAGTGCCATAAAGAAGAAGGGATTGAGAATTGTACTAGAGACAGAGAGCAGTTTCAAAGGTCTGTGTTTCAGGTGTGGACAGGTGGGATGTTTGGCTAATTCAATAGGTTGGGCTCCTTTGAAAGTAACATGCAATAAGTATAGGAGGAAGGGATATTACATGGTTTGTTGCAGAAGTGGCAGATCTGAAAAGAAAAATGTCAAGGCAGTGGCTGTGATTTGTGATGAGATTGTACTTCAGATTGGGACACTGGACTCTGGTAAGCCCAAGGATCTGATAAAGATTGGAGGCACTGAGGTATACAAACATTCAAGAGGCTCTATGGTGGGAGGATATGTCTGAACAAAGTAGACATTTGGCTGGGAGGTTATGGGGATCAGCCTATGAAGATGAGGGGTTATTTTCAGGGAGAAAATAGGCAGATTTGCTGTGGGGAAATCTATGTTTCAAACAAAAGCGACCACATGTTGGGATGGCCTCTACTAAAAGATTTGGGAGTGTATTGGCTTCCGAATGCTTGTCTCAAAGTTCAGATATAATTGGTGGAAGATCAAGTATCATTTGAAAAAGGATTCCCAGGGAGTAATCCCGGTATTATCTAGAGTGAAGAAACTACCTTTGAGGGTAAGGGATGACGTTAAACTAGAACTGGAAACATTGCAGTAATAGAACCAGTCTAGTCAACTCAGTGGCTTGCCCCAATGGTTGTAGCATGCAAAACCGATGGCAAAACATGTCTATGCATGGATTTAAGAGCTTTGAATAAAGCAGAAGTGGTGGACACATAACCTCCATCATGTTGGGATCCATCCTGGGGGTAGTCTTTTATCAGGATGATGTACATGTCTGTGGGAGTGATATGAAGGAGCATGATAAAAGAGTAAGATTGGTCTTAAAGAACTTAATGGAGCATGGTTTAAAGCTGAAGTCACAAAAATTTTGTTTCAGGTTTATTGAAACTGACTATCTAGGATATTGTTTGACAGCTGATGAAACTGCACCTAAAAAAGAGCTGATTGTCACCATAATTAAGTTATCTACACCTAAGAATAAAGAAAAACTATGCTCCTTCTTAGGTATGACTGTATTGTACTGCACATTCATTGAAAACATTCTCAAAAGGATGTTTAATATAAGGTTAAAAAAGCAAGGTAATATTTGAGTGAAGTAAAGAATGTGATGATGAATTTTTAAAGACATCAAAGATTTCTTGAGTGCAACTACTAAATTGAGAGCTTTTGTGCCAGGGCACAGTGTGACACTCACCACTGATGCTAGTTCTAAAGCTTTAGGGGCAGTGCTCATGCAAGCGAGTGTGTCAGCGGAGGAATCCAGTAAAAAAAGACTTTGGGTGATTGTTAGAAATGGAGTCTTTGGTTGACAGTCAGGTTACCCCCTGTTTGAGCAAGGACCCTCACTCTAGTCAGGGTAAAAGAGAATCACCCTCAGCTAACCCCTGCTTACCCCCTTGGTAGCTTGGCAGAGCAGTAGGCTTAACTTCAGAGTGCTAGGTGTAAAGTATTTGTACCAACACACACAGTAACTTAACGAAAACACTACAAAATGACACAACACCAGATTAGAAAAATAGGAAATATTTATCTAAACAAAACAAGACCAAAACGACAAAAATCCGACATACACAAGTCAAGTTATGAATTTTTTAAGATTAAACTCAAAAATACTGCTTAGAAACACAAAATGCTTCGATGAGGTGTTAACACGGCGTTGTGACGGAGTCGTTCCCAACAAGCCGACACCAGAGGCGCCGGACACGGAGTCGCATAGACCTCCAAGTACAGTACCTTTGGTGAAGAGTGAAAACAAGTCGATGCGCGAAGTCGGGGATCACAGCGTCTGTGCGAAACGTTGAATCTGCACACTTCGAGTGGCATCGGTCACGACGTGGTGCGGCAACTTCCATGGAGTCGCAGACTTCAGCGGGGCTGGAGTGGCGTCGGGACTGCGAAGGTCGTCGCGTTCCAACGAAGATCACGGAGTCGGGTGCAGGTGGCGTCACTGGATTCAGCAGCGGCACTGGTCCGAAGTTGACCGAAGTCGATTTCCTTGGATTTCCACCAGCTTTCCTTTCAGGGGCCCAGGGACTGGATAGGGACCACTTCTCAGAGCAGGAGTCTCTCCAGAGACTCCAGGTGCTGGCAGAGAGAAGTCTTTGCTGTCCCTGAGACTTCAAACAACAGAGGCAAGCTCTAAATCAAGCCCATGGAGATTTCTTCACAAGATGGAAGGCACACAAAGTCCAGTCTTTGCCCTCTTACTCTGGCAGAAGCAGCAAATGCAGGATAGCTCCACAAAACACAGTCAAAGGCAGGGCAGCACTTCTCCTCAGCTCTTCAGCTCTTCTCCAGGCAGAGGTTCCTCTTGTTTCCAGATATGTTCTAAAGTCTGTGGTTTTGGGTGCCCTTCTTATACCCAATTTCTCCTTTGAAGTAGGCCTACTTTAAAGTAAAGTCTCTTTTGAATGTGAAATCCTGCCCTTCCCAGGCCAGGCCCCAGACACTCACCAGGGGGGTCGGAGACGGCATTGTGTGAGGACAGGCACAGCCCTTTCCGGTGTAAGTGACCTCTCCTCACCTCCCTCCTAGCACAGATGGCTCATCAGCAAATGCAGACTACACCCCAGCTCCTTTTGTGTCACTGTCTAGTATGAGGTGCAACCAGCCCAACTGTCAAACTGACCCAGACAGGGAATCCACAAACAGGCAGAGTCACAGAAATGGTATAAGCAAGAAAATGCTCACTTTCTAAAAGTGGCATTTTCAAACGCACAATCTTAAAATCATCTTTACTAAAAGATGTATTTTTAAATTGTGAGCTCAGAGACCCCAAACTCCACATGTCCATCCGCTCCCAAAGGGAATCTACACTTTAATCAGATTTAAAGGTAGCCCCCATGTTAACCTATGAGAGGGACAGGCCTTACAACAGTGAAAAATTAATTTAGCAATATTGCACTGTCAGGACATATAAAACACATTAATATATGTCCTACCTTAACCATACACTGCACCCTGCCCCTAGGGCATACCTTAGGGGTGCCTTACATGTAAGAAAAGGGAAGGTTTAGGCCTGGCAAGTGGGTACCCTTGCCAAGTCACATTTACAGTTAAACCTGCACACACAGACACTGCAGTGGCAGGTCTGAGACATGATTACAGAGCTACTTATGTGGGTGGCACAAACAGTGGTGCAGGCCCACTAGTAGCATTTGATTTACAGGCCCTGGCAAGAGTAGTGCACTTTACTAGGGACTTACTAGTAAATCAAATATGCCAGTCATGGATAAACCAATTACATACAATTTACACAGAGAGCATTTGCACTTTAGCACTGGTTAGAAGTGGTAAAGTGGTCAAAGTTCAAAAGCCTACAGCAGCAGGTCAGAAAAAATAGGAGGCAGGAGGCAAAAAGACTGGGGATGACGCTGCAAAAAGGGCCTTTTCCAACAGTGATCAATTTACAGAAATTTACGTTTAAGGTAGAAAATATTACTAGGAGAAGTAACAAAGCAGCAGACTGCCTGTCCTGGTTAGTAGAACAAATGGATAGGAAAATGGAAGATAAGAAATGAGCTTTGGAAAAAGTGTGTATTGTTACACAGGGCATAATATCAGAAGAAGAATGAAAGGGGTGTTAAAGAGAGACCAGATTTTGTTAAAAGTGAACAACATGATAAATAATGGCTGGGAACATGGTGGTGATGCCTAGGAGGATTTGAGATTATTTTGGATGGAGAGAGAAGAATTTACACAGATGTAAAAGGTAAATGAACTGATATGGTGCATGAGGGGCATTTTGGAAATTGTAAAACAATGGTTAGGTTGATAATGGATTTCTGATGGTCAGGAATAGAGTGTGTAATTTAAAGAATAGTAAGGAAGTGATTTCTGTGTTGTAATAGTGATGAAATGATGCCCACAAGGAAACCCTCTATGTATTGCCTCAAGCACCCTGATGGAACTTGAGTTGAAGTTGCGTTGGTATAGTATAGTAAAGTCCACTGGCTGGTGAATCAAAATTTCTATATGTGATAGCCTTGGCAGATCTTTTCTCACAACGGCCTGAAATAAAGTGTGTGGAGGATATCACTACCTACAGTATCATGAAGCTTTTGAATTAGTTGATCAGGAGGGAACTAATCTTCACTGAAAATGGGGACCAGTTCTGCTCCAATGAAAAGCAAGAATAACTGGTCAACAATGGGATTGAATATCATAACTGAGTCCTATGTCATCCAGAAACCAGGAGTGTATTAGAAAGAATAAAAAAAAAATGTTCAAAGAAGGAATTCAGTTAGCCAAGAGCAATGGCCTAAATTGTAAGAATGTGACGTTGGAATATCTGGTTGTCTTCAGACTGACTCCACATCAGGTAACAGGCAAAACCCCATTTGAGTTGTTTGGGAGCAGGAAATCCAGAACCAAACTTGTTCCTGGTTGAATGAAATGGCAGAAAAGTAGAGTACAGAGACCCCAAACTCCACATGTCCATCCGCTCAAGATGCTTGGAGGTATAAATAACTAAGCTTTGAAAAGATAATGAAGGAAGAGTATGACAAAAAGAAAAGTATGGGTGTGGTAGAGATAAGAGTCAGTGATAAGGTGAAGGTGAGAGCTCTTACAGGAAATGCAGCTTGGCCAAAATACACTGCAACTATTAGGTTTATGAAATTATTCTGCAGTGCGGTTAAAATCTAAGATGGTAGAATTTGGAATTTAGGAAAAGTGGCAAAGTATACAAGAGGGTTGTGTAAAAATGAAGAGAGAAATTCTGTAGTTGCACCATGTATTAGTGGTGGTGGTGTGTGCAGTTGTAAACTTTAAACTTTCATTGCAAAGAACCAATAACCACGTTTCACAATCTCCATGTTTTCTGATAGAGTATGTCATTAAATGAGTGAATAATGCATATTTGTTGTTTTTTCTTGCAGTGCAATGTGATCTTTCTTTTCATTGTGCAGTTTCCTCTAATAGTTATATTCATTTGTTACAAGTTTTGAAAAGAGAAAGATTTGTGGCATCTTCTGTTAACATAATCTTGCCCTGTCTTATCCTTCTTGGTTTCTTTCTCTGCCTCTGTTTGTACCTGTTCTAGAATGTTGAGGATTTGTAAAAGTTGACTTGTGATAACTGAAGGAGACTTCCCTGGGTTGTGGCTGAGATTTCTTTTCGTTAACGTTTCTTCCTTAATCAATCTAGAGTTTCTAATTTAATTTTATGGGACTTCACAGTAGTTTTCAAATGAATAATAGAGAACAGAGGAAGCCAGGGAAATACTGACAAAGTGGCAGAAGAATAGAAAGAAAATATTGTTATAGGATAATGAGCAATAATTTATCATATATGAGTGAGCACATACCTCAGAGGAAAAAAGATGGTCTTAGATTGTGGAAAAATAAATTTCATGCAAACTGGATTGCACAAAGACAAAGAAAATGGTAACATTTAAGAGTAGCAGCAAAGTAGAACAAGGAAGAAAGATATAATCTAGAAACTGACACAAAAGAGGTGATATCGGCAGTCAAATGAGTTTATAAGTAAACCCAAAGGGAAGAACCATATGCTAAGAAGACAATTGTAGAAACAGATCTTGGTTGAGGAGGTTAGAAAAGGAATCCCATGGCCAACAAAAAAAGTATGGATGCATAAGTAGGTGCCCTGTCTACTCAGCCTTGTGACACGCAGAAGCACAGACTTAACAGACTGTTACCTCTGGAATAAGATTGATAAAAAAATAGGGAACAGCTAGAAAAAGTTAAGTAGCAGGTATTCCTGTGTCCGCGTAAGAAAACCATAAAGAGGAACAGAATGAAAACTAGTAGGGAGATCACTGGTGGTTACTGTTTTTCTACACCTTCTGGTGCTTGGCTATGCAACTCGTGGGCACTATTGAAAAGACTGAAACAGTGGAGAACACAGGGATGCCCATGGTTATGAGAAGGCACTATAGTTAATTGGTAAGTAGTTAATCTTGTTTATTCCTCCCTTACCTCTAGTGCCATGTTATTCAGTTCCTGGTGAAACAATATCACGCCTTTTTGTATACCAAATCTTTTTATCTCTTCAAGTCATTTTTAAGGGACTAATTGGTCATAATTCACCAGCTTGCATGAAGTTAGAATAACACTCCTTACACTGTGCTGCCTATCTGCTGATTTCTTAGTACAGTTTGCATTGGTGTACACGTTAAACTTTGCATGCATATAATTCATGGAACTCTTCCATTTTAGGTTATACGTGTAAGGCTAACACAAGCCTCAAATGGAGGTTCGATTGGTCCTGATGGAGTGGCAAACATCATTATTCCTGCCAATGACAATCCACACGGAACAGTAAGCTTTCGCCAGTTGGTATATCGAATACAAGAGCCATTGGAAAGGAGTGCATTGGTGAACATAGCAGTTAAGAGAAGGTTGGTGCATCAATTTCATTGTATTTACTGTAATAAAAACTCTACATGATTGTGCTGCTCCACTATTTCATTTGTCAATGTCTTTTCGTAGTTCCATGTATTTCTTGGGAGCACTTCTACATTTACTTAATTGAAAACTTCTCTGTTTTTTTTTGGGCTATTCCAGTAGTTCTTAACCTGTGCTCTGGGGATCCCTTTAGGTCCACAAAGCCTACTCAGAGTGTCCTCGACTGCATGGAAAATTAGAAGTTATTGATAGATTAATACATAAACGAAGTAGTACAATGTAAAGTTGAAACTTTAGAATTGTTCTGTAAGTGTGAAGCAATTTGAAACTGAAGGCTAAAAATTAGGTTAGTATCCTTGGATTTATTTGTTGGAGCAGTGCAATGTCATCAGACAGAATATACTATGGACGATTTGTGGCCTCAATTAGATTTAATAAGGTCCATCATTCCCATTAAAATGAAACTTTTTTTATGTTTGTGAATTAAATAAAATATTTCAGCATGTGTGTATTTGTTTGCTGAATGTCTATTTGTGTATTGTTTTGCAGTTCCAATCATCGAAATGCTTAGGCTGGGGTCCTCAGCTTCTAGCAAAGACTCAGTGGTGGTTCCCAGATTCCATTAATGATTTAGTGGGAGTCCGTACAGGTTAAAGGGCTAAGAACCACTGTTCTATTCCATTAGGACTATATGCTTTTATATTATCAGACATTTTCTAAAAATAACATTTAATATTTAGAGGCAAATCATGGGTTATGCCTGTGTTTTCAAAGACTTAGCGACATTATCATCAAGATACATGGCTGCTGAGGGACCAATCCATAAATGCTAGATGACAATAAACCAGTATAGCAGATTGTCTGGTGTCATAGAGTTTTGTAAAGGGTATTGTGTGACATTTGTCCCTGCCATGTGCAGTCACAAGGACAACCAACACTATCAAATGTAATTGTGCTTGTTTTTTTTGCTTACTTGTATTCTAATACTGGGTATGTGATTTGAAGCTGTCCTCTTAAATCTTCTTCACTCGCCTAGTAGACAAGAGTGAGGAGTCAAAGCATAGCTCAAGGGAGATGTGTCACATTTACGATTGTGCAGCTACTTACCACAGTTGCAGTAATGGCCTAAATGTCCATCCAGAGATGTAAGTACAGAAACCATTAAAAATATCTTTAAAGTATCTAAAATAATGGAATAGTGGCAATCAAATAGTTGGAAGCACACAACTCAAAATACCCAAGAAAATGGTAGTACATAATATCCTCCTAAATACACAGGAAAATGGGAACACGTAATTTGCTGTTAAAATCAAAGCCCATGGTTATCATCTAAATGTTCAGCTTCCAGTCTCTAAACAATTGAAAACACTTCTACTATCCTAAAGCAAATGGCAAAACAAAGTATGCACAAACGATCGCAAACAGCTCATGACAGCTAAGTGATCCCAACCATCTCTCTGAGCAATGGAAGATGACAATCCTCTTAAAAAACAGTACAGAGATTCTTTAAAATGGTTTCAGAAACCTTTACTTTGCACAAATCTAAGGTTTATGTGCATCACAATCTAGCTCACAATCCAACCTTTACATTCAAGGAAGAAAAGATGGTGGAGAGAGGGAGTATGTTACCAGGCAGAACCACTACTCACCTCACCTAGACGTGTTGCAGTAATTTCTAGTGGTGGTCCTCATCTGGTTTCTGGTGCGGGTATAGATGTTTTTATTGCGCTGTCTTTGTATCTCTTGATTCCTTTTTCTGGTTGGTACGCAAGGTCAACAACTGCTGTATGGCAGGCCAGCAGAGCTTCAAAAGGGCGTTGATTTGATTTGATTATATTATTTATAGAGATCATCCTATACTCTGAGGCGTCTTGGTGCTACCAGTGACAGGCAAGTTGATGACCAAAACAAATGGCTAATCATACCTTAACGAAAAGAACAAATGATGAACGGAATGCAAAACAAATCAAACATTCAGCTCCAGTCACAGATCTGGGTTTAATCAATCAGCTTTTTTGCTCACCACGCCATCCTAGTTTGGACCCAGCCATATGCAAATCAGTCTTGACCCTGCTCTCCATGGGAACAGTCCAGCCCAAACTGCCAGGCTAGGTCCTCCCTAGACTTGGAACAAGCATCCTGAGCCCGGTTTTGAGCTATCACCCCTCATCCGCCAGCCTAGCTGGAATCCAGTGGCACAGTGAGCACGGGACCCACGTCTGGGCATACCCTTCCCACTTAGAGCGACAAAAGCAAAAAGAACAAATGATGGACGGAATGCAGAACAAATCAAACATTCACCCCCAGTCACAGATTTAATTTTAATCCATCATTTGTTTTGCTCACCACCCCAGGTTGGACCCAGACATATGCAAATCAGTCTTGACCCTGCTCCTTCTAGGAACAGTCCAGCCTGCACTGCCAAGCCAGTTCCTCCATGGACCAGAAACAAGCATACTGGGACCAGTTTCGGGGAATCACCCTTCAAAAACTGATGGATGAAGTCTGTAACTGGGGTGAATATTTGATTTATTCCTCATTCCGCCCATTATCTGGGTTTTTTCATAACTTAACAGGCAGATCTTTAGAGCGTTCCTGAGTCCTAATAGGGAGGTGGCTGCTTTTAGCTCCAGAGGCAGTTGATGCCAAATGTGTGCAGTGCAGCTGACAAAACCCCTGCCTCCCTAAGTGGACAATTTGCAAGTGGGAACTACCATGTTTCTGCCTGGGCTAGAACGGAGAGCCCTGCTGGGCTGATACCATCTAAACCTTTCCCTAAGATAAATGGGACCAAGGCTGTGAAGTGCTTCAAAGGCCATACAAAGGCCCTGAAGACTATATGCTTCTTTACAAGTAGCCAGTGCAGTCTTCTAATGACTTGCGAGGCCGAGATAAATCTAGGGACCTTCAGCAGGATATTTTTTGGGTGAATTTTTATACCGACCATTACAGTAGTCTACTCTGGATAGAACTAATGCAATAACAACCACCTTTATCATGTCAGATGGTAAGAATTGAGCAATTTTCTTCACAATGAGCAGGGAAAAGAAGGATGCAGATATACCTTTATTAACTTGTTCTTTGAACATAAGTCTGCCATCCACCAGGACGCCAAGGTTTTTTACCTTCATAACTGATGTCGGAAGGGTACCTAATTCATCAGGCCACCAAGCGGGGGACCAGCAAGTGGGATTATTGCCAAACTAAATGACTTCTATCTTTGACAAATTTTGTTTGACAGTTTTTGTCCATCCAAAGGCTCACTGCACTTAGACAGTTCTGAAGGATGTTGCTCATATCAGACCTCTTGTCAGATAGTGAAGCCACAATCTGTGTGTCGTCGGCATAGGAAAACAGCGATAACTTAAATGATCTAATTAAGGCTGCCAGGGGAGTAACGTAGATATTGCAGAGCTTCGGGGTCAATGATGAACGCTGTGGTACCACAACATAAGGGGTTCTGATGTAAAGTCTTTAAAGGAGACCATTTGAATACAATCTGTGAGGATTCATTACAGTAGGTTAAGAGCAACCCCCTGGATCCCCAAGCTCTGCAATCAGTCAATCAGAAGGTCATGACCGACAATGTCAAATGCCACAGATAGCTCCAGCACTATAAGGGTGGCATTGCCACCCTTAACCACTGAGGCTCTGATTTCCTCCGTGGCCACAATGAGTGCTGACTCTACTGTGGCCAATACAGAAACCAAACTGTGTGTCATTGAACAGACTGTTGTTCTTCAAAATGTGGCCAATTGAGTGCTCATGGCTTTCTCTACCAGCTTTGTTGGAATGGGAAGACTGGAAATAGGCCGGTAGTTGTTCAGGTCCTGCTCGTTTAGGTTGCATTTCTTCAACAGTGGAAGAACCATAGCAGCCTTCCACTTACTTGGAAACATGCCCGAGCTAAACATCGCATTGAAAATCTTGGCCAGATACAGGGCCACTACATCAGGGACTAGGTGGAAAATCTTGTGTAGACATGGATCTAATGGAGATCCCAATTTTGTCTTGGAAATAGCCAATATGACTTGATCCTCTGATAGCCATGCAAATTTGAAAAATATGATCTTGTCTGAAATTCCTGAATTGACCTTCTTGCTTTTCTGGCAGGGAACACCAGTGCAGGAAACTCTGTTAAAGATTACCTCCACTTTTTGTTGAAAAAAAATTTGCTAGGATGTTACAGAAAGCCTGATTACCTCCCGCTACATTGTAGGTTGCTGGAAAGGACAGTTTAGTGACAGCTTGAAATATGCCTTGGTTGAATTATGTGCCGACTTTATTTGCTCAATAAAGAATACAGATTTTTCAGCCAATAGAAGTTTTTTGTACTGCGTGATGTACATTATTTTTTTATCTCTCTTTAACAGATCATAATCTCTCCTCCAGTTTCGCTCTTGTCTATGTCTATTATTTTGCAACCCTAAGGGTGTTGTAAAACCAAGGTGCTTACTTCTCCTGATTGTTATTGGCAGCCGACTTTAGCCATCCTAAAAAACTAAAAAATGTGTTCACATTAGCTCAATGCCATTTGTTTCTTCTGGCTGAGAGCTCACCTCCATGGCCTGAACCCTGTGCGGTGCACAGGTTTTCTGACCAGTTTTGATAAAAGGGGATTTATTGGGAAGCATAGTTTCCAAGAAAAATAGCCCTATGATCTGTCCAAGTTATAGGGAGTGTGGTGGGTCAAGAGAAAAAGGGATTATTGGTAAACACTCCATCAAGTGTATGCCTTGCCAAATGTGTAGGATCCCCTACCATTTCAGCAAAAACAAATCATGGTGTCAGCCAGCAGTTCTGTATCGGGGTCCAGACAGTTCTCGAGATGGAAATTAAAATCTTGTAACAGCGTAAAATCTGATTTGGTTAGGGAGGATACCAAAAATATTTCTATGGCATGAATGAAAGGACTTCTAGATTCCGGTGGGCGATAGATCAGAAGTCTATTAAAGGACTGGGTTTTGGTTAGTTCAATATTGAACAGAAGGGCTTTCTGCACATCCAGTGAGGCCGGTGTAAATGATGCTGTAAAGGAGTCGCTATTCTTCTTCCCTTTTTGTGGGGGTCTAGCTAGCCTAAAAATGGTGTAGCCTGATGGCACCACAACTGTCAGCTCTGAGCCTAAGGTCTGGTCATCCCAGGTTTCAGTGAGAAAGACTATGAGCCTGATTTCCAAGCTGTGTCTGTGGCAGACCTCAGAAGACTGCCAAGTTGACAGCCTTCCACCTGCCAAATTTATATGTATTGCAGCTGAGCTGAAGACCGCCATGACAGAGTGCTCTCCCTGGCCATCTGGTAGGTGGCTGTAATTAAATATTACAGTTTGACAGGCAGTGTACTGGCGGTGGTTTGCTGGCAGAGGGAGGACATCGCTGGACTCAATTGACATCAAACAATGCCAGTGGCAATGGAAAAGAGGTACGTCTCACACACACACACACACACTCTCTACCCTTCACATATGTGTCCCCCTGCATCTTACACGACACAACACACCACATTCACACTGTTATCCCTTGTCGTTACACCACAACACCTACATGCAGCAAAGACACATAGATCCATCACACAGCATACAAACACTAGTGACACTGCACCCACACGACACAACCACAAAAACTAACAAGCTCATCTACACAAACACATGTACAACTACACACATCACGACTGCGACCTCCATACAACATGCACTTGAGTTCTGCACGCAGCAACACACAACACAACGTACACAAAAACATCTGTGCCATATGCAAATGGCACACATGCTGACACAACCACATCACCCACTACACCTCCGTCTGCCTCACCCTGCCAATTGCATCGCAAACTCATTTACAAATATTGACTTACACACGCAACTCAAGCACAACAAGACAGGTACATGTCCCCTTCCAATGTGCACACATTGGCACCGTTGACAAGTGTGCATGTACTGTCACTGTGGTGATAGCATCCATTTGGCAATGAATATTGATGCTATAATGACAATTGTGTATGTGTTCAATATGTGTTGTGTACCAGTGTCTCCCCCCCATGTCTGGACTACCTGTATCCCAGATGCATGTCACAGTAATAAAAAAAAAACACTGTGACATGCACGTTTGCAGTGGTCCCCTGCCTATGTGCAGTGACCCCCAAACGTACACAGCCAATGCGGAATGCCTACCTTTGTGCCTAGCAATTGAGGGGTTGTGTTTTCTCCGGGTTCCTGTGGCAGCAGTGACGGAGGGTCCTGCCCAGCTGTGTCCAGCAGGAAACGGAGTTGAATCAGGAGAAAAGGTGAGTTCCTCCCGCCTTTCCCCCACAATCCACCAAGCAAGTGGAGTCTGCCACTCTTTCCTATGGTGCTGTGGCAGTGGATGAGATTCTTTGGTGGAGTCGGCAGGACTTGAGCAGCTTAAAGTTCATGGGACCGCCAACATCTAAATATGCCAGACGGGCTGTCATGGCGGCGGTCAGGTTTTCACTTGGAAAACTGACAATGGAACTATTATCGCCAACATCTAAATCAGGCCTATGTCTGCCTGATGCTCATCTATGAACTCAGAGAATTCTATTTGATGTTTAACCAGTGACGTGGCATTGATCAATACACAGCTAACTTTAGAACGCAATGACCCAGCTTTATTAGTCCCACCCGCTATCATGTTAGTCGATAACAGTCCTGCCCTTTGAGTTCCTTAGCCGATGACTCTCGTGTTGCAGACATAGAAGCAAGATTGAACGGTGTCAGGCATAGTGGGACTCAGAAGCCGACAGTTGTGAGCTTTATCTGAGGGTTTGAGTGCTAAAAGTACATCTCTTGAATAGATCTTCCAGGTAGCTTCCTGTATGTCCAAACGGCCATGGAGGTGGGCCCTGGACCCAGTCCAGGTGTGGTCTGGCTCAAACAGGCTTGCCTTAGGTGTGCTTTGGATGCATTCGCTGCATGCATCCACTGCGCGGACTCACTCTGAGATGCCCTAAATAGCGCACCATGGAAAAGGGTGTCTGGGGTCGTGCCAAGCACAGCTGTTTTGCAGCGCAGACCAAGTAAAACTGGTGGGAGCAATCAAAGGTAATCTGGGTCCAGCAACCCCTTTTGCATATCGCAGACTCCCCTGCAGGGCACGAAACACTGTTAAATAAAAGCACAGAACTTAAAGTTGAGAAAGTAGAAATCATAAAACAAATATAAAAAGGGCTGCCTCTCTCTAAGATGGTGCCCAAGTCTGACGGAGCTATCCAAAAGTCGCTCTAAGGGGCCTACAAGGAAATTAAAATCCATTTCACTAACCTGTAACAGGCTGCGTGAACGCACTCTAAGATGCCCTAAATAGTCCGTCATGGAAAAAGGGCCATGTCATGGGGCTTGCCAAACACCGCTCTTTTGCAGCGGAGACTGAGTAAAACTGGTGGGGGAAAACAAAGGTAACTGGGATCCAGAAACCCATTTCGCAATTTGCAGACTCCCCTTCGAGGCACGAAATACTGGTAAATAAAAGCACAGAACTCCAAAGGGAGGAAGGAGAAATCATAAAACGAACATTAAAAGGGCTGCCTCTCTCTAAGATGTCATCCGAGTCAGACGGATCTTGACAACTCCAAAAGCAGCACAGAGGTGCCTACAAGGAAGTTAAAATACATTTCACAGATCTGTCACAGGCTGTGCGAACGCTCTGTAGACTGCCCTAAATAGACCGTCATGGGAAGGGGCATGTCCGTGTGCTTCCCAAGGACAGCGTTTTGCAGCGCGACTGAGTAAAACTGGTGGGGGACATCAAAAGTAACTGGGGTCCAGCAAACCCCTTGGCACATCCCAGGCTCCCCTTCAAGGTGCAAAATACTGGCAAACAAAAGCAGAGAACTCAGAGGGGAGAAAGGAGAAATCATAAAACAAATATAAGAAGGGCTGCCTCTCTCTAAGATGGTGCCTAAGTCAGAAGAAGCCAGGCAACCCCGAAAGCAGTACCGAGGAGCCTCCAAGGAAATTAAAATCAATTGCACAAACCTGTCACAGGCTTTCACATGTATTCCTGTGTTAAAGTAAAGGTACAATACGTGGCCTCTCATTTTCGGAAGTACCAATAGCAGCAGGATTCATAAATAGTTGTGTCCAAAAAGGTCTTAAATAGGTTGGGGAAGTTCCTGAAAATAATTTAAATTACCGTCAGTTGGGCATCAGTCCACTGCCCCTCACAGTCTGTATGTTCTTAAAAGTTTAGAAATCAAGCCAGGCTGACTGGTGCATTTGAAAACCTTGTGTAGTCCCAGCACAGAGCACTGCAAACCAGAAGCAGAGGAAGAAGAACAACTAGTTAATTGGGCTCACCTTAGTGTCTTTTATAGATAGCACCGCACCTCTATCTTTCATTACCACTGTTTCAAATAAATGGGCAAGAAGAGCTTATGGTAACAGTAACAACATGAGCAGTGCATCTGCAACATTTATTTTGCATGTATTTTGCACACACATTACAATTATTACAAATGCAGTAATTAAGAATATAGGGCCAGGTGTACGAAGCATTTTTCAAGTCGCAAACAGGCCGATTCACAGAATTGGCCCATTTGCGACTTGTAAAGTGCTTTTTGTGATGTACAAAGCCCAAACTCCAATTCAGTAACTTGTTACCGAATCACAGTTTGGTTTTTGCGATTCGGTATTAGAAACGGGCGTGTCAAGGGCGTCCCTTCCTAATACAAAATCGAAATGGTATGTATGATTGTTTTGTGACCGGGAATGCGGTTGCAAAACAATTGCAGCTAGCACCAGTTTTAAACTGATGCTAACCCATTGGCAAATGGGAATGGGTCCCTATGGGACCCCTTCCCCTTTGTGAATGGCAGCGAAAATATTTTTTCAGACCAGGCAGTGGTCCACTGCCTGCTCTGAAAAAATGAAAAGAAAACTTTTCATTTTTGGGTTTGAAATGCATCTCGTTTTCCTTTAAGGAAAACTGAATGCATTAAAAAAAAAACTGCTTTATTTAAAAGCAGTCACAGACGTGGTGGTCTGCTGTCTCCAGCAGGCCACCATTCCTGTGAGGGCGGCCATTCCCAATGGGGTCGTAAATTGCAACCTACCTCATGAATGTTCATGAGGTAGGTCATTTGCGACCCCATTGGGTGTCGCAAACAGTGTAAAGTATACTGTTGTACATCCGGTTTTGCGACTCGCAAATTGCGAGCCTCTAAGACTCGCAGTTTGCGAGTCACAAAACCGGATCTTTGTACATGTGGCCCTTAATGTTTGTAAACATTTCAGTCATATGCACCAACAATTAAAGATGATATGGGGCTCAATCTGCCCCAAATCACAGTATTTAATTTATATGGGAGGGTCGGTAGACATCTGCCGGATTGCAGCCACTGATCCCAAAGTTTATGAAACACAGCCACCAGCGAGTCCTGTGCAGGGTGGGACAGTATATTGTAGCTATCCTTTAGAGATTATAGGGGGGAGACCAGAGAAAGGTGTCCTCATCTCAGGCACACCAACCAATGGGTGTCCTTGAGGAGCACCAACTTGCAGTTTGAGTAGTTCCTCAGGAAGCACGCAAATGTGGCAAAAAAGACAGGAGAATTTACTGGGACAAAGTAATAATGTTTGAAATGTAGGTTCTGGGAGATTAGTAATGAGGACATTATTACAGAAAAGGTAATAAAAAAATGAGAGGTTGACCATGTTTCTCAAGAATTTGTGTCAGTATTAAAAATATCTTTTAGCACGCCACTAGGGAAAGGGGAAAGTGGTGGAAATTCCATTCACGGATCCATGGGTCCATTGAGCCACTTTGCCCAAGAGATATACTACAAAATGGAGGAGGTCACCAACTAAAAAAGGACTCTGAACTGATTAAAAAAAACAAGCAGTTGTGTGGAGGAGTGTGAAAGTAGTGAAGTAGCTTCCATTCCAAAACTGAAACAGTCCTATGTACTCCAGCACAGGTGTTCCACCTCCTACAATCAGACTAAAACCCCACGTTTGGAAGATGGAAGAGGTATTTTAGTGTATAAAACAGAAATCATCAATGAATGTAATGTTTTTTAGTGCATGAAGGGGTGTGATTCAACAGCATTTGGCACAAGCATATCATTGGAAAAAGCATTTGCAGAAGTGTCTGCAGGAAGCTCGGGGAAGATGATGACTTTAAGGGATTCCCTCGCTGTAGAAATGCACATAACATTTTAAACTTACTTATGAACTATCAGAAAAGAAACGTAGATTCCTCAAACATTTCCGCGTGTAGCAATGACAGTTTAGAAGATTCCTCGAAGTCTTCGAGCTCGAAACTCACATCTTCAATGTCTGACTTTTTAACCTGTCATGATGTGTCTTCACCTTCAAAAGATGAACTTAAGAGTGTGCCACCATTAACAGTAAGGCTTCACACTAAATGTGTTAATGTGCGTATCACCGATGAAGGAAAAGCATTTGCAGTGGAAGATGTTGTGTGGGGTATGGTCCATGATTTACCCTGGTGGCCTGCAAGCATTCTCGGCATTATCACAAGCCAAAGAGAATATGGAGAGCCCCTCTGGCAAGAAGTAAAGGTTTAATGGTTTAGTTCCCCAACAACATCATGTTTATCTGTGTCAAAACTGTGTTCTTTCAGTGAATTTTTCAAACTGTAGGTCAATGAAAGAAAAAAGGGTTGTATCGAAAAGCTATTGACAGAAGTTTATAATGCTGTGGAACATCTTAGTCCAGAAATAAAGGAACTCCTAATGAAGTGTGATACCTAACATTTTAACTGTGAGAAAAGGAATAGTCGAGTACAGCTGTCCTAAAGTTTCACTGTGTCTGCACACATCGAGGCGTGTCCTCAACAAGTTTCTGGAGTTGCAGTGAGGACGGCAGCAGGATGAGTTGTTATGGGCGAGCGCAAAGCACTCTGTCCATAAAGTAATCTCTCTTTGGGCTTCAAACCACGCCCAGGTCACGTCAGTCTCTTTCATTGGTCCCTGGGCTTAATCTTTAAAATCTGCTTGCTTTCATTTGTGAAAGGCATGCATACGTCATGCCTTTTCCGGTCTTTAGCCTGCCTACACAGCACCGGTAAACTGTTAGAAACATACAAAGCTCGATGTTTTGAGCCTGGTTTTTGGACTACTTTATCTGTTAATTTTCCTCACAGCGCGATCACGCTGGGGTTTACATAGTGCGATCGGGCTCTGTTTTTTCGTTTTCAATTTCAGCGCGAACGCGCTGCATTTTACATAGCGTGATCGCGCTGTGTTTTTTTTCTTTTAACTTGTGTGGCAAGAAAAGTTAGGTTAGGAGTTTACAACGCAAATAGCTCCAACTCGAGCAAATGCGAGCCCGTTGCATAGAAAATGCTTGTTTTTTCCAGACTGTACCGACACCTTTAAAGCATGAAAGGCACCTGACCAGAGCTGAAAGGCTTTTGAAAGGTCCAGAAAGAAACTTCAATGACATATTAAAATAAGGAAACGGAGTGTATTGTTCAAATGATGTAAACAAGGCAGTGGCGTAGCGTGGGGGGTGCAGGGGGGGCCGGCCGCACCGGGCGCAACATCTTGGAAGAGACTAAATCCACGGGTTAGGGGGCGCAAATTACTTGCCTTGCCCTGGGTTAGGGGGCGCAAATTACTTGCCTTGCCCCGGGTGCTGACAACCCACGCTACGCCACTGAAACAAGGCAAATAACTAACACAGTTCTTCAAAGTCTAATGTGTTTGTTACTTTACTCCAACTTACAATACATTTGTTGCTACTGTTTATTTAATTAATAGTTTTCACTAAATACATTAAAGCTTGACATTTACATTAACGTGTTTAGTGCGAAATGGGGAAAGATGTCTTAAGTAAATGAGTTATGTGCCAGTGATTGAAGTCTGGAAACAAACGATTGCTGTCTTTCTGCAAAATAAAGCTTTTTTGAAGAAATGAACACCTGCCCAGTGTGTTGGGGAGTCTCTTCATTACAACTGTAGGACATGGCGGTAACCATTGGCAATGGTTGAAACATCAATAAAGTTACAGTATTGTGCACATTCATAAAATATTCCCACAGATTTACTTCTACCATGTTTATATCTACATCTAATCCAAAAAGGTTTTGAGTAAATGAGGATTGAAAAATCCCAAATCACAGGGGCTGTTGACAAAGGGGTTTCTTCACGGAGAAAAATCCAGCTGAAATTAAAATATTAAGATGCGATGACCTTTTACACATTTTTCAAATTTTGAATAAGGACCAAAGTTGGATATTTCATTCACTGTTATAAAATCCACCAATTTAAAGTTACAGTTATGATCTTTGTAAATAGAAGTGTTTTTTGTAACACCATAAATGTTATACATCTATCTGAATCATAGGCGTAAATCTATGAGTCGATTTACAACTTTTAAAAGTGCTTGTGTAAATCGGCATACTATAGCCCGTTTTTTCAACTCCTTTTTGTACTTTCGTTCAGCTTTAGTGATCCAAAGACTATTTTATGAATTTAATTCTACAAATCCGGATTTTCATAATCAGGATCTGCCGTTATGTACTCTTGGTGGTGCAATTAAGCACCTCAGAAAATCTGCCAAGACAGATTTTTTCCGAAGTACTAAGTACAGCGGCAGAACCATAGGAGAAATCTGTACTACCTCAAAATCATCACATTGTGAGTTTTCACAAATATGTCCAATGCTTTTTGCCACCACGTTTACACACACCCGACCTATTATAAAAAAATGTTTGGGCAAAGTATGTAAGTGAGGAAAGAAAATATCACATCCACCCTCAGTTCTGAGAGTTGTAGGTGAAAAATATCTTTCCACATGGAAAAACAATTTTAGTTTGTAAAAAATAAGAGAAAGGGTACTTGTGCTAATAAACGGGTTCGAAGTAATTATTACAGTGAATTTACCACCGTGCAAACTAACAGCCATAACTGGGGATCAGTGGCCTCTCCAGATCCCCGGCCCTGGAGCCACTGCATCTATTGCATTATTGATAGCTATATGCATGTTATTATAGGTGAAAAGGACAGATTAAAAAAACGATCTTTTCTTACATTTCCATGCTTTAGTCCTGACGAGGTCTGCTAATCCCCAGAAAGTGGGGAAAGTATTCAAATGGTAGGAGGGGGAGTAGATTTCTGTCCGTCAAACCTTTCTGTAATTACTGTTGCCAATATAGCCTTAGAACCCGCTGTAGCGGGCTCTACCGGCTATTAAAGGCCCGCTCCCCGTGTTAAATGCCGGAGCCGAAGGCGAGGGCATTTAACAAGGGAGAGGGACTTTAATAGCCGGCGGGTTCTAAGGCTATTAGAACATTCTGCCACACAGGGCAGAATGTTCTATTAAAAAAAAAAAAATGTTCACGGAGACCGAGGGGATTTAAATCCCCTCGGGCTCCGTGAGGCTTTGTTCACAGCTGTTGCTGTGAACAAAGCGAACATTGGAATGTTGGCGCTGCGGGCTTTTACCGGCCAGTAAAAGCCCGCAGCACTCCATTGTTTTCAATGGAGCCTCCAGCATTCCAATGTTCTAATATTTGTTAATTGCACTGGACTTGTACAGTACTGGGACGCGTTGTATTACCTATATTTGTAAATTCGAAGTGGCTGACTTCATAGGTGAAGAAAAGAACAGGATATCTATCTTAACTTGATGTGTGTTTATGATCTTTTGAACTGTGACTAAATATTTACACTACCAAGCTAACAATGACTTTGCAAGAAGTAATTGCCGGACTTTAGGGAGAGACACATCTATTTTACTGTTGCCTATCACAATTATTGCAATCTAGGTACCAGTGACATTTACTATATATGCTTAGTTGTCGTTGACATGGTCAATTATATGGACAGTAGCAAGTAGTATGGAACCACCCATGCCCTGATAAATATTCTGAGCCATGTTAATGTTTTGCAGAATAACATTTTGAATGTCATTTTTTCCTTATTTTTCTTTGTATTTCATTTGAAAAAAGGAAAATGATAAGTGTAATTAACTTTTTGCGTATGCTTTTGTCTTTAGTGGAGGAAGATTTGGACATCTTCAGATATTGTACAGTACTACTGAGATTGATGTGATAACCCTTGCAATGGAACAGGGTCGGGACCCATTCTCTTACTATGAACTCCCCGTGCAAGGAATGCCTAACCAGCCACTGAGAACAAGAGTGAACATTACCACAGCTGGGAGTCCACTGCAGGGCTGTGCTGCCTGGTGCCTCAAGCAGCAAGCCTGTGCAGCCTTCTCCTTCTCCAATGCCTCCGGGAACCCACTGTGCTTCTGGCTCGTAACATGGGCCACTCCAACGACCAACAACACTGACTCCTGGACATACAGGAAAAACAGCAGCAGTGTTTCATCGCTGTTCAGTTCACACGCGCTCGCTGGCAGTGATTATGAATCTATCACTGGGAAGTGGGCCACAATGCTGGATGGAGAGGAATTTGCTAACCTTACAGTTTCCATCTTGACTGATAGCCTGCCAGAACTGGATGAGAAGTTCATGATCTCCCTCCTGAGAGTTGAATTAATCAATATGTCAGTCACCTCAAAAAACCAGCCGAGCGTGGGAGAGCCAAATACTTCCACTGTTGTTATTATGATGAACGGCGATGCTTTTGGAGTCTTCCTAATCTACAGCATCAACCCAAATGTGACTGGGAAAGGACTCTATGTTGAAGTTCAGGAGCAACCTCAGACCACTGTGGAACTAGTGATCGAGAGGAGAGAAGGCAGCCTGGGACAGGTCACTGTGGGATGGAATGTGATCGGGGGAACTGCGACTAAAAACTCTGACTTTATTGGTAACGGGGAGACACTGACATTTGATGAAGGTGAGTGGTAATGTGGTAATGTGTAAAAAACCGTATAGCTAATAATGATATTTTTATTACATAACATGCTCCCAATGAAAAATAGACTTTGTGCTGTTCTTACATGCGCGGCACACACCTAGTATTAGAGATGAGGTTTTAATGCTGTTTCTGTTTCCATAGTACTAAATGTGCCATGGAAATAATCTCTGCCTGTTGTCTGCTGACAGACTCACTATTGGTATAAATGTGCCATCTGCCGCCAAAAGACAAGAGGGTGCACGCTTTAGATTCCTTAATGTGTCTTGGCAATTAGCTATGGGGGGGGTAAATAATTTTGCAGGATTTCCCGTGCTGGAGTGCTGTCAGGAGCTGCTTTGCTGCTAACAGGGATCTCTTGGCTCCTGAAAATGACTGTAGCTGATGCTTGCCCTTAGTTATAAAGAGGTTGGGTTGACCATTGGGTCCACCCTACCCTTTGCAGGTGGAGAAGGGACTTCCCATATGGCAGGGGTGGAAGGATCGGTATCAGATTCTGATTGGATATCTAGGAATGGATGGTCTATATCTTTTATTACACTTTCTGGCAACTGTCGAGCTCCTAGCTCCAGTCTGTTGTGCCTCTGAAAAAATGGAGTGGTGTGCACAGCTGCATTATGTGTGTTATCAGTACGGCTTATGTCAGGTAATGTAGTGCATGGTGTGCATTAGCAGCAGTTACAGGCTCACCAGGGCAGTGCCCACTACAAGAATAAGCAATGCAAGAGATACTTAATATGATCTACGACATTCAAATTTTTTGCAAAGATAGAAATCAGTCAAACAATCCAAGGAAATATTTCTATTGCTAAATCACTTTTTGTGTATTTTTCAAAATCCACATTAAACAGTTTAACCATAGGACAGCATGCATATTTATTTAATGCATTATACCAAAGCAATATGAGTCATGGAATTCCATTAAGAATGTCATTCTAAACAAAAAATTTCAGTGATGCATGGCACTTAGGTGGGCAGAGATAGCAAAGAGTGCAAAAAGAGGCAGAATAGATAGGACGCCTGGCCCTTGTCTGCTAAGAGACTATATAAACATTCCTAGATCTGTGCAGTCTACTTCTTCACTGTATCCAAAAATGTATTTTCAGACTGACTCAGAATGGTGTTTTTAGGGTCGAGCCTGCGTCGCATGCGCTTGCGTATGCGTTTCGCTAGCGAGACGCTTTAGGAATTAAAAAGGGCTCGGAGCCCCGTCCACATCACGTCAGTGTCTTTCATTGGTTCGTGGGCTTGCCTGTTAGAATCTGCTTGATTTCATTAGTGAAAGGCACGCATACGTCATGCCTTTTCTGGTGGTTAGCCCTCCTCGAGCACATCGACCAAGTACAGAAAACATACGAGACTCGGTGTTTTCCGACCGGTTCGTGGGCTACTTTTTCTCTATTTTCACAGCGCGATCTCGCTTGGCAGAAGTCGAGCGTTTTGATATTATCGACCCTGTTACACAGTTAATTGCACTTTTTCTGGTTACGTACATAATTGCACTTTTGCCGATAGGTTTCATTACGAGTAAAAAGTCTGGTTAGGAGTTTTCAACGCTATTAGCTCTAACACAAGCAAACGCGAGACCCGTTGCATTGCAAATGCTTGTTTAGAAATGGGGTCTTTGATTGGCAGTCAGGTTACCCCCTGTCCAAGCAAGGACCCTCACTCTAGTCAGGGTGAAGGAGACTCACCCTCAGTTAATCCCTGCTCACCCCCTTGGTAGCTTGCGACAAGCAGGCAGGCTTAGCTTCAGAGTCTAGGTGTAAAGTCTTTGTACCAACACACACAGTAACTCAGTGAAAACACTACAAAATGACACAACACAGGTTTAGAAAAATATGAAATATTTATCTAAACTAAACAAGACCAAAATGACAAAAATCCAACATACACAAGTAAAGTTATTAATTTTAAAGTCTTAAATCCTTTTGTAAACAGTAAAAACACTGTTAGCGTTGAAAAGTACCCGGGTAGTATCAAAATAACATGCACGGGCGAGTGTGTGTTGAAAAAGGTTAGCGATACGTCGATTTCTCACCCGCAAGCAAGACAGTACGTTGTTTCTCCTTCACCGGTCAGGTCGGCCTGCGCCGTTTTCCCTCTCCGTAGGAGAGCAATGTGTCGATCCGGGCAAGCACTCAGGTCCGGGCAGGCGTTGGGTCATTTTTCCATGCCCAGCAAGGTTTGCGTTGAAAATCCTGCTGCACGGTTTCATCAAAACCGCGCAGTGTGGGTTGCGACATTATCAGACTCCATCAGCGATATGGCGCATCGTTTCGCCAGCTGCACGCGTTGATCTTCCAGCCGCAATGCCAGTGGAGCGTCGATTTCTGCCACGAAGCCAGCGGCGCATCGTTTTTCAGCCGCGTCTCAGAAGGAGCATCAATATTTTCCCCTCACGGCCATCTGTGAGTTGATTTTCTGTCTTGGTCTGCCAGCTTCACCTTCCAAGGCCCCAGGAACTGGACAGGGTACCACTTGGCAGGGCAGGATTCTCAGCAGAGAGTCTAGGTGATGGCAGGAGAAGTCTTTGATGGCCCTGAGACTTCAACAACAGGAGGCAAGCTCAGGACAAGCCCTTGGAGATTTCTTCACACGCAGGAAGGCACACAAAGTCCAGTCTTTGTCCCCTGGCACTGGCAGAAGCAGCAACTGCAGGATAGCTCTACAAAGCACAGTCTCAGGCAGGGCAGCACTTCTCCTCAGCTCTTCAGCTCTTCTCCAGGCAGAGGTTCCTCTTGATGTCCAGAAGTGATCTAAAGTATGTAGTTTTGGGTGCCCTTCTTATACCCATTGTGGCCTTTGAAGTAGGCTTACTTCAAAGGATAGAGTCTCTTGTTTGTGAAATCCTGCCTTGCCTTGCCCAGGCCAGGCCCCCGACACACACCAGGGGGTTGGAGATTTTCCTCCCCTCCCTCCTAGCACAGATGGCTCATCAGAATATGAAGGCTACACCCCAGCTTCCTCTGTGTCACTGTCTGGAGAGAGGGGCAAACAGCCCAACTGTCAAACTGACCCAGACATGGAATCCACAAACAGGCAGAGTCACAGAATGGTTTAAGCAAGAAAATGTTCACTTTCTAAAAGTGGCATTTTCAAACACACAATATTAAAAACAACTTCACTGAAATATTCAGTTGTGAGCTCAGAGACCCCAATCTCCACATGTCTATCTGCTCCCAAAGGGAATCTAAGCTTTAATCATATTTAAAGGTAGCCTCCATATTAACCTATGAGAGAGATAGGCCTTGCAACAGTGAAAAACAAATTTGGCAGTATTTCATTGTCAGGACATATAAAACACATTAGTATATGTCCTACCTTAAACATACACTGCACCCTGCCCATGGGGCTATCTAGGGCCTACCTTCGGGGTGTCTTACATGTAAGAAAACGAAAGGTTCAGGCCTGGCAAGTGGGTACACTTGCCAAGTCGAATTTACAGTTCAAAAGTGCACACACAGACACTGCAGTGGCAGGTCTGAGACATGATTACAGGGCTACTCGTGTGGGTTGGCACAACCAGTGCTGCAGGTCCACTAGTAGCATTTGATTTACAGTCCCTGGGCACCTCTAGTGCACTTTACTAGGGAATTACTAGTAAATCAAATATGCCAGTGATGGATAAACCAATCAACAGTACAATTTACACAGAGAGCATATGCACTTTAGCACTGGTTTGCAGTGGTAAAGTGCTCAGAGTTCAAAAACCAACAACAACAGGTCAGAAAAAATAGGAGGCAGGAGGCAAAAAGATTGGGGATGACCCTGCATAAGGGAAAGAGTCCAACTGTGTTTATGAATTTATTCAGTTATCTTCTGTGGGTCTTTAGACTGTTCAGAATGCAAGAATTAGACTCATAGCTGGAGTACAGAGAAGGTAGCACACAACTTCAGCGAATCAACATCTCAATTACATTAAAGTTGATAGAATATGTTTAAGTGTTTTTAGTGTTGGAGTACCTTAATGACATGGCTCATTATCTGAATGACAAATTGGACACTCTCCCGCGATAAGAATTTAAAGGCCCTCCAATAGAGGGCTATCGCTTCTAATGCCTTGTTGTCTGAAAAGTATAGCTGAGGACGCTTCTATATTCTGATCATATTCAATGGAACTCTTTTTCCTGACTTCTACTGGCTGGAGTAATCTTGCCCTTAATCTAGAACACCTCTGAAAACATATCAATTTCTGGCAGGTGCTGGATTTAATGGTACCAGTTTCTAGAGAAAGGGCGCTCTTTACAAGTGCCATTATTGTCACATTTTGTTTTTCATCCATTAGTGATCAGGAGGATACGTTTTCTAAGTACATGTCTTCTTGTTTATCAACAGTAGTAGATAAGACTATACAGTGGTGAAATTGTAAAAAAATATATTATTCAATACAATAACAAGGATGAGCCCAAAAGAAAATGTTTTGTGGAATAGATGGTTGCAGAAACAGACCATAGACGACAAAGGGAGAGAGTAGAAGAGATATATTTACAAGAATTACTGAGTGAGTGCCAATAAAATAAGGGTCCTAATCAAATTTTTGAGCTATACCATTTGTGTGCTAGGAAAGGTTCCAAGGCTAAGCAAGAAACTAAGGATGAGATATTTTAAAGTTCTGATCGTAAAGAGCGTTCACTAATTGCAACCAATCTTTTTGTCACCAGAAACTTATTTTGTTTATTTTTAAAGTTTCCCCTGGGCCACAGCCTATTTTTGAAAACTTGTACCCTAATTCACAAAGGGAAAGCTGTCTAAAGTGGACACCTTGATTTTTGAGTATATGTTACCACCCCAGTTTGGAGGTCCGTACCTTGTCAGTAGTTTGCGACTGGAATTGAAGTAGATTAAAATAGATACACATGGTACTGATTTGCAATACGGAGCGGATGCCTAAAAACGCCCCTTCCAAATTGCGAATCGGTAACCATTTGGAAAACCATTTTAAGAGCTGGTAAAAGTTTACAGTCTCCTGAAGTCGGATTGGTACAGAGGAAATACGTATTTAGCAGTTGAAAAAACACTCTCATTTTGTGAATTAAAGTGTTAGCGAACATAAAATAAAATATGCTCGTATATTTAACCCCTGGGTTACCATCAATGACACCTTCAGCAGGAATTAAACGTTTGCCATTAGAGACATAAAATATTATGTGCAATATAAATATTACATTGGCAGCTGATTTAAATGTGTTTTGTGGTGTGTGGTGCTGCTACCCATAACCAGATCAATGCTTTTCCGTCTCTGTTCATTGTTTTTTTCATTGAAGCCAGAACACTATTACACCTCTCTTTTGCTGGGAATAGAGTTACAGAGTTTGGGAAATGCTCATCCTTAGCCTTTCAACTTGCTTTTTAAAGTGGTATGAAAATGCCTAGAAGGTATACTATTCCTCAACTTTACATTGCCAGTCATATTAAATAACAAACTTAGGACCTTATTTAGAATTTGTATGACAGGGTACCCAGGCAAAACCGTGGCATATGTACTGTCTACTGGTTTACAGGATGTACTGCCTACTGCATTACAAGTGCATTGTAGCCAATGTCACTCTAAATATGGCGGACAGGAATCTTCACGTTTTGAAAGAGTACCCCTTTCTCCAAACCTTAAATAAGGCCCTTAGTCCTGGTTGTTTATTTGTGTTTTATGTTCTATAGCCTGAGAATTGTTCAATTTAATTCGTCAGATAGCATTAATCATCTTCCATAGTGTTGTTTAATCTAAGAGTATTTTGTTTCACACCTTTTCATTTCTATAGGTGAAACAAGAAAGACTGTGACATTAAAGATTTTGGATGATTTCGAACCGGAAGACGATGAAACAATACTAATCGGCCTAACACATGCTGATGGAGGGAGCAGAATCCTTCCCAGCTCCAGTGCTGTCACTATACTTATTCTGGCTAATGACAATGTTGCAGGAGTCATTAGTTTTCAAACAGCCTCGAGATCTGTGATTGGGCGTGAAGGTGGGTTTTTTGCTATTTTGATTAAAACGTTGCTCTTCCTCATCAGCAGAATAATTTACTACGTCTCCTAACTTACTTGCTACAAGTAGGCTTGATTTCCCTGATTTTGTGCAATGAGGATCATCATAGACATTTTTAGCAAATTTAAGATAAAACGATTTATCAATGTGATTTTAAATATTGATAAGCACATTGTTAAATTTCCAAGATTTTGCTTACCCCAGTTATATTTTCTTGCTTATCAGTAGAACACTATACACACATTCTGTACCAACTTAGCCTATAAACAGTCACTGGAAACGTGTATCTCCTAATATTGGCAGACAAGTGCTTTCCACACTGATTCAAGGGTATGGTACCAGCATATAGGGGGTTATTACAACTTTGGAGGAGGTGTTAATCCGTCCCAAATGTGACGGATATACCACCAGCCGTATTACGAGTTCCATCGGATATAATGGACTCGTAATACGGCTGGTGGTATATCCGTCACTTTACCGTCACTTTTGGGACGGATTAACACCTCCTCCAAAGTTGTAATAACCCCCATAATCTCCAAAATGTAATCTAAAAGAAATAGTGTGTCCTACATATAATTTCCCAAAATATCACCTCATTATACTTTATAAGAGAAAATCTGCACCAAGTGTGACATTGTTCTTGTGAAGACATTCAGGACACTATACAGGAAAGGGGGCATGATAGTTCAAACCATCTAAATAATCCTCACACACAAGAATATAGTCTGATACAAGAATGTTCATTGATACTATTAAGAAAGTTCTATACCACCAAGAAGTCTGCTGAAGGGTGAAGGGTAACCATTAAGTATATATATATATATATATATATATATATATATATATATATATATATATATATATAACTTACTGCCAGTCTCCAGTAGGTAGTTATAGTTAGGACGTAGTTTCCATAGTTTTTGGCTTGCCTATATCTTTGGCGAATCTTCACTAAAGTTTCCCCAAAAATATGTCCTACTGTGTCTTATTGTTCATGGCAAGTTTCAGGGTGATTCGTCAAATAGAGGGCTGAGAAAAAGGGAGGGAGTAAAACAAAAGTGTGTGTTTCCCATGTTAATTCCCATGAGAATTTTGAGCATGATCATAGCCCCAATCTCTAGCCGTAATTAAATGAAATTTGACAGAAAGCTAGCTTTTGGTCCAGATTGCCTGCTTTTTGTGATTTGGTTAAATCCATTCAGTAGTTTTAGAGATAATAAAGGAAAAAGAAATATAGATATCTAGGGATGCTGTGGCTCCACAGATCCCGTAGGTCTAGTGCTGAGATCTCATTGGCTGCCAACAGTTCAAACAGGAAGTTTTGGCAGCTTTTTTGGGACTTGGCTGAGAAAAAAGAAAAGGGGGCAGAGTAGGAATACCTTAACCTCCTAGCCTTGGTGCTGGGGCTCCCCTGAGACCCTTCCACAGAAACAAAGTACTTTATAAAATTTGGCAAAATTTGTGGAGGAGCCGCAAATTGTGCTGAAAATTTTTAATAAGCCAAGCACCGTCTCCCGCGCTTGTTCATAATTTAGCCCACGGGTTCACCAGGTCTTGGGGGCATGCCAATTTTTTTTTTTAAAGGAGATGGCACATGGGGCCCCCTCCTAGGACTCTTATGATCTCCAGGGACCACCACCTCCCCAGGGCTTTTTTTTTTAAAAAAGAGGAGGGTCACGAGGACACCCACTCCTAGGGCTTTCATATGCCCTGGGGACAACCACCTCTCTGGGGCCAACTACCATTTGGTAAAGAGGGAGGGGGGCCATGCAGCCCAACTCCTGAGCCATATACGACCCCAGGGCCAGCCCATGCAAAAGAAAGGAGGGAGGGTCACGACGCCCCTCCTGCCCCATTTATGGCCCTGGGCACCACCACTGCTCAGGGCCAGCTCCTGCTATTTCCCAAGGTGCCCACCCTCAGAGATAGCTGTTTGCTTGTCGGGAGCAGGGACAGCTCCTGCCAAGCAGAAGCAAACACTAACTCCACTCCCAGCAAGCAGTATCATGAAAAGTGCTCCTGCTTGCTGGCAGTGGAGTTTTCATTTGTTTCCCTGCTCCCGCATGCATATTTAGCAGCTCCCTGCATGCAGCAGCAGTGCTGACTCCTGCAGGCGGCGGTGAGCCAGCTGGGACTGCAGGGACCTTGAAGGTCCTGCCATAGTCCCCATCATCTAATAAAGAAACTCGAGGAGCAATCACATTGGCAAAGTTACAACACAAGCTCACTGGTGTCCTTTAGGCTGCTGTAGTGTAGGGGATGCACTATACATTTACCCAACGAGGGAGCAGTTACTATTTAGCCAGTAGAATGCACTCCAGTTGGGTAGACATTTTGAACAAAACGGTGGCCTCTTCTTGGATAAGTACACAGGGCAGGGTTCATTCTGGCAAGATGCTCATTTCACAGAAATTAAACCTCAATAAGAAGCATTTACAGAGCTATACAAAGCAGGTGCCCACTTTTGTAAAGTACTAATCATCCCACCTTCTTGCGCAATGCCAAGGCAAATCAAGTGTGTTTTCTCTGCATTGCCACCTTGAAACATTTTCTGCATTCCTTGATGGAGGTGTCATGAGTAGGTTCTTTCTTATAGTCTGCTGCTGTGACCAGAGATCATGTTCTCCTGTTTAAAAACGGCAAGTATGTAAAATGGCATAGAAGCACGGTCTTTTGACCCCACCCCATATACATTAGTGGTATGCAACGTCTTCCCGCCCTTTTCCCAGGATGATAGACAGCTTACCAAAAGCCCCCCTGAGCGTGTTTCTCAACTATTTTGGAGGCACGTTCTTGATCCACAAGAATATGATTGCATAGCCACCAAAAATAAAAGCACTTCAGGCATGATGTAGTGTTGGGTGGTTTTGGGGGGGTAGGCTGCAGGACCTGTCTGCAGGCCAGGCCCTGTGGCCAAACCCCCTCAAAATGCATAGACAAAAGCCGTGCATGGCACCAGTTTGGGTGGATATAGGAGATTGGTCGCAGGCCCTCTGGCCAACCCCTGCCGCTCATGGCCAAAGGCTGTGTGCGGCATTGGTTGGATTACCGTATTTTTTTTTTAATTACTTAACGTAAAAAAAACTATAGAAATTCACTAAAAAAAACAAAGGTTACAGGGATGTTTTATCTAAGAAATAGAATGTAAAAAAACATAGAAATTCACTTTAAAAAAACAAAGGTTACAGGGATGTTATAGTTAGGCTCACATTTCAAACATATAAAACCATAGAAATTAATTCAGCAGTAAGAGTGATTTCAAGCAACTATAACTTGTGCCCTGAGGTAACTATAACACACACCCTCGACATTATTAATGAGAAAAGTGTGCATGGCGGGGGAGCGAGGTATAGTTACCTTAGGGCACGAGTTATAGTTACTTCTAATTATAACTGCTGAATTTCTGTGGTTTTGTACATTTGAAATGTGAGCCTAACCATAACGTCACTGTAACATTTGTTTTTTCACTGAATATATATATATGTAGATAGATAGATAGATAGATAGATAGATAGATAGATAGATAGATAGATAGATAGATAGATTTACTGAAAAAAACAAAGGTTACAGGAACTTTATAGTTAGGTGCATGTTTTACCCACAAAAGCAATAGAAATTCAGCAGTTATAGTTAAACTTATAGTTATACTTATGTAAAGCCTAAATTGAGTTTCCGGCACAAGTTATAGTTTCTTCAGATAAATATAGATCTAAATATAAATATAACTGCTGAATTTCTATGATTTTGTGTTGGGGAAAATGTGCACCTACCTATAATGTCCCTGCAATTTTTGGTTTTGTCAGTGAATTTCTATGTTTTTTTTTAACATAAAGCAATATATAAATACCATTCATTCATACAACCCCCGCCGTGTGCGAGGTGGGTTGGCTGCAGGGTGTGGCCTGGCCCTGTGGCCATCCCCTCCACAATTACCCAACCCCACACTGCACATGCCTGAATGGCGTGCGCAGCAGGGGTATGGTGTTTGAGTGGATAATTTTGTTTCTTTCCCATTGAGCTTTGGATCTGCAGGTATCTGCGGATCCGCAAAGGATCCACCTCCTTAGATATACACATTTTTGTTTCTTTAATAACTCTAAAACTACTGAATAGATTTGCACCAAATAAAAGATTTAAAAAAAATGCAAAATCCGTATAGAGATTGCACGGGGAAAAAACATTTTGTGATCCCCTTGCCCTCTTCTCGGCTCCTGCTTGACTAATCACTCAGAAATTTTCCACACAACAGCTAAAGTGGCAAACTGGTTTTGAAACTTTTGTGAAGATTCACTAAACAGGGCCAAAGGTAATAACAAAAAACGCTTATTCTATGGGAAAGTTGGTCCTAACTATAAACTACCTACTGCTACATGCGAGACACTTCAAAACATGAACTTGGACATCTTATAGTTAATTTGCATTTGTGTAATCTACTGTCTGATCTGAATCGTATTTCCTAGCGAGCTACTAAATGATATATAGCCCCAGGGGTAAACACCTTTATATTGTACTGCAATTACGTGTTGATTCTGAACCTTTCACATCATAATATTCTGATGGAGAGAAGGGTTCCATGACTACTTTAAGGCTATTTTATGGTAATTCTGTGTTTGTGTGTTGTGTGTTTACATCCATGTTTCTCTGCATTAATGGTTCTAAAAAGTTTGTCACCTTTGTGTTAACCTGACAGGCTAAGTAGAGCCATCAATGTATACAAAGAATTAGCATAAACTGTCATAGTGAATGAGCCCTTTGAGTCCACTGTGGAATATTTATTTCGTGAAATCTATTTGATTATTAAGTGTTGTTGTTACACATTGTTCCTTCACGTGCTCTACACACTGGTGTCCATTTGCATTCGTTTGAAAATAGGTGTGTTACTGTGATTTCTTTAGAGCAAGCCTTTGCCTCAGTTGGTAAGAATTTTACACAATCCTTTTTGAAGGAGTACTATGTTTTGATGACTATACAAAGTTAGTGGAGGTTAGGTTTGAAATCGGCATCCTTGTTGAAGAAAGAATCTCAGTGGTCCAAAACAGATTTCACTTGGAAATGAGATTTCTGATGTTTAAAGACAGGTAGCAATTGCTGATAATATCAGTGGTTCAAAATCGTAGGCATCAAGGGGGCTTTTAGCAGATGCAAATAATAGTTTGTCTATAAAGGATTATTCTACAGCACAAAAAGGCCATTGATTTAGCTTGCAATAGCATTGTTTCTATTTTTAGGTAAAGGCCGCATACTCTTGCCTTGCAGAATGAAGACTTGAATGTAAAGAAATTATCAAAGATGTAGTTTGGGATGTTTTTGATTTTCAAAGTCATTGGAAAATAATCATGTGTGCTTCTCAGCTGAACAAGAGGGACACTCTAAAGGATACCCTAACAAATATGTTAATCAGAAACCTGAAAAAGGAATTGTGTAAAGTGTGAGATACCATCAGATATTCTGCCCCGTACATAAATGACGTCTAGTACTCTTGAAGTTGCTGGAATGTACAAAACCAAAGAACCTTGAAAGTACATTGAGAAGAGCTGTCCTAGTGTCAGAGCCACTATGAAAAGTCAATTGCTTTTAAGGGTCTACTTTTTTGTAAAAGATAATCCAGCTGGAATGTTGCTACACTGATCAAGCACACCACCAATTACTTCTGTGAACGGATCACTGTCCAGTAAAACCCGTTGTAATTCAGCGTCTGAAAAAGTGTTGCCCAGCCCCCATCTATTTCCAAGTCTATTGGTGAAGTAGACTGTCACTTAGAATTTTGCAGATGCTACATTCATGGCCTTTACAGCCCTATACTGTTATTGTAAATATGTCTGTTGCTGTCAGTTACACATCACAACCATATTTTGTTGGGTCGAGAATCCCCTATGATGTTTAGGTGCTGTATAAATCAACATCTTCTAGGTCTACAATATATAAGTTAGCAGTGGGCAATAAGCACGCATCAAACTCATTTGAGATTTCAGGTTAAATCAATGCAGAAAAGCTAATGTTAACACGTGTTGTAGAATGCCTTCTAAGATTTGAACCCATAGCTGTGGCCTTTGAGACATTCAGATTGGCCAATATACTTCTGAGAATATTTCTAGTTGTGCCCCTAACAAGTCCCTACACACATAGAAACAGAAGGATTTTTAAAACTGTATTTTCTTTAAAAAATCAAACGATCATGTGCATATTGACTACACATGTCATGAACTAAACCAGATTACGTGCAGTCCTGCACACATTTTCACTGCATACGCAAAGACTTATAAGTGCAGCAATAATATTTGGAATGGTAAACGCAAACTAATCATTCAATTTTGCACGTGTTGGTCAGTGCAAATTCAATTTACTCTTTTGGTAAAAATCCTGGTGAAAATTGCCCAGCATTGTAAAAGAAGTACTCCTTGCAACGTCCTCTGGTGTTAGATGTCGGCATCTTCCTGAAACATTTTGTTTACAGTTAGAATGATGTCAATACATGTAAGTGTGACCATGATGAAAAACCCAACACAATGATTAGACAATTCTGGCCCAAGCCAAGGTATTGGTTGAATATCTGACATTACGATTTGCGTAAATTTGAATAGTTTGTCACGTCAGCAAGCACAATATTATATTGACTAATATTGTATTGGAATATAATGTTTCATATCTTGTTTCTGTATTTTGCAAGTGTGATGAAAAAGATGTGTCTATAAGTATTACCTGTCTTTTTCAAGATTATAAATGCAAAATACACAAATAGGACAAGATGTGTTTCAATACTATAATAGACAATATGATATGTGAATAAACTGGTAAGCAATACTGTGCTCAGTGTACATATTTTTCTGCAATATTATCCTCAGTTTTTTAGGTCAAATTCCTCTGCATTTTACTTTAAAACATTTTGGGGAAAGGAGGCACAGAGAGGGATAAAAAAAGTAACTAATTTTCTAATGATCAACCACAGGTACATTTCCATGTCACTAGCTGTCTAGTCTGGGAGCTAATGACTGCTTAAGTTTGCTGCAGGATTTCAATTTAGCCTGTACTGGAAACTAGAAAGAAATAATTCAGTCATTTTCCTTTTATCACAGAATACAATCAGCCAACCCGGCTAACTTTTTAGTGTCATCCAGTAAAGTGCACTTGTTGAACTCACATTTCGGGTTTGCTTTACAAAGGCGTATGTGAGTATTTGAAGTAGTACTACAGGACTGTTACTTCACATACTCATGAATGCCTTTGTTAATTGGTGGCACCAAGGAATATAGCAGGTTAGGCAGAGGCCTAGTTTATGAGTATATGAAGTAATACTACAGAATTGTTGTCTCACTTTTAGGAATTCGGCCCATGGTATTTGTATTGTGTGGGCAAGATTATTTAAACTGCATGGAGGGATGGCAATTCTGCACACTGATCCGTGCAAAAACCAATACTGGACTGACCGTCCTGTGCAGATACAACATGTTCTGTTGGCCATTCAAAAGTGATACTGGCATGGAATGGCCCAACCCCAGTGCAAAATAACTTGACATTGGTTAATTTTATTTAATCTAGTCTACATTGATCACGCAGGGACCAGATTAGCTGAATTGTACAAGGTTTACACGCTTGCTCAAAATGCTGACCTGTAGATCTTTGCCCCTTTTTCAACTGTTCAGTATGATCCACCTTCGATAATAAAGCAACATGTTTAACGCGAGTAGGCTCTTTGTAATGTCCTCTTAGAAATGCTGCCAATAATTAAATAATGATTCTGAATAATCCTTGCCGTTTTCACAGTCTAGGGTGAACTGAATTAGGGGTCAGTTTGACAACATTCTGTATTAAAGAATCTATCACACAAATAAAATCATAATCTCCTTTCTGTACTAAGTAAGGGTCTAGTATTTCTCCCTCCAAAATCCATGAGATCCCCTAAAGAGATACCTTGTAGTGCAACATATTTGCTGTGTACTTTTATTTCACAAGAGTATTACCCACCACAGATGTGTATTGCAAATGTATAACTTGAATTTTTATTGAATAAATATACAGTACTAATAAAACCATTTTAGATAATATAAAATTGTGTTTTAAAAAAAGTAAACAGTCACCATATTCAAAAGCCTAAAATTCATATGTGAGTAATAATCCTAGTTGCAATATACACCCATCCAATCATACATCCTTACTATACCCTATTGACCTATATCAATGTACATATTGTGAGCCCTTCATCGTCAGTATTCTATACACTGTAATAACTTTAAGTTATGCACAGATCAACACCATGGTTTGGTGGCTATTATGGTTTACTTCAATCTTATTTAGGACCCCAAAGCACAAGGCTTGCATAAACTTACAAGATAGTCTCTAAAAAACACCCTTTAATGTGTTTATATCACCATCTCCACAATTGTCACACCACACGGTTAAAACAGTATTTAAACAATAACACTGTGGAACTATCGACCCCCAGCTCTTGCTGGGACCGTTTAAATCCATACTATTATTAATAATCATAAGGGTTTACTGTAGCTTCTGATGTAGCTGAAATAAATCATTATGTGGAGTACTAAAATGTATTCACAGTGATCTTACCAACTGTCCCTTAATAATGTATGCACATATTTCTTTATACAACCTTCAATTACAGTGTGCTCAAATTTATATCAAATGGACCACTTTTGTCCTTTTTCTTTAAATGTTGCTGCTGATTCTCATGTAGCTCAAATGGAGAGACTGCCACTCACAATCATCCTAGCCATCAAACTGGAAGGCACGAATAAGCTGGAAAAACAGCTCCATAATATGATTTATGAAGACTTAGATATATATTTTCCAAAATAATGTCACAGTGTGTTTCCTTCATCGTTGCTTGCCCTGGTAAAAAATATTTATGTAATATCGACTATAGAAAATTCTGCCTATTACAAAAGCAGCTAATTCATTGCAAAATGTAATTGGTCTGCCTTGCACTTGCACAGAACTCATGTAATCTTACACATCACCACCATTTACAATCAGTCAATCAATCAGTCAAGGATTTATAAAGTGAAGCAAATCACCTGTGAGGGTCTCAAGGTGCTGGAGTTGTTACCTGCTAGGTCATGATCTGTCCATTCAAACAGCAAGGTCTTGAGTCCTTTCCTAAATTGCGGTGTGATGAGGCATTCCTGAGGTGTAGGGACAGGTCCTTCCAAGCTTTGGCTGCTAGGTGTGATAGGGAGCATCCTCTGCTTTTGCCTCGGAGGATCTAGCGGGTGTCTGCAGGGGAGAGGAGCTCTGATTGTGGATGTCTAGTTGGTTGGTGGAAGGTTATGCATTTGTTGGTGTATGCTGGTCCTTCGTTGTGCAGTGATTTGTGTGCACGGGTCAACATCTTGAATTTGCATCTCTTCTGGATCAGGACCCAGAGTACCTTTTTGAGATGGGATGTGGTGTGGGTACGTCTCGGGAGGTTGAGGATGAGTCTTCCTGCTGAGTTTTGTATTGTCTGTAGTCTCTTCACGAGATGTGTGGTGATCCCTATATAGAGTATGTTCCCATTGTCCAGCCTGTTGAGTATGAGGACCTGCATGACAGGCTTTCTGGTGATGACTGGGAGACACCTGAAGATCTTGCAGAGCATGTGTAGGGTGCTGAAGCAGGCAGATAAGGCTTTGTTTACCTGTTTCTTCATAGCTTGCTGCCAAGATGATGCTGAGGTTGCGGGTATGGTCTGTTAGGGCGGGGTGGGGGGATCTTTCAATGGGGGAGGAGAGTGCAGCAAACCACCATGCATCCTTCTATGGTGAGGTGTTGTTCCCGAAAATGAGGACTTCCCTCTTATCTGTGCTAAGCTTGAGACGGTTGTCATTCATCGACTCAACGACGTTCATCATACATCTGTGGAAGTTGGCTGTGGTGGTGGAGGGGTCTTCTGAGAGCGAGAGGATGAGCTTGGTATTGTCAGCATAGGAGATGATGTTGAATCTGTGTGATCTGAAGATGTTGGCCAGGGGGGTCATGTACGTGTTGAAGAGGGTGGAGCTGAGGTCTTCTTCGGTATGAGGTGAATGATGGAAGACAAATTCTCTGAGTTTTTCAGGTGATGCATGAGGTGACCAATTTGATGGTGTCTCCCTGGATTCCGATGTGGTGCAGTCTATTGATCAAGGTGTGGTGACAGATGGTATCAAAGGCAGGTGACTGGTCTAGCAGGAAAACGGTTGCTGTTTCGCCGCAGTCCATGAGGGCCCTGCTGCCATTGGTGGCTGTGATCAGGGCTTTCTGGGCATCGTGGTTGACTCAGAATTCCGATTGAGAGGGGTTCAGGAGGTTGTTGTGTTCCAGATGTTTGGTGCATTGCTGATTGATTGCCTTCTCTAGAACCTTCACTGGAAAGGAGAGCAGGGAGATGGGTCAGTACTTCTTATATTCTGCTGGTTTGACTTTTTGTTTCTTCTGGAGAGGCCTCACTTCTGTGTGTTTCCAGTCCTCAGGGAAGGAGGTCGAGGTGATGGAGGTATTCAGGATTTTCTTGAGTTTGTTGCTAACCGTCTTGTTCCCAAGGTTGAAGACATGGTCGGCCCATGAGTGCTCCTGAGTGCATGGAGTTTGTAATGGAGATTGTGGTTTGAGCCACAGCAACTTCAGCCCACAACTGAACCTGACAGACCTCCCCAAACACCTCCCTATCTGAGCCAAGGAACCAGTGCTAACCACATGCCCGTTGTGATCCTAGAAGAAACTACTGCCATCATGAACTCCATCTACTGAGGAGTCCCATCGGACCCCTGCCCCCAGCATACCTACTCCAGAGGACTGCAACCTATCAGTGTCTTGCTCATACCCATTTTAAAAGCCTCCTACACTTCCACCACCTTTTCAGATGCCTGGAAACACATAACTGTCTTCTCATTGCTGAAGAAACATTCTGAAAGCCCTTCAGCGTTTGCCAACTACAGCCCTATCTCCCTGCTTCCATTCCCTCCTAGGTCTTAGAGCAAATCAACAACATACACCTCACTGAATATGTCAAAGACCTGCCAACTACTTGACACAACTCAGTCTGGTTTCAGACCCAACCACAGCATAGAAGCTGCCCTCATTGCTGCCACAGATAATATCTGCATGACTCTGGACAGAGGAGCCATGGCAGCCCTCATCTTCCTAGACCTCTCCATAGCATTTGACAGTCTCCCACTCTATCCTCATCCAATGCCTAAAGTACATCAGACTCTAAGGACACGCACGCCAATGGATCTGCACCTTCCTGACTGGAAGTACCCTGCAAATCAGTCTGGCCTGTGACTTCATATAAGGATTCTGCAAGGATCCTCCCTGAGTCTGACCCTCTTCAGTTCATACAAGATCCCTCTAGCCAGCATTATCTGCTCTCATAATATCAATGTCCTCTCTGAAGCCGATGACATGCAACTCATTCTCTCCTTCATGGACAAGACACTCAGTGCTTAGATCAAGTTCAATGCCAGCATGACTTAGATCACCCCTTTTTACAATGAAGACCAACTGTCCAAAGTTGAACCCCAACGAGACTGAAACATGATTGTCAGAAAGAGCACATCACCATGGGACTCCATCTGGTGTGGGACATAGCTAGGACTGAGACCCAGCACCCAGGCTAAGAATCTTTGGATCATCATCAACAGCACACTCGACTTGACCGACCAGGTCAATGCCGTCACTGCTTCTTACTTTCATTCCCTGAAGATGCTGACAAAGATTTTCATATGGCTCCCAATCAGCACCAGGAAAACCCACACATACACCCCGGTCACAGGCATGCTGGACTATGAGAACAGCCAATATGTTGGCATCAGCAAAAAAATCACGAAAAGGCTGCAGACCATTCAGAACTCATTTGCCAGAATCACCCTCAACCTCCTACGCTGCACTCACATCACACCACACCTGAGGGAGCTCCACTGACTCCCCATTCATAAACGAGAACAATTCAAACTCCTCACCCACTCTTTCAAGACACTACATAACAAGTGGCCCAGCATACCTCAACAATTGCATCTGCTTTCAAAACTTTCCAGACACCTCAGCTCATCCGGGGTCGTACTGGCACAAATCCTGCATATGCAGAAAAACAGATCTAGCAGTCGAGCCTTCTCTTTCATAACTCCTAAAACATGAAACGACCTGCCACTACACATAAAAGCCTCTTCCTACTTACTTCTTGAATTCCACAAGAAGCTGAAGTCCTGTCTTTTTGAGTAGTTCCACTGGGCTCTAAGTGTCTAGACTCACACCTGCTTAGTTCTAGGATACCCATCTGGGTGATGGTGCTCTCTACAAATCTGCATAATACAACATAACACGTGACATGTTAACTGCACTTATTGCTGTTTGTGATGCAGTGGTGGAGCTATGGTATTACAAGAGGGACTGCAGTTCTCTTCTGTAATACAAGTTAATTAGCTCTGGAACAGGGCTTGCGTCATAATTGAACATGTCAGAACTACCATATGAACACTTCTGGGTGTTGGTTTGTTTCAGAAACTGCACCCATCCATCGAGGCAAGTTGGGTCCTTGTCAAAGCCAAATCTGTGCAATAGGCACCCAAGACTATGGCACATCTGCGTGGCCAGGGCTGAAATTAAGGGATTTGCAAATGTGCACACTGTACGTGCCATATAGGATGGGCCTGCAGCCTCCCTCAAAAGCAGTCAGAGGCTGTGTTTTTAGGCCCACCATCAAATGACAGGTTAATCAACTCCACACATGAAGAAAACCGGCGGTAACAGTTGCTCCGATTTATGTGTACACCTGAATATCAAACTGCTGCAGAGGTTTAATTTTTGAGCTAATGGCTTTTGTTTGTGAACTGTGCAATCGCATTGTATTCATGCAGACTGGTGTTTGTCCACTTATGCAACAATAGCCATCACCTTTATATGTTACATTGACACCTGTACTGAGTTGTGGCATGAATATATTTTAACAGTCATGTCTTTATTACATGGCAACTGAAGTTTAACTCTATGCAGTTCGAGGGGTGCAGAAGCAGAGACGATTAAGGCACAGGCAAAGTGAGCAATTGAACATGGTCCCTGCCTTACAAGTGGCTCCTGAAAAAATGAACTTTGTCTCTAGCTCAGATCTGTCTATTTCTTCATCTCTACCTTTAATGTATTGTTCAATTTGGTTTGGCATAATGGGGCTGAAAATAGATCATAAAATACAAATGTGTTCCAAACAGAGGCCTCTAAGGTATATCTTTCCTAGGGCCCCCAAAATCTTTAAAATGACACTGTGCAGAAGATGACTTTCACAATTTTGAAAAGTTCAGACATATAGCACACAGTGAGACATAAATCACTTGTACGTTATGAGTTTTGAGAATTATTTTTTTGTTTAGATTTCTAGCCCATCTTAAACTACTCAAGTGCATACTAGCCAAAAGCAAATTACATAAAATTGCAGGCAACTCACAGTAGCGGCTCGAGGCGCGCTGAAGCGGCAGGGCGGAGCAAGGGGCGGGGTGGGGAGGGAATAAACATAAACATTTATTTTATTTTATTAAAAAAAACACTTACCTTTCCTTGCCGCTCCTCTGTCCTTCATCGCGGCTGCAGGCACAGGCTCCCAGCCTGCCCGGGGCCAATCCTGAAGCTGCTCTCAGCAGCGTCAGGATTGTCTGGGAGTGCCCAGCCAGGGTGCTCCAAGGCAACTGTGTTGCCGGGCTTGAGAGAGCCTACTGCGCGTGTGCGTTTGGCCAGCTGAGCACTCCCCCTCACTGCTCTTTACCCCTGTGGCCCCACTCCCTTTACCTGTAAACTATCATAAAGTTTATGATAGTTTTCTGGTAAAGGTTTTGCAGCTGCTGCTGCTGCTGGCAGGGGGTGACACTCCTCCGCACAAATGGAGGAGCCGCCACTGGCAACTCACCTTTTCTAAACACTGCAACTCCTAATTTTATCGTTTATGTTATAAAAACTATGCCACCTAAAACCAGTTACAAGGTGCGGGAGTTTGTAAAACAGCAACATTCCTTACTTCTGGAATGCAGTCGTGGGCAGCCTCCAGAGGGAAGTAGCACTGTACCAAGCAAGAAAAACGTTTTTCACAGGTGCGTGCACAATTCAAATAGCAGATGAAATATGTGTCACACATGACACAGGCCAAGTGGCTTTTGTCATGTATGACACCTTCCATCAGTCCTCTGTCTTTAGCCTTGGCCTGCCACATTCTGGGACAAGGCTTTGCTTGTAAATTTGGTCCTCTGCGTGGTTGCCAGATGTGCATGGCCCACTGCCGCCTCCTAAGTTAAAAGTCAAGAATCTTGGCATATGGTTTGATGCCAAGCTTTCTTTTGATAGTCAGATCACGGTCCTAGCAGGCAAGTGTTTTGGGATTCTAAAAACCCTCAGCAAGATTCTTGGACTCCTTACTGAGGCTGCCAGAAAGACAGTAGACCAGACCTGGGTTATTTCAAGGCTGCACTATTTTAATGTCCTCTATTTTGGAGTTTTGCAGTCTCAGTTGATGAGACTTCAGTGTGTACAAAATGCAGCAGCTTGTCTGCTATTGAACCTCTTGAGGCGGTCTTCATTGGGATCTACTATCTCAAAGTTGCACTGGCTATTGCTTGAGAAACGGCTTACCTTTAAAGCCATTTGCTACTGTCATAGGATCCTTAGGAACAAGGGTTCCCGCTACTTGCACCCTTTCTTTAAGCCCGATGTTCCTACTAGAACGTTAATATCAGGTGGGTCTATGCTAGCATCACTTCCCGTTGTACAAAAATGCCAGGATTGGAGGATGCTCCCTTCGCTCCTTGGCCGCCAAACAATGGAACTTTTTGCATCCTCTAATTAGACAGGAACCTTCAGAATCACTGTTCCATAAAAAGCTAAATATTTGGCTGTTTAGGTCAGCCTCATGGGCCATGTTTCATCTATAGTTTATTGTGTTGGGGTTCTGGGTCATTTTACCTTGCACTAGGGTACTTCGGTGCGAAGTAGCCATGCGCTTTATAAGTGATTTTATTATTATTATATTTCAAGTACGAGCGCAAAAATGCCAGCATGCTGAGTACTGACTACAAAGCCAAGACTTGCTAATGCTGTCACACGTGCTGTGGGGTCACTTAGCAGGTGATAAGGTCCACATATTTTAATGTATGCAGTGACCCCTTAGTGACATTATTGAGGCTATTGCAAGTTACAGCGGAGTTCCATGACCAATAATAGCATATCCGTATAATGTATGGCTGACTTTTTTCCACATCTCACATCCAAGCAGTAAAACACTGTTACTACATAAATGTAAACATTCAAAACAATTAATTGTCCCCAAATAAGCTACACACTCCTATGCTAATAAAAGCCAATAACACTGATGAAATGAAGTCTGAACTAGATCGCTCTTGCAGGTAATTGAAAAACTTTTGTATGCATGCACACTTAAATCCATACTACAAGAAGTGTTTGAACTGCACATAGATAGGTCCCCTGTAGTCCAGATGTTTGCATGCTACTTTTTTTCAGTAAGACATTTTTGGTGTGAATGTTTAGGTACTGGCGGGTCTGCGTGCTCCTATATGTGCTAACCTGTTCCTTTAGCACACCTCTGCAGGTGAAGTAATGGCATGCTTTGATATCTTCAGTTTTGTACACTCTTTCGTGCAAAGTTTTCAAACTTACTAACTCTGTGAAAAAAAATGAATTTGCCATTGCATGACTGTACTAACACCTCAAAATGTTTACTGTATACAAGTAACATTTTGTATGTTTGAAATTCCTAGACTTGCAATAATGATGCATGCTTTGGAGTTATGGGTTTCAAGATTTCAATTCTAGGCGATTATAGAAAGCAAAAAGAGGCAATGTGTCACTGGGTTAATCATGATTTTGTGCACTTTCAGGACAGATATTATCATTTGATGTGCTTAGGACTGCTCCTGGTCGTGGAAATGTTACTGTGAACTGGAGAATTCTTGGACAACGCCTGGAACAAAACTTTGCAAACATCAGTGGAGTTTTATACTTTTCTGAGGTAATTTGTGAATAAGGTAACAGTATGAGACATGGAAAAGCCCCCACACTATTAAATAATGTCTTGCAATTGTGAAAGAACATTACCAATTGAGGATGTCTACCACAGGTAGACCAGGTTCCCCACGCACAATTCAATAATTTGTTTTCATCCCATAAAAACGAAAACATACCAGTTCACAGCAAATTTCAGTGGCAACACTAGTGCACTTAAAAAATGATCCTTTAACCCCTTCGCTGCCAGGCCTTTTCCCCCCTCAGGTGCTAGGCCTTTTTTTTGGCTATTTGGGGCACGGCGCGCTTAGGCCCTCACAACATTTTGTCCACATAAGCTACCCACGCCAAATTTGCGTCCTTTTTTTCCAACATCGTAGGGATTCCAGAGGTACCCAAACTTTGTGGGTTCCCCTGAAGGAGACCAAGAAATTAGCCAAAATACAGTGAAAATTTCGTTTTAAAAAAAAAATTATTTGAAAAAAGGGCTGCAGATGAAGGCTTGTGTTTTTGTCCCTGCAAATTGCATCAACAAAGGGTTTGCAGTGCTAAAATCACCAGCTGCCCAGCTTTCAGGAACAGGCAGTCTTGAATCAGAAAACCCAATTTTTCAACACAATTTTGGCATTTTACTGGGACATACCCCATTTTTATGATTTTTTGTGCTTTCAGCCTCCTTCCAGTCAGTGACAGAAATGTGTATGAAACCACTGCTGGATCCCAGAAACATAAACATTTCTGAAAAGTAGACACGATTCTGAATTCAGCAATGGGTAATTTGTGTAGATCCTACAAGGGTTTCCTACAGAAAATACCAACTGAAATAAAACAATATTGAAACTGAGGTGAATAAAATAGCCATTTTCTCTACGTTTTAATCTGTAACTTTTTCCTGCAATGTCAGATTTTTTAAAGCAATATACTGTTACGTCTGCTGGACTCTTCTGATTGCGGGGATATATAGAGCTTGTAGGTTCTATTTACTATTCTATGTTAAATAAAATAAAAGAAATGGTATCTCACTTGTGTGGGTAGGCCTAGGGCCCGCAACAGGAAATGCCCCAAAACACAACGTGGACACATCACAATTTCTCAAAGAAAACAGAGGTGTTTTTTGCAAAGTGCCTACCTGTGGATTTTGGCCTCTAGCTCAGCCGGCACCTAAGGAAACCTACCAAACCTGTGCATTTTTTTAAACTAGAGACCTAGGGGAATCCAAGATGGGGTGACTTGTGGGGCTCTCACCAGGCTCTGTTACCCAAAATCCTTTGCAAACCTCAAAATGTGGCTAAAAAACACTTTTTTCTCACATTTCGGTGACAGAAAGTTCTGGAATCTGAGAGGAACCACAAATTTCCTTCCACCCAGCGTTCCCCCAAGTCTTCCGATAAAAATGATACCTCACTTGTGTGGGAAGGCCTAGTGCCTGCGACAGGAAATGCCCCAAAAACACAACGTGGACACATCACATTTTTCCACAGAAAAGAGGTGTTTTTTTGCAAAGTGCCTACCTGTTGATTTTGGCCTCTAGCTGACGGCACCTACCAAACCTGTGCATTTTTTAAAACTAGAGACATAGGGGAGTCCAAGATGGGGTGACTTGTGGGGCTCTGACCAGGTTCTGTTACCCAGAATCCTTTGCAAACCTCAACATTTGGCAACAAAAAAACACTTTTTCCTCACGTTTCGGTGACAGAAAGTTCTGGAATCTGAGAGGAGCCACAAATTTCCTTCCACCCAGCGTTTCCCCAAGTCTCCCGATAAAAACGGTACCTCACTTGTGTGGGTAGGCCTAGTGCCCGCAACAGGAATTGCCCCAAAACACAAAGTGGACACATCACATTTTCTCAAAGAAAACAGAGGTGTTTTTTGCAAAGTGCCTACCTGTGGATTTTGGCCTCTAGCTTAGCCGCCACCTAGAGATACCTACCAAACCTGTGCATTTTTTAAAACTAGAGACCTAGGGGAATCCAAGATGGGGTGACTTGTGGGGCTCTTGCCAGGTTCTGTTACCCAGAATCCTTTGCAAACCTCAACATTTGGCAAAAAAAAACCTTTTTCCTCACATTTCGGTGACAGAAAGTTCTGGAATCAACTCACCCAGGGATGTTTCTGCTGTGATCAAGCCAATCTCAGCTATTGATCAATTCAGGTTCACATAGGATTACAGGTTGTAGGTTTATTGAAGAATTTACAGGTTAAGTTACTTAGTGGAAGCAGGAGCAGCATCTTCTGTGCTCATCCTACTCTCTCTATAACTGTCCGCTCCTTCCTCCTTTTAAACATAGTAATGAGTACAAACAGAACCATAAGAGACTTTAGCTTCAATAAAAAAATACAAACAGAACCATAAGAGATTCTAGCTTCAAAAATCTCTATAAATTATTCACACACTGGTCTCATCTGACCCCAATCATATGAAACCAGAAACACCATATGCAGGTCACACAGAACCCATCCAAACAAAACCACTAGCATGTGCAACACCTGGGGAACAATATTTTCTCCCCAGTGACACACATGTATTCCACATACCCTCTATAGCACTCACTTGCAGGACTACGTGCATGTTCTCCACTTTCCTCTACTGCCACTCAGCCAGTCACAAGACTATGGACATAAATTGTACCCTCTCCTTCTAATGCACACTACTGCCTAAAGGACATAGGTAACCGTGCACTCTGCTGAGCACACTCAGGGACATACAGTAAACACATATATCTCACACACACACACCCTCTGCTGCCCACTCTTGCAGGACAACGGACAAGCACTACACCCCCCTCCACTGGGTGCTCTTGCAGGGCCAGCAATAAATACGACATAGTCACCCTCTACTGCATACTCTTGCAGGACCAGGAGTGAGTACGTGATGTTCACCTTCTGCTGCATACTCTTGCAGGACCAGGGACATTTACTACACTGCAACATACTGTCCACTGCGCACTCTCACAGGACCAAGGAAACATGATATACACTCACCTTCAACTGCATACCCTCGCAGGACCAGAGATGCAAAACATGGGCAAAGCCATAGCCCCTACTCCTCATAAGACCCCTTCAAACCCTTACAGGAGCAGAGACACAAACAAGGAGCTATAACTCCTCATGAGACTCTTGCATACAACAAATACAACCAGCACTTTTTGCTGACCACTCCACACATAAAGAGATAGAATGAGCAACATGTACAATACAACTAGCAGAATCTCTGGCAGCAAACCCAAAGTTCTCCTCATCTTCCCCGAACCTTCACATATTACACTGACTGTAGATCCAAAATTACACAGTACCAGCATGAAACTCATGAGGAAGTCTTTTCACTTTTCTGAAAGTATGTTTAACTGATCACTGGCGCTGAAAAGGCCCAATTGTACTTAGCACCTTACCCCACAAAATGATCCACAGTTCAGACAATAGAGGTCGCCATAAATCAGTGAGCAAGGCAAACATCACTTTTGTGGTCCATTTTGATGCGCGACTCCTCTGTCCAGCTGAATGCTTCAAAATTGTCTTGGTTAATTTTTCCTCACATTTAAAAGTGTAAGTCTCCAACCTGCGTCACACTGCCAAGCACTTCCTGGACAAAACGCTGCCAAGTGCTTCCTGGTCTTGCTGCGAGCCACCTCATCAAAAAAAGAAGTACGTGTTCCAGTCACTAAGCTGTGATATCACCAGTTGGCTACATGCACCTACCTCACATGCACTTAGGAGAATGTCCTGCACTCATGCCAAGGACAGGAATGCCCTTATCCACCTGAAATTCTCAGCAGCAGTGCACGACAGCCTTGTGGTCTTTCTAAACACTGCACTCAGTTATTATACTCAAAATCCCTGGCAGCAGCTCACTCCAGCCTCGCTGGCCTTTTCAAATGCCACTACAATTACTTGCTTCCCTAATGGTATACACAGTGGGGGTAAGGCCAACAATAATAGTCTACGGTCCAACACTTGACAGTTAAGTTACTTAATGGAGCAGCATCCTCTTTTCTCAGCACACTCTCTCTAACTGTCCACTCCTTCAGTCACTTACCAACATTCTGTGACATCATACACTGGCTGAGCAGGGAAACAGAGAAGCGGTGCATAGAATGCATTACAACCATTGCAGGTTATTACCACCCTTTCAGGTTATAACAACATTGTTATTGGAGCATCAACCTCTGCATACTTGTATCTCTAACTAAAGGAGGTATCTAATGTAAAAAAAAAGGACAGTTGTCCTACCTAGTCCTGCACCGCTAACAATCAACAAAAACTAGCATTCCAAAATGTTTCATTGTTTCATCATGTCATCTTGAAATTTCAGACATTTGGTTACATCATTCACCGGATGGCTCCTTTAAACTTGCGTCCAGTGACTGATGTTGCAATAAGTCTCAAAACCCCTACAGACGTCTTTAAAGCTACTGTCTGGAATATCTGACTGGATAAAAAGAACTATTTTTCTACACTGGATGGCACCTATTAGCTATGTTGTCCAGAGGGCTCAAGTTTTCAATGATCTAATGTGTAAAATGTAGCACGGATCTACCTCCGGTGGACTTAGTGTGAGTTCTCCATTAGAGCAGGGTACATTTCTGGTGCACAAATGGGGCCCAGCAGTCCAACTGCAGGTCAGCCTTATCATAATGTCAGTGTTTAGTGGTAGGAATGTGAGTTTCCCTGGGTTAATTGTTTCCCATAATATGTCACATTGAACACACCTGCCGCATACTGATGCCTTCTACCTGCTGCTGACGCCGAGAGTCATATGCTTTTCGACAGTGCCCCCCTTGAGTAGAGGCTGTGACTCCATCTAGCTCAAAATTACCAGCACCCTCAGTTTCGAAATTTAAGCATGTTGCCCTTGGCACTTGTGAAATTGGTGCGGCGGTCTGTGTGGAGAGGCGGATGCAGACACCAGGGACTTGTGGCTATAGTTTTTTATTTTCTTCACTGGTCTCTTAGTGTGTACATTGGAAGAATGCGTAACTGTACTTTTTAATTATGCCTTTCGAAAGGGTCTGAATGACATATCAAATATCAAAGGACTCAATTGAATTTGATGTGCTTCAGAATAAGTTACGGTCACATGCTATTGAATTTGTTGTAGGAAAAAACCTGAAAAGATGTTGTCATCTAAACTCTTAATAGTCACGTGGCTTCACTTGAGGCGGACTTAAGATCAGATCTGATGGACAGGAGTTGCTGTACTGACGTGTATGACTATAGCTCTTTTTCTTTTTGTATTAATTAACAGAACTCACTGAACACAACTTTATTTGTAAAGCTGTTGGATGATCAAATTCCAGAAGAAAAGGATCAATACAGTATAATGCTTTACAACGTCGTAACGCAAGGTAATTGAGCAGCATTGAAAGCCAGTTCTTAAACATATATTCAAAAAAATATTCAAAAGCCTTTCCTTCTGCAGGGTCAATGTAAGATTATTCTGCGGTTTATCTTATTACTTTATTTGAGGGCACGTTTGAGGTTGTATGCTATCTGTGTCATTTTGGATCACACCAAGCGACTGAGTCACAAATACTGAGAGGCGCACAGTACAAATATGCGCCTTGTAGTTATGCCATTTCGCCTATAGTAATAAAGTTCTGACTAATAATGGCGACCTGCACACTCAGTCCTTGGAGGAGGGTGTAGTATAGGGAAGGGAACAGGAGTATACAACAGCACAGCCCGACCCTTGCAGATCCCGCTGCATTAATGCAACTGTGGGTCACTGCTCACCTCACTACTGCATCTCATTAGTGGGCTGGGCTTCGGATAACAGTGCTGCAGATAGGAATCCTTATTGTATTGCTGTCTACCTCTGCATTCTGAAAATGTGGTTTAAGGAGCTTGAACCCAGGAATTCCTTGCTTGGTGAATATTTACGTTTATTTTAAAGGGGCAAATAAATATAACGCAACTGTGCTTGTACTAGAAAAGCCATTGGGAGTATGGCAGCCTAACGTGGGTCAAAACCTTGAACGGTGCACAAGTGCCCTAGGGGAATGTAGATTTGCGATGGTATGCCTCTGTGAATGCACCAGACCACTCCATTGTAGTAAATCCTATCTTGTTTTAATAGGAATAGGAGTTAGCTTATCCCTCTGGCTTGTAGACTCATGCCCCCGTCACCCAGTGAATTTTACCCTACTTAGTTTGCTCTGTTTTAGCGCAATTAATTAATTATTTCTTTCAAGATGGTTGCATTGTTTTTAGTTAGGCCAATGTTTTAGTTTCCTGTTATCAGTGCCACCGCGCTAAGGTGTCACAATAAGCGACAAAGATAAACAAACTGTAGGCATTCACACTGGGTACTTTCCCTCTTTTTGCCTTTGAAGGAATCGTTTATATCAATGGCCACCCCAAGCATGTCTTGTTATCTATTGTTTTGGAACAGACCTACATCAGGTGTCTGATCAGATCTGTATAAATACATCTCACACAGAAAGATAATCAAAGGCATTTCAACCAGATGCCATCGCTTCTATCGATGCTGTATGTCGCCTTTACGCTGGTCCAGTCTTTGTGTCCCCACGGAGTCTGATCTAGAGACCTCATTCCAAGATAACTAGGGTTGGGGGCTCTTCTCATGAACATGGCATTGGCAGATTAGGTTTATCACACCTAGCTTTCTTTATGTTAGGGGTTAGGTTCATCATGTTAGGGTATTATGACTATATCTAATCTCATTTCATGTTATTGCAGGATGGTGGGGGTCTTTGTACCATTGACTCTCATTTTCACAGTTCTGTTTCTTGCTCTGTTCATTGTCCTAATCATTGCAGCCCATGCAATTAATTGTAGATTGCAGTATTGTTAATAAAAACCTATTAAGCTTTTACTGCATCTCCTCCAGTGCCTGAGTGTTTGATTGAGACATGTTGTTTATGTGAGAAAGGGATAATCTTTGTTTAACCACGACACTCCCTGAGATGTCGTATTCTTAAGACCAAGCGTAAAGGCTGCCAAAAATCACCTTTTACTGTTTGGGGTTTTGGTGGGGTGCTGCTTGTGAGCCGGGAGGATTGGGACAACAGTTGCGACTTGTTGTAGGCCTGGCAAAGTCACCTACAAACATAAGTACTGTCATCTCAAACCAGCAGCCTTGACTAGAGCAACAGTCAAACTACGGCACCGTAAAGTCTGCTCCGATGGGACGCATCTACATATGAGCCTTTTCAAATGCACACAAAAACACACGTCGTGACCAAATGCACGTCTTGCATGACAATTGATTTTTACTTTTGCTAACTAAAATGCACAAAGTGACTCTTTTCCTTTCAGACTTGCACCCTAACTCGAATATCTGTCTGTTTTCATAAAATAGAAACAAACAGAATCAAGAGCATTCACATAAAGGTGGGCATTTAGAAGCACTGTATATATTTCTCTAAAATCCTATCTTCCATGTATTTTTCAGCCCAGAGTCCAATTCAAAGGTAAACTTAGACCAAAAGTCTATGTTTAGACTAAAAATTTAGCTTGATTAATAGTAATGCCTGGCAGTGAACTAAAGATGTCTGAGGTGGATTCAGGAGTACGTACCCTTGTTATTAGTGTGCAGGCATTTTTGTATGCCAGCCGCTGGTGTCTAAGTAGCACATTGGGCACCAGCACCTTTTATTTTACAAATAAAGCACTGCAGGTATCTATATTTTGTTGTGTGCTGCAAAAAATGATTTCACACTTTCAGGTAGCTCAGGAAATGTGGCACATAATTCACTTTAAAAACTTCTCACACTTTTCAGCCAGAGAAAGAACAATAGAAACCAATCCCATTATGAGCAATTTGTCAGAAGATGCATAGCCTGTCATCTGACTGCTGTCTTTGAACCACCAAATATGAAAGAGAAACACAGAATTTAAAGACATCTTTGCTTATTGCTCAGACTTTTGCGACTCACCAAAATTCATCTGGTGACCGAACCAGTGGGTTGAGACCCCAGTTTGGGAAACACTATATAAGAATACCATCTTTATGGCAACTTTGAACAAGTATAAAATTATCAAAATAAATATAAATGAATACTAGATAGACCTTCATGTTTTTTCAAAAAAGTACTGTGAATAAAATAATGCTTAAGTCTCTCTTTCAACATCTCTTTTCCTGAACCTTTTTTTCCCATAGCACCTTCATTTGAGACTGGGACCCTTCATTTTCCTCTGGCCACCGTGTGTTTCTGCTTCATTCTTTATGAGGGCCAGTACTCTCTTCTCTCTCCACAGTCACAACTGTCTTTCTGTTGTGGTGGTCTCTGCTCCATTCAGTCTTCCTACCTCTGCAACATTTCCTGCCTCATGCAGTGACTATGCATCTTGCATATCAGTCCCTTTGCCTATCACCTGTCAGCCTTAATGCAACCTGCCAGATAGAGCTTCCCCAGTCCAAGTCTCATCCCTTGTGTGATCTGCCTATCATTCATTATTCAGCATACCTTCACAGGCCTTTTGGTTGCTGAAATAACTTCATAAAGATGGATTATTTTATTATAGGTACTGTAGTGTTAAAATTGTTAGGTAATTTATCCTCATTATTACAATCTAATGATTAAGAGTTATGTGTCACAGTGACAATCGATGAGTTGCAATCACTAGATATGCAGGGTCATGTGGATTTGGAAAGTGTGTGATCTAGCATGGAAAGGGAATGGCTTTTATATTTAGAACTTGAATGAATGTCTGACTTTTCCTATTCGTTGTGCCATCAAATTACTTCACATCACCTTGCATCGCAAAGCACCACAACACACAGCATCACACTGTTTTACCTCAGTATCTAAACTACATTTAGAACAATGATAGTATATGTAATAATGATCTGTGCCTTGTACACTTGTTTTTGTATTGCAGTGTGAGACAGTTCGATGTAATATTTTAAACTGTCTTTGACTTCTTTGCATATTTGATATATTGAGCATGCACAATCAGATTGTACACTCCTCTTAGTCATCAAGTGTGGCATTTACACCACCTATGCCACTTGGACAGGTACACACAGCACTTGTGTGCACTTGCTCAGCCCTCACATCTGGCCACTGACAAAGGTATTTTTATGTACACTTCTAGTGTGTTCAGAAGGGAAACTCATACTTTTAGGATAAGCTTGTGGGTTTCTATGAAGGTGTGGTACCTCCATGAATGCTCCCACCTTCATCGGCACTGTTAGTTTCAGGGGCAGGCATGTGCAGTCTAGTATAGTGCAGAGTCGGAGTAACTAGCCCTAACCAGACTGCCTGTTGCTGAATTAGGTAATCCCAGCCTAGATTTGGGTGCGGGGCAGACAGAAAGCAGACTGGGAGTGTTCCAACAGGCTCGAGGGACTTGCAGTGTCACTTTCCGCCAAACCTCAGTACTTGAGAGTTCTACATTTTGGGATTCCTGTGAATGGTTTGTTAGCCTGGCCTTTGTTCTCTAATGGTAAATGCTGGTAGACTAATGGGGTTTTCTGATTTGTTTGTGGGAGCTGATTATGTAAACTAGGACATACCCATTGAGAATGTTTGAGTATGTATGCAGAACCAGGGTTGCGTGGCCTCAGAGGAGGGGACTTGTGGCCATTTTAATTCCATGAATATGCGCAACAGACTGCATCTAAAGCCTTTCATGCATCCCCTATGCTGTGAATAATATTTCAGAAATATAAATATAGTGGAACTTCTCATCTGCATTTGCTTCATTTCGTCAATATATTTCTGCTGTCTTTCCAACTTGATCTCATCGCATTTTGTTTTCTAGGAGTGCACCTCACAGGAGCTGCTGTCCTCGACAGCCAGGGATATGAAGCAGTATTGACAGTAGAAGCCAGCGATGAGCCACATGGAGTTCTGAGCTTTGCTCCTTCATCCAGGATTGTTCTAACACCGGAGGCCAATAAAACCATCCAACTTTTTATTAATCGAGAATTTGGTTCCCTAGGTCTGTCTGAGAGCTGTTATAAAAGAGTAAAGAGTTAACAGTATCTTAGATACATATATTCTAAAATATAGAAAAACCTAATGAAATTGATTAGAGAATTGTGAACCAGCATTATATATTGTTGCGTAGAGAGTTGTGCAATGCATTTAGGAAAAATAACACTTTTTAAATTGAATGATGATCAGTCAGTACTTTCAATTTGCCTTTTGATCCTATGGCAGGCAATATACTATAGCAACACAAAAGGATGATGGATGGAGTGCTAAAATATTCAAACACTCAGCCCCAGTCACAGATCTGGGTTGAATCCATTGTTGTTTTGCTCACCATGCCACCCAGTTTGGATCCAGCGATATGCAACTCGGTCTTGACCCTGCTCCCCATGGGAACAGTCCAGCCTGAACTGGCAGGCTAGGTCCTCCCTGGACCGGAACAAGCATCCTGGGACAGGTTTCAGGGTACCACCCCTCATCAGTCAGTCTAGCTTGAATCCAGTGGCACAGTGAGCCTGGGCCCTTTAGGGTGACTTTAGCAACATGAAAGGAAAGCACTATACTATGGGCACAATAAAATCAATACATGCATTGTTACCATTTAGAGTTTCTAGCTTACTTTTTAGTAGGTGACAGTCAGCTCTGAAGAGCTCTTGTGAATCTATTCTAAGCTTAGATTGTTCATAGAAAGTTTAATTGAACCAAGATGATCTCAGTGAAGCTCTAGGGTAAAACAACTAAGACATTTCCTATTGGTAACCTCATTTCAAATTGAGCTATATGCTGTTTTAAATAACTAATGTGCCATACTCTTCGCCATGATTTGCTAAAAAAATCACGTGTTCCTAGGAGACATGTTAACATCTTTCTAGCATTCATTTTCTTGGCAGGAGCTTATTTTCCACAATTCTATAACATTATAAATAAGCTGAGTTTTTAGTGATGCATGTTGAAGTTTTGTCAAGTGCCACTATTCACCTAATCAAATCAATAATAATTCTCAGTAACTCTCTATAGCCTTATAACCCACAGTAGAGGGCTATACCAGTCATCAAAGGCTTGCACCAGTGTTAAAGGCCTGAGCTGAAGGCAAGGGCCTTTAACAAGGGAACTGGACTTTAATGCCGGTATAGCCCAGCTACGGAGGCCTACAAGGCTCTTAGAACATTCTGCCACTAGAGGGCAGAATGTTCTATTAAATAAAACAAAGGCTTCATGGAATCTGAGGCGATTGAAATTCCCTCAGGCTCCATTAGGCCTTTGTTCACAGCAACAGCTGTGAATGAAAACATTAGAATATTGGAGCTCCGAGCTTCTACCAACCATTATAAGCCCAGAACACTCTATTGTTTTCAATGGAGCTTCCAAAATTCCAATGTTCTGATAGTGACTAGAGATCCAGATGTTATCAATTTGGTATTTCTTGGATACTATGAGCAAGGTAAACCCAGGCTCTTCATAATGTGAAATTAACCATTTATTGGGCAGGAAATAGTAAAATTAACAAAAGGCTCTCTGATTGAAAAGCTTAATCGTATAAGAGCTCTGTGGCTTTTATTAGGATACCGCCTCACAGACTTCTTCAACTACCATTTGAAAGGGATTGGGGCTCCTCAACAATAGTATTCAGGGATATTAGTATTATTTTTCAGACATGATAAGCCCACCATGGAGCCATCCTCATGTAGGCCATGAACACTATTAAATATGAGTTATCAGATATTGGAAAAAGCTTTGGTCAGTGGTTTAGCACCATTGGTGGATCAGGTGATCCACCCTGATCAAAACAGTTTATTTGCTCATGCCCTCAGATGACAAACACCATTTCCTTTTGAGGCACTAAGCAAAGTATTTATTTTTTACAAATTCCAATGGAAACCATCTTTCTTAGGCCCTTGACCATGTGAGCTGTACATTTTTTATTTATAGGTGTGATGAAAATGAACCTACCTTCCCAGCTTACAAGGTTAGTATCTTCTCTGTACCAGGTTGTGCGGGGGGCTAAGCTATCAATTCATTGCTGGGTCATACACACTAAGGAAGACACACCAGGGATGCCCAGTTCCTGACCACTTTTTCTCTCTTTATTGAACTCCTTGATGTATTTTCGAAATATACTCTCTAACATGACAGAACTCTCAAAAGTCGATTTATATGCAGATGAGATGGCATTATTGCTGAAGTCTGATCAGATTTTGCCTTTACTTCTTAGAACAGGAAATGTGTTCCTTAAGTAATACCATGAAAAATTGATTAATAACAATACAGAAGTGTATAGTTCACATTTGCCCTCATTTGGAAAAGGTTAGTCACTTGTTTACAATCTGGCAGGTCCTCCTATTGTCAACCATAGGTTGCACAGCACTTACTAAAAAGTCTGTTCTTCCATTCTTTGTTTTCATTGTGTATCCTAAATTACATGGAATTTATATTTGCATTTCCTCGAACTGTGTCTGCTCAACAAATGTGTGTGGCAAAGTAAAGAGCCTCAGAAAAAGTTGCAACAATTGTGTTACTCATCTGCCGACTGCTTCTTCAACTTGAAAGTTGATTTGCCCAAATTCTGTTTTTGATCATCACTATATCAACAATTCCATTTGTCAAGATGTGCTCAACCACATTTTTCATGATCTTCCAAGATTTCTTCATATTCTATGAATTTCAGAATGCCTTGCGTAGCAAACTCTGACCAATTTAAGTAAACACAAGCAAGACTTTTTCTGACACTTTGGTGTTCGAAAATCTTTCCTGATTGTGAGTGATATTTTACAAATAACCAAAACATGTACATGTAGAAATTGGGCAAGATCTTTTTAACCACTGGTTGCTTAAGATCATTTCGATCTTTGTGTTTTCTGCGATTCTATTTTGCCACATTAGAGGTGCATTTAATTTTTTTTCCTTGTGGAAGCTTAGTCAGCATCGAACATTGCAATTTTCATGACCCTTGGTGTTGGAAGCTGGTTATTATTGAAGGTAACTGCACACCTACCAGTAGCAATAATGCCCCTAGACAATGTTAGGAAAGGTCAAGGTTTCAAAACCTCAGGGGGGTCCCCTGGCTCAGCCCCGGATAGATTGGCACCGAGCCAGCAGGGTACTGGAGTTATGACTTTTTAAAGATTATATAAAAAAATGTCCTTTTATAGTGCTTAGAAATCAATAGCACCAACAGGGGACATCTGGTCACACGTGACCGGGATAAAGTCAAAGTTTGTTGCCAACTGCGATGGAGCTCTGCTTGCATACACTGAGCGTGAGACCTCGGTTAAAATGTTGCCTTTGCACTTTGAAACTTTCTGGAGTTTTTCTCTCTCTGTGTCGTGTGGTCCTCCTCAGCAAGCCAACTTCTATGTGACATTGTCCGACTGCTTTTCCGCAGGGCCCGGTCAAATCCTGGAAGTCTGGACCTCCGGAGCTTTCAGCAAGATGCACCTGAAATCCTGGCTGGGTTGTGGTTGAAGGTAGTCGGCTTGACTTACGGCGGCGAGTCGGTCCAGTTATGAAGATTTTTCCAAAAATTGCTCCAAATATCTAGAACTTTTTCCTGAAGTTCCTCTTGAGGGTTCAAAATGTCCAAAACACACATCCAAGGATTTGAGATGATCCTTGGAAGTATATGACCACAATTCCCACATTGCACCTGTTCAAATCATTAAAAGTCCACTGGATGCACTCCAGGCTGGGGACTTTTGTGATAGCTGGTGCTGACAAGCTCTGTCAACCTGTTGCCTCAAGGGAGTCCATTCCTGAGTTCTTTTGAAGCAAGGCAAAGTCCTTTGGGTTGTTGTTCTAGTGTGCAACTGGAGCAGTACTTCAGTATGCAGACCTCTGGGTTGCAGACCAGGGTTCCAGCAGGGCAGTCCGTGTTCCTGTGATTTCAGGCAGCAGATCTGAGTTGAAGTGCAGCTCAGCCACTTTTATTCAATCACCTTGAGGGACATGCAGAGAGGCACCCTTGTCCAATTAGCTGCAGGATGCCCCCCAAAAGCATGAGAGCTTCCTCCGAAGCGTAGCATTTTCTTGTCCCAGAAAGCAGTGCACTTTACAGTTCCAAGATGGACGATTTTCCTCCAGAGGAGCAAGACCTGGCAAAACCAAACTTCTGGTGTGGCTCATTTCCATTAAAACTCCCTCTCTGGACATCTGCAAACTCATTTTTATGGGCCTGCTATCTATCTGTGTAGTAGAGGGTGAGATGGCAACCTTGCTTGCAATCCTTTCTCTCCTGCTTCCTTTGATGCATAGTTTTGATATACTCAGCCCCCTCCCTGGCCTCAGCATCTGCCAACCTGCTCTATCAGATAACCTCTGATCAGAGCAGGTCACTTCATCAGAGAAGCCTGACTAGTCATGTTACGGCTGACCAATCTGGAGAGGCCAGTAGGAGGCTTGCATTTGGCTTACAGAAAAGAAAGTGTTATAATTTATTTTCTGTATTAATTATGATACATTAAAAAAGGCAAGTTATTGGATCTATCATTACCATTCTTTTGAGTCCTTTCTTGTCACATTTAGCTCCCTCCTAGCAATATTAATGGTTATGAAAATGTTTCCCATTTTAGCCTATGGAGTTAAGTATCTACAATGAGGAAACATGAGATGTGCAGTTCTTCCCTCACAAGGGCATATAAAACATCTTTCATAATGTCCCTGCTTATAGTTACATGACACCCCACCTCTGGGGCATATAGGGGAGAACTTGGGGTGACTTATATGTAACGATAATGCAGTTTATCACTTTAGAAGTACATTAAATTCCAAAGTCGAATTCGCACACAGCAGGGCTGCCTTTAAAAATAACAGCAGGCATCATAGCAGTGCACACTCCAGTATAGGAAATCTATTGGGCCTCCAAACATCCCTGCCCTATTATCGACTAAGGACTTACAGGGGTCTGTCATTGGCAATTGTAATTGTGCCACTTTACCATATACCTTTTACTCAGAGCACTGGTCCTGGGCCTGTTTAGCAGAGCCCAGGGCACAGTCAGGATCAGTTACCACCAGTATCAGCCTGAAACATTGGGGTGAACATGTTAGAAGGATGACTTTCTCACATGACCTCCTCCCAAACAAAAGGTTATTGGTAAATAACCTACACCCTGGTAGATCTCATTAGTTAAGTGGAAAAACTTTGAAAGTCCATCTTCATTAGCATGGGCCACCCCTGGTCTGTGTTCTACTGTAAAGTCCATCTCCTGTAAGGAAATGGACCAGCTCAACATTATCCTCATGAGCCTTCTGAGAGGTCTGTGGTCAGTTTGCACATGAACGTGAGTACCAAATGAGTATGGTCTCAGCTTTTTCAGGAACCAAACCACAGCAAAGGCTTACCTCGCAATGGCACTCCATCTTTGCTGTCTGGGGAGGAGTCACCTGCTGATGAAGGGAACTGGCTTATCAAGGCCTTTTTCTTTTACCTGTGCCAAAACTGCCCCAATCCCATGGTCTGAAGCATCTGTCTGAACCACACATTCCTTTGTGAAATCAGGGGCCAGAAACACTGGTGCTGAACACATAGCATCCTTCAGAGTGTCAAAGGCCTTCTGACACACGTGGGTCCACATGAATTTCTTTGGTCTCTTTTTAGAAATACATTCTGTCAGGTGAGCCACAGTGGTCCCATAGTTCTGAACAAATCTTCTATATTACCCAGTCTGACCAAGGAAGGCCCTGACCTGTGTCTGGGTTGTAGGAGCTGTCCGATCCAAGATGGTTTGGATTTTAGCCTGGAGAAGTTGTACATGGCCTCCACCTACAAGGTGACCCAGGTGCACAACGGAACTCTGCCCTATTTGACACTTACTAGCCTTAATAGACCTACCTGCTGCAGGGCCTGAAGCACTTTCTTCAGGTAGTTCAGGTGATCCTTGCAAGTGGAACTGTTCTCGGCTATATCATCCAGATAATCTGCACTGAACTGCTGCTACAAATCCCTCCACTGACCCATCTTGCACATTGAAGGAGAGGAGGTCTGGCAGTGTCTCAGTTTCCTCTTCTCCTCCTTAAGCTGGGACCATCAGCATGGTCATGCCTGCCCTGTCTTGGTGGGGTTTCAATTTGTTGACATGCACAATCCTGTTGGGGTTCCTGGGAGTGGTAAGGTCTACCAGATAGGTAACCTCACCCTTCTTCGCTAGGATTGGATAGGGCCCAGTCCACTTGCCCTGGAGGGCTGTAGCAGTCACAGGCTCTGACACCCGCACCAAATGTCATGGTTTGTACTCAGGCATAGTAGTCTTCTGGTCATACCAGAGCTTCATGAGCACTTGGCTGGCCTCCATGTTTCTGCCTGCTTTGTACATGTGCTCTGCCATTGGAGATCTCAGGCCTAGTACATACTCCAGCACATGGTCCTTGGCTTCTTTGAGAGGCTTTTCCCAAGAATCTCTCACCAGGCCCAATGGGCCTCTTAGAGGGTGCCAAAATGACAACTCAAAAGGCCTAAAGCCAACCCCTTTTTTGTTGGACCTTCCTGTAGGCAATCTGTAAACATGGCAAGAGAAATCCCATCTCCTCCTGAGTTTGTTAGACAAACCATTGATGATGCCCTTCAGGGTCTTTTTGAATCTTTCCACCAGACCATTAGTCTGGTGGTGATATGGGGAGGTGAACTTGTAGGTAACACCACATTCATCTCGCATCTCCTGCAGATAGCTGGACATGAAATTCTTGCCCAGATCTGAAACTACCTCCTTTGTGGATACCCACTCGGGTGAACACATCAAGTAGGCCCCAGCCAGTGATGGTGCAGTGACTATTCTAAGGGGAATTGCTTCATGGTACCTTGTGGCATTGTCCACTACCGCCAAGATATACCTGTCCCTGATGTAGTTGGTGGGTATAGGGAACCAACAATGTCTAGCCCATCCTCTCAAAGGGAGTCCTAACCACTGGCAGTGGTATCAAGAGAGGCTTTGGTAAGCCCTCTGTCTCGTACCTGGCTTTATAGGTTGGACAGGAGCTACAAAATTCCTTCACTTTGGCCGACATATTGGGCCAGTAGAAATGGTTCGCCAACCGTTTCCAAGTCTTGTTCTGACCCAAATGACCTGCCCAGGGGATGTCATGGGTCAAAATAAGGAGACATTCTCTATACTTTTGAGGTACCACCAACCTCCTGGTGACTCCCTCCTTGAGGTCTCTGGCCTCAGTTTATAGAAGTCCCTCATCCCAGTAAACTTTATGGGATCCACTACTTCCTCTTGCCTAGAGGCAGTCTACCTCAAGCTCTTAATAGTGGGACACTATCTTTGCCCCTGGCAAAACACCTCTCTGATGGGTCCACCAGCTCCTGTCAATTCTGCCAAGTTGGGTAGACCTTGCAGGGGTGGAATACCACCCTCAGAGGTAGATCCTCCTGTCCCTCTGGAGTTTTCTCAGTTGGCTCACCAGACCCTTTGCCATTTCTCTTGTCATTGAATACTTGGGTCATTATTCCAAAGTCGAGGTGTCTAGCCTTTCCCTGCTGAGCAGCCTGTGACCTGGTGACAGCACATACCCACTCTGAGAGATCCAGCATCCCTCCATGGACCATTCTCCCAACGAATGAATCAGAAGCTTCAAGATAATTTCCTAGTAGACACTCCACTGGGAGTGCAGGAGACACAGCTACCTGTTTAGGGCCTCTCACACCTCCACATTCCGAACTCACAATTGCCATTGGATGGAGTTTGGTTCTGCTGTCTGCATAGGTTACCTGCTGGTGCACACCAGGTATGATCTGCTCTGGAGAAACTAGCTTCTCTGTGACTATAGTCACACTGGCTCCTGTATCTCTCAGAGCTTCAATCTCAATTCCATTGATTTTAGGCTTCTACCTGTACCTTTCCATGCTGGCAGGCAGGTTGATCAGGGTTGCATTTTCCACCCTACCCATGGACACTAAGGTTACCTATGTTAGCCCCTCCCCCATCTCCACCTCCACACCCACTAGCAAACCCAGTGACCTGCCCACCAGTGGGGGGCTTCTTGGAGCAGATAGCATCTCCTCTTTTATGTCCTGGCTAATAACAGTCAAAACAGTGACTTGCCTTCATTAGGTCACAAAACCTTCCTGCCTTTGTAGGATCAAAATTCTTCCCCAAATAACCCTTCTTCTTGAAAGTGCATGGCTCGAGGCCCCACCCTCTTGTGCAGGGTTTTGTGGGCCTTGTAAGGACTCTTTCTGGTTTTGACCTTCATTTCGCTAGGCTTCTCTGGGAGGGGTCCTGTCCTCATTTCCTTTGGTCACTTTTCTGGTGTTGATTTGAAACCCGGGTTCTCACTTAGTCATCAGCTGTCTCATCCAGTTCCCTGGGACCAGACAACTTTGGGTCCACTAGATACTGGTGTAACTTCTCTCGTACACAATGAGCCAGGATGTACTCTTTAAGAATAAAATTGCACAGCCCCACATAGGTACTCACTTGGTTGCTCTTAATCCAGCCATATAGTGCCTTCACTGTGTGCTCACCTTCTGGGTGTCCCTCAACGTCGCCCTGTATTGTTCTGGCATCAGACCAAACTTCTTGTCTAAGTATTGATTCATGTGGGAGTAAGATTTTGCATCATCCCCCTGTAGGGTCAAGAGCCTCTCACTCTTAGCTATTGGAGTCAGTTCCCACAGGAGTGAACCCCAAAACTTAGCGTGGACTTCTTGCATCTCAAGGGTCCTCTCAAATGCAGTTGACCATTTATCAATATCACCCTCTCGGTGTACAAGGGAAGTATTTCCTTGAGAAGTCTGGGTTTACCCCTACCCAACTTGGGTATTTCAGCACTTTCTTCATTGTTGCTGCCACAATTCCTTCTCTCTTTTTTCCTTGCCCAGCTTCTCCTTCTCTTTCAACTGAACCCGAAGCTTACTCTCTTCAGAAGACAGTTTTGGTTCCCCTCTGGGCGAGCCACGTTTCTGTCGCCTAGCTGGGAACACAAATCTATTACTGGATGTTGTGGACTGGGTATCATCCTCCTCCTTCTGGTGGAGGTCGATGGAGGGGCTACCTTCCCGCTCCCCTTTGAAGCTAATCAACTCAGCCTTCCTGAGCTTGTTGCTATTAACTGAACCCTGAGCTTAGCCACTTTGAGTTTATTCAGTTTAGTCACATCAAGGTCCATGGTATCCCTAGATTTGGGTCACACAAACTTAACAAAAAGAAATATAACACATTTGGAAAAATCAAAAGAATAGTTTAAAAATCAGTTGTAGTTCAAGTTTCAAAAATCCAAAATCAAAAGTTTTGTTCTAAGACAATTTAGTGGATTTTTACTGATCTTAACTCACTTCACCCTTTGGTGTAATTGAAGCACAAGTCCACATCCACACCGCTGAACACCAATTATGTTGGATGTTGGTTATTAGTAGAGGTCGTACGCACCTACCACTAGCAATAATGCCACCAGATAATGTTAGCTGCAGTCACAGTCTCAAAACTTCAGCCCCTGGCTCAACCCCCGATAAGCTTGGCAATGAGTGGGCAGGCTTAATTTAGGAGACAGGTATGTAAAGCATTTAAATACACCAATACAGTAAGACACAACACATAATAAAATTCCAACACCAATTTATAACAATAGTAAATATTTGTATCTTTAAAATGATACCAAAATGACAAAAATCCAATATAGGATACCAGAGTTATGCATTTTTAAAGATTAAATACAAAAAGATGCTTTCTAGTGCTTAGAGATCAATAGCACCAACTACGGACATCTGGTCGCACTTGACTGTGACAAAGTCAAAGTTTGAGCCTGACCTCGATGGAGCCCTGCTCGGATACAGTGGAAGGCCTCAATACATTTTTTAGCTTTTCACTTAGAACGTTTTCTGGAGCTTTTTTCTCTCTCTTCCTGAACAAGCTGAGTTCTATTTGGAATGCTTTTATGCGGGGTCCCGATCAAATCCTGGAAGTCTGGAGCCCTGGAGCTTTCAATGGGACGAACCTGAAATTCTGGCTGGGTTGCGATTGAAGGTAGTCGGCTTGACTCACGACGGCAAGTCAGTCCACTTCTGTAGCTTTTTCCAAACGTTACTCCAAACTTCTCCAAACATCTGGAACTTCATCCTGAAGTTCCTTTTGGGGGTTCAAAGTGTCAAAACACACATCCAAGGGTCTAGAAGCTATGAGATGGTCCTTAAAAGTTTTGGACCGCAATTCCCACAGTGCACCTGGTCAAATCCTTAAAAATCTGCTGGACGCACTCCAGGCTGGGGACGTTTGTGACAGTGAGTGCAGACAAACTCTGTAAACCTGTTGTTCTCAGGGAGTTCCAGTGTTCAACAGGAGCAGTAGTTCAGTATGCAGCCCTCTGGCTTGCAGACTAGGGTTCCAGCATGGCAGTCCTTCTTCCTCTTTGGGTTTCAGGCAGCAGATCCGAGTTGCAATGCAGCTCAGCCACTTTTATTCAATCATCTTGGGGGACAATCAGGGGTCAAGGGAAATGACATAAATTTAGATTCAGCATAAAAAAGACATTGACTGTTATTACATGTAGCGCGCATCATCAGTGAGTATCCTAACTAACCTTCAGATTAGAATAGCACATTGTAGCTTCATGCAAAACAATCTAGTCAACACAAATTTGGAAAAAACATCTAACTATGGGTCTGTCAAAATTAGCAGTTAGTACCTAGGGACAAAAGCAAATATACATAACAATCAGTAACACCGTCTTCAACCTTGCCTCAGTATGGTTCAGCAAGCTGTGACAGTCTTTGTCAACTGGACATCTGTTCGGTCAGCAAGGCATTCGGATTCAGCATTAAGGTTCAGGAAAGCAAATTCTCTTTATGCCGTTCAGAAAGAGTAGTATCTAAGCGCTCAGGATAGTTAAGAAAAATTTAGCAGAATGGCCTCTCTCCTCTCGGTGCAGTCTAGCTAAGTTAGATTCCCTAAAACTACTTCCCACGTTCCTATTGGTCAAAGGATCGTACGTTTACGTTTAGTCCAATGAAAGCAGAACGCCAAATCTAAGAATTTACTAAATCTTAGTTCACATGTCAATGATTGGCTCCTCTTCTCCTGTTCACGTCGTTGGGCTTGTCAGGTAACAAATTTGTAACAGTTTATACTCCGGTCAGTGCATCCATTGCTCCATAGAACGTCGCCTCTAGACACATTAAATTGTAAAAAGTATCCTTAGCTAGTACATCAGATTGTAGCAATCAGTTCTCATGGGAAAGAATAATAGTTTTTAATATTCGGTCCGTGCAATGGAAAATCAGAATTTAATTCTCTTAAGCAGCCATTTTATAATTCGCCTAAGTAATGCAGTTTGACATGAGGCCATGCAACTAGGCCCAGTACCTTGCTAAATTAAGGCCTATGATTAATAAAGCAAGTACATAATACATGACCATTAATATGACATACTACTACATTGATCCAAACATAAGCTCGACATTTTACATTAATAAGCAGTTAATAAGTGCGCTTCATGATGATTGGTGGTCACTCAAATAGGCACATTTTCAAATGTGTGTATTATTTTTGTATGTTAACTCATTTTCTATGCAGATTCAAAACTCAGAATGCATGAATATTCATTAGTAAAAGGTCAGCGTTAACACTGGCAGGAATAGTTTATTTCATTTTCAAATATTTAGAATTGCATTCAACATGTGTGTTAATCTATTAAACAGTACCCATTCTGTGAACCATCTCAATCTAGTTGCGTTATTTGGCATGTTTTCAGTATTACAAAGCCTAAAATATGTATATCTCTTACAGTGACTGTTAGAAATGGGGTCTTTGGTTGACAGTCAGGTTACCCCCTGTTCAAGCAAGGACCCTCACTCTAGTTAGGATAAAAGAGAATCACCCTCAGCTAACCCCTGCTTACCCCCTTGGTAGCTTGGCAGAGCAGTAGGCTTAACCTCAGAGTGCTAGGTGTAAAGTATTTGTACCAACACACACAGTAACCTAATGAAAACACTACAAAATGACACAACACCAGTTTAGAAAAATAGGAAATATTTATCTAGACAAAACAAGACCAAAACGACAAAAATCCAACATACACAAGTCAAGTTATGATTTTTTAAAGGTTTAAAATAAAAAGAGTCTTTAGGTAGTTGTAACACCACACTAGCGCTGCTAGCGTGAAAATGTACCTGGTTTGCGTCAAAAATAACCCCGCACGGGCGGTGTGCGTCGAAAGTAACCCTGCACGGCTGTGTGCGTCGAAAACAACTCGGCACGGCGGTGCGTGTTGAAAAAGCCAGCCACACGACGATCCGAAAGTCCCGCGGCGCAGGGTGCGATCTCTCAGCCTCCGTCAGCGATGCTGCGCGTCGTTTCTCCTGCTCCGGGCGTCGGTTTTTCGGTCGCGTTTCCTGCGGCGTCGTTTCTCAGCTGCGGAACCGGCGTCGCGTCGTTTTCTCAGCCGCGATCGGATTCGCGTCGATCTTTTCTCCGCACGGCGCTCGGTGCGTGTATTTTTGTCCTTAGGCTGCCAGCCTCTCCTTTCAGGGTCCCAGGAACTGGAAGGGCACCACAGAGCAGAGTAGGGGTCTCTCCAGAGACTCCAGGTGCTGGCAGGAAGAAGTCTTTGCTATCCCTGAGACTTCAACAACAGGAGGCAAGCTCTACATCAAGCCCTTGGAGATTTCTTCTTCAAGATGGAAGGCACACAAAGTCCAGTCTTTGCCCTCTTACTCTGGCAGAAGCAGCACTGCAGGAAAGCTCCACAAAGCACAGTCACAGGCAGGGCAGCACCTTTTCCTCGGCTATCAGCTCTTCTCCAGGCAGAGGTTCCTCTTGGTTCCAGAAGTGTTTCTAAAGTTTGTAAGTTTGGGTGCCCTTCTTATACCCATTTTAGTCTTTGAAGTCACCTTTCTTCAAAGGGGACTCACACCTTCTTGTGAAATCCTGCCTTGCCCAGGCAAGGCCTCAGACACACACCAGGGGGTTGGAGACAGCATTGTCAGAGGCAGGCACAGTCCTTTCAGATGAGAGTGACCACTCCACCCCTCCCTCCTAGCAGAGATGGCTAATCAGGAAATGCAGATTACACCCCAGCTCCCTTTGTGTCACTGTCTGGTGTGAGGTGAAAAACAACCCAACTGTCAAACTGACCCAGACAGGGAATCCACAAACAAGGCAGAGTCACAGAATGGTTTAAGCAAGAAAATGCTCACTTTCTAAAAGTGGCATTTCCAAACGCACAATCTTAAAATCAACTTTACTAAAAGATGTATTTTTAAATTGTGAGTTCAGGGATCCCAAACTCCACATGTCCATCTACTCTCTAGGGGAATCTACACTTTAATCATATTTAAAGGTAGCCCCCATATTATCCTATGAGAGAGAGACAGACCTTGCAACAGTGAAAACGAAATTGGCAGTATTTCACTGTCAGGACATATAAACCACATTACTATATGTCCTACCTTATCCATACACTGCACCCTGCCCTTGGGGCTACCTAGGGCCTACCTTAGGGGTGCCTTACATGTAAGAAAAGGGAAGGTTTAGGCCTGGCAAGTGGGTACACTTGCCAAGTCGAATTTACAGTGTAAGAATACACATACAGACACTGCAGTGGCAGGTCTGAGACATGATTACAGAGCTACTTATGTGGGTGGCACAACCAGTGCTGCAGGCCCACTAGTAGCATTTGATTTACAGGCCCTGGCACCTCTAGTGCACCTTACTAGGGACTTACTAGTAAATCAAATATGCCAATCATGGATAAACCACTTACATACAATTTAAACAGGAGAGCATATGCACTTTAGCACTGGTTAGCAGTGGTAAAGTGCTCAGAGTTGAAAAGCCAACAGCAATATGTCAGAAAAAAATAGGAGGCAGGAGGCAAAAAAGACTGGGGATGACCCTGCATAAGCAAAAGTCCAACACGACCCCCTACCAGCCTAAAGCCAGGGGAGAACAATCAATACCTTGATGTACTTCCCTGATTGGGGCGATAGAACAGGGACCCAGGCCCACAACAGCAGGGGCATGTTCCAGTTCTACGCCTTCCTGACTCCAGTTGGATCCCTCTGTCCATACTCTCAGGGCCCACTAAGCTAACCCATGGGGAACCCTTCTCCACATCTACAGACACCATCTGTGCAACACCTAACTTTACTTTGCTCACAGATGTATTGCAATGGGCAGATAGTACCACCAGGGCCAACACAGTGGTGTTGCCCACTCCACCCCCGGGGTGTGACTCTTGTCCTCCCCCCCCAGGGGCAACTCTGTCCACCAGGACAGCAAGCCACAGTGGCCCCAGACAACTGTCAGGGATGAGAGCCCGACCTCAGGCCTCTCTAACCACGGTGACTGTGGAGAGTGGGGGGTGGTAGCCCCAGGTGCCTGGCACCCTTTGACCACTCTCTCTTCCACCAGGTCAGGGATGACAACCTGACCCTGGTCCTCCCCTCTGGGGCTCTGTAACCTCCCTGCAGAAGTGGCACCCCCAGAGTCAAAAACTGTCAGGGTGCTTGTAGAAGCAGTCCTGCACAATTCTTCCACCAGTGCAGGGATGTTAACCTGCAACTGATCCTCCAACCTGGGGTCTGTACCTTCAGGTTGGACCAGGGCCAGGGGTGAGGCTTCCCTCCCCCTGCCCTCTCTTCTGGGGTCCTGAACCACCCAACTAGGAGTGGCCCCCCCAGAAGACAACATGGTAGGGGCACTGTTAGCAGTAGCCCCTTCCTCCAGGTCAGGGGGGACACCCTTAACCTGGCCTCCCAATCCGGGGTCTGTACCCACAGACTGGATCACTGCCTGGCAAACCAGGACTTCCTGGGGGGCATACCTACCCCCTACCAGGTCAGAGTTTACCCTCTGAACCTGGTCATCCAACCCAGGGTCACCACCCTGCGGTTGAACCACTGCCTGGCACACCAGGACTTCCTTGGGAGCACATTTACCCCCCATCAGGTCAGAGTTTACCCCCTGAACCTGATCATTCAACCCAGAGTCACCACCCTGCAGTTGAACCATTGCCTGGCACACCAGGACTTCCAGGGGGGCACACTTACCCCCCTCAAGGGACACGCTGTCCCGAAGGGCCACACAAGAGTCTGGCTGGCGCAGGTCTCCTGACCTCTGCCCATCTGACAGAGTCTGGATTCCCCCCAACCCAGAAATGGTCTCACCAAGGTCATTCATGGGGGGCTCTGCTCTCAGAGCTGACCCCTGACCCTCCAGGTTCTCCACTGGGGTCCGCAACCCCCTCTCAACCCTCTGTCTGGACTTCTGCAACCCCTCACTAGGAGTGGTACTGCCAGACACCAGAACTGGTGGGACGCTGGCTACAGCCGCCCCCCCAAGTTCTCCTGACACTGTGGGGTCTCCCTCAACAGATGGCCCTATGGTACAGGCTAGGCTCCCCTCCTGGTGTTCCCGCAGGGAACCCTCCAGGACCTGGGACCGGATCTCGGGCACCTTGGGCCTCAACCCATCCCCATTCCCTCTCCTCTGAGACTGGACATGGGGTCCCTCACCCATCCCACTACACTGGGACCTACCTGGGACACTACAATCCTTCCCTACCTCACCTGGTTGGGAACTACCTAGACCACTCCTCTCAGGAGCACCCCCAAATGCCTCTTCAGACTCTCTGGTACTCACCCAGAAGTCTGCCTCCATTGTAAGCTCCCTGGGGTCAGAGAACTCACACTCCACCTGGTGTTGGCATAGCTCTGGAAAATAAGGACTAGACATATGCTCTCCAGCAATTACATCACTCAGCCCCTCACATGAATTAACCAAAGTACCCTTCACCCAACCATCCAGTGACTCTGCTTTGAAAAAGCACCCCACATCACCCTCCTGAGACTGGTGAGACAGTACCTGACTGTCCCTGACACTCAACCCACACTCTTCTGGGATGTTTTCACACTCCATAACCAGGACTTCTACCTGGGGGGAACCCCTCTCCCTGTCACTCTCACCTAGAGTCAGTAGAGTGTCCCTCCCACCAGTAGGAATATGACTCCCCATGCCAGTTCCCCAATCCACCTCAGGGACCCTGTGCATCACTGGAGCTACCTCATACCCCTGAACCTCCTGGCGTGTGTTAACTCCCTCCTTCAAGTAGGGCACCACCTCTCTGGGCATGTGCACTTCTGCAGCATCACTGGATATACAATTGTTGCTGCCACCATTCCAGCTGGACTCAGCCCTCATGACTTCCAGCTCTTTCAATTTAAGCTCGTAAGCATAAATCATTTTTTTAATCTCTAAGTTCCTCCTCCTTTCTTCCAACTCCCAATCGAGCTTTTTCAGCTCCCATTGGTACTCCCTCTCTGCCTGTCTGTCCTGTAACTCTTCAGGAGTCAGACCCTTGGGTGACACCCTGCCATCCCTCCTGGGGACCCTCCCCCCAGGCGTAACAGGTTCCTCCACTACACCACTGTGTATCCTCTGCACTTCCCCACCCATATTCTCCTCCTCTGTGTGCCCTCCAGCCTTCTTGATTGTCACCCAAGCCCTCTGTGCCTGTTGCAGCTCCCCCTCCCTGGTGGAGCTCTCAGTGGGACAGTCAAGATCTTTAAGGAACTGTTTCAATTGAGCAACTGAGTACTCCTTCAGTTTCTCCATTTCAAACACAGCTCCAGCTGTTGCATCTCCAGATTGAGACATGATGGTCACAAGTGCAAAGTTCCAAAAGGCAGAAAAAAATAATTTCCCAATGAAGTAAAAAGAATCAGTCAAGGGATCAGCAAAATCATGGAAGTAGAATAAAAAGAGTCCTTAAGAGAAAAATCAAAAGATCACCAAACAAGTAGTATGTGGTCACGTAGTGGTCTGAGATCAAAACAGTAGTGTACACTTAATTACTGTATGTCAAGTACAAATACAAGTCCAATCCCGACCGCTGGTCACCAATGTTAGAAATGGGGTCTTTGGTTGACAGTCTGGTTACCCCCTGTTCAAGCAAGGACCCTCACTCTAGTTAGGATAAAAGAGAATCACCCTCAGCTAACCCCTGCTTACCCCCTTGGTAGCTTGGCAGAGCAGTAGGCTTAACCTCAGAGTGCTAGGTGTAAAGTATTTGTACCAACACACACAGTAACCTAATGAAAACACTACAAAATGACACAACACCAGTTTAGAAAAATAGGAAATATTTATCTAGACAAAACAAGACCAAAACGACAAAAATCCAACATACACAAGTCAAGTTATGATTTTTTAAAGGTTTAAAATAAAAAGAGTCTTTAGGTAGTTGTAACACCACACTAGCGCTGCTAGCGTGAAAATGTACCTGGTTTGCGTCAAAAATAACCCCGCACGGGCGGTGTGCGTCGAAAGTAACCCTGCACGGCTGTGTGCGTCGAAAACAACTCGGCACGGCGGTGCGTGTTGAAAAAGCCAGCCACACGACGATCCGAAAGTCCCGCGGCGCAGGGTGCGATCTCTCAGCCTCCGTCAGCGATGCTGCGCGTCGTTTCTCCTGCTCCGGGCGTCGGTTTTTCGGTCGCGTTTCCTGCGGCGTCGTTTCTCAGCTGCGGAACCGGCGTCGCGTCGTTTTCTCAGCCGCGATCGGATTCGCGTCGATCTTTTCTCCGCACGGCGCTCGGTGCGTGTATTTTTGTCCTTAGGCTGCCAGCCTCTCCTTTCAGGGTCCCAGGAACTGGAAGGGCACCACAGAGCAGAGTAGGGGTCTCTCCAGAGACTCCAGGTGCTGGCAGGAAGAAGTCTTTGCTATCCCTGAGACTTCAACAACAGGAGGCAAGCTCTACATCAAGCCCTTGGAGATTTCTTCTTCAAGATGGAAGGCACACAAAGTCCAGTCTTTGCCCTCTTACTCTGGCAGAAGCAGCACTGCAGGAAAGCTCCACAAAGCACAGTCACAGGCAGGGCAGCACCTTTTCCTCGGCTATCAGCTCTTCTCCAGGCAGAGGTTCCTCTTGGTTCCAGAAGTGTTTCTAAAGTTTGTAAGTTTGGGTGCCCTTCTTATACCCATTTTAGTCTTTGAAGTCACCTTTCTTCAAAGGGGACTCACACCTTCTTGTGAAATCCTGCCTTGCCCAGGCAAGGCCTCAGACACACACCAGGGGGTTGGAGACAGCATTGTCAGAGGCAGGCACAGTCCTTTCAGATGAGAGTGACCACTCCACCCCTCCCTCCTAGCAGAGATGGCTAATCAGGAAATGCAGATTACACCCCAGCTCCCTTTGTGTCACTGTCTGGTGTGAGGTGAAAAACAACCCAACTGTCAAACTGACCCAGACAGGGAATCCACAAACAAGGCAGAGTCACAGAATGGTTTAAGCAAGAAAATGCTCACTTTCTAAAAGTGGCATTTCCAAACGCACAATCTTAAAATCAACTTTACTAAAAGATGTATTTTTAAATTGTGAGTTCAGGGATCCCAAACTCCACATGTCCATCTACTCTCTAGGGGAATCTACACTTTAATCATATTTAAAGGTAGCCCCCATATTATCCTATGAGAGAGAGACAGACCTTGCAACAGTGAAAACGAAATTGGCAGTATTTCACTGTCAGGACATATAAACCACATTACTATATGTCCTACCTTATCCATACACTGCACCCTGCCCTTGGGGCTACCTAGGGCCTACCTTAGGGGTGCCTTACATGTAAGAAAAGGGAAGGTTTAGGCCTGGCAAGTGGGTACACTTGCCAAGTCGAATTTACAGTGTAAGAATACACATACAGACACTGCAGTGGCAGGTCTGAGACATGATTACAGAGCTACTTATGTGGGTGGCACAACCAGTGCTGCAGGCCCACTAGTAGCATTTGATTTACAGGCCCTGGCACCTCTAGTGCACCTTACTAGGGACTTACTAGTAAATCAAATATGCCAATCATGGATAAACCACTTACATACAATTTAAACAGGAGAGCATATGCACTTTAGCACTGGTTAGCAGTGGTAAAGTGCTCAGAGTTGAAAAGCCAACAGCAATATGTCAGAAAAAAATAGGAGGCAGGAGGCAAAAAAGACTGGGGATGACCCTGCATAAGCAAAAGTCCAACAGTGACACACAGTCGTAATGTTTATCACTAGGCTAGTAAGTTGTGGGACATTTTATAATGTCAAAAACATATTTTGTTAGGCCTGACTGTGTAATCTCATTGGTCTTTTAATAAAGACCTATCAATTTACATCAGTTGAAGATTTTGTTTTATTCATATCATTTGATCACTACTGTACAAGCAGATACATTCCATTAGGATAAGTGTTTTATAAAAAAAAAGTCAAGACGCAATACATTACTGACAAAACTTGTTTAAAATTTTTTTTTATGTTACCAATTAATTAGGAGCTATCAACGTTACATATGCTACGGTTCGAGGGAAACTCCACCTTGCCAACCAAACAGAAGGGCAGCTTGCTGAGCCTGGATCTGATTTCATACCAGTGTCTGGAACATTGATTTTAAGGGAAGGTGAAACGTCGGCTGCCATCGTCATTACCATTTTGGAGGTAAACCTCTTTTTGTTGAATCTTTACGTACTATTAGGAAGTGATAAATACTATAAGCCAGAATACCTTTTTCATTCAGAATGAGTTCTCAGTTGCAAGAAATATGTCAGGAAACGTTGTACATTAGAAAAAATGTTCTGAAAACTTTTACATGTTTGGGCTGGAGGGGAGCTGCACAGATTGACTGCTAAGGCTACAAGACTTTCACCATATCCTTGTGAGCGCAGTCACCTAAGGAATTGCTAGGATGCCCGAAGTGAGCCATGTGTCAATGGAGGAAAATGGAGCACATACCATTGGTGAGAGCAAGCGCTGTAAGCATACTTTTGCACGTTTTGCAGTTTTTGCACATATCTTTCTAAAGTGATATGCTTTTTTGGTTGCTACTCTTGTGTAGTATATATGTTGTCTTAATGTGCTAGGAAGGCATATAGAGTGATTAAGTTGCTGTGAAGACCCATAGAAACAAACATGTTCTACTCAGATATGTGCAACTATAATTTGATTAATCAAAAGGACTTTCACATTGACAGTGGGGTAGCTAAAGAGACCTACTGTGTCAGATAGCACCTTAATCAAATAGCAGTCTGCAGATCTGGATACAAATCAAATTAATCAAACAGCCTTTGTTCATGAAGGTTGCTTTGCACAGTATCTATCTTCAAAATGCAGAGGTAGTGTCCTGCTACTGCTGATCCTGGATACACGTAGTGAAGTCTGTTGCTACAGGGTGAACGCTTTGATTGTTCTGTGATTGGTGGCATACTTGCGTGTTGTTAACATCCCTGTTAAACACTGATAAAATACACAACCTTAATAAATTCACTTTTAATTTGTGGAAAAATGATATACAATTACACTTTATAAAAGTTTGCCAAATTGTATTTTACAACAAAAAAAGCATCTTGGAAAAAGTTGCATTTGGCTGCTCCAGCTCCAAATCGGTATGTAATAACCAAATATGTTCAGTATAATAAATTATAATTCTACTTTTCACTCCTAAAGTTTTTCTAATTTAATGACAGCTGTTAGACCTGGCATCCTTGGTTTGATTTTCCCCCAGACCTTCTGCCTTCACTCCTCCTGTTTTGCTGAATTAATTTTTGTAGTCCTTAGGATAGTGTGTACTTTACTAGTCCTGAAGTGCTTGTGCTGCCTTCTCTAAATTGACTTGCACCTAACTGGCACATTTATTTTACTTATATGTCTTTAGTAAAGGGGCAGTACATCAACTGAGGGCCTGTAAATTAAATGCTACTAGCCGGTGTTAGAAATGGGGTCTCTAGTTGGCAGTCAGTTTACACCCTGTCCAAATAGGAACCCTCAGTCTAGTCAGGGTAAGGGAGATACACACCTCAGTTAACCCCTTGCTCACCGCCTCGGTAGCTTGGCACAAGCAGTCAGACTTGTCTCAGAGGCAATGTGTAAAGTATTGGTACAAACACACACATCAACACAGAGAAAAGACTACAAAAGGACTCCACACCAGTTTAGAAAAACAGACAACATTTATCTTAATCAAACAAGACCTAAACGCCAAAAATCCAACATACACAAGCAAAGATATACATTTTTAAAGTAAAAAGAGTCTTAGGGGGTCATTCTGAGCCCGGCGGGCGGCGGTTGCCGCCCGCCTGGAGGGAACCGCCATTTGGCCGCCCCGCGGTCAAAAGAGCGCTGGGGCCATTCCAACTTTCCCGCTGGGCCGGCGGTCGCTACCTAAGGTAGCGCCCGCCGGCCCAGCGGGAAAGGGGCCTGCAACACTGAAGCTGGCTCTGAATGGAGCCGGCGGTGTTGCAGGTGTGCGACGGGTGCAGTTGCACCCGTCGCGCTTTTCACTGTCTGCTAGGCAGACAGTGAAAAGCATGCTGGGGCCCTGTTAGGGGGCCCCTGCACTGCCCATGCCATTGGCATGGGCAGTGCAGGGGCCCCCAGGACACCCGTTCCCGCCATCCTGTTCCTGGCGGTAAAAACCGCCAGAAACAGGCTGGCGGTAAGGGGGTCAGAATCCCCATGGCGGCGCTGCTTGCAGCGCCGCCATGGTGGATTCGCCCAGCCGGGGGAAATCGGGCGGGTAACCGCCGGACCCGGTTTTCTGACCGCAGCTTTACCGCCGCAGTCACAATGGGCAAGGAAGCACCGCCAGCCTGTTGGCGGTGCTTCCGTCACCCGCGGCCCTGGCGGTCATAGAAATCAATGGATGTGTTGTTTTATCACAAACTACCTGGCATGCGCCAAAAGTAAAGCTGCATGGGTGAGTGTACATCGGAAAAGCAAGTGATGTGTTGATTCCTTACTCGCAAGCGAGGAATGCTTCTATTTCCAGGCAAGCAGCCTCTGGTCTGAGCGGTGATGTTGAAGATTTTGACGCCCAGAGTCGATGTGTGGAAAATTCTTACACGCTTTGCGAAGGGTCCATGTTGAGAACTGTTGTTGCGTCAATTCTCCATTTGCAAGGCAGGGGCTGTGACAATTTCTCTGAAATGCACACAGCGGTGTGTGGATTTTCTCACAGGTTAACAACTTCCACTTCCAAGGGCCCAGGGACTGGATTTGGCCCACTTAGGGAAGTCAGGACTCTCAGCAGGAGAGCCCTGGCACTGGCAGATTAAGTCTTTGATGTCCCTGAGACTTCATAAAAGGGAGCAAGCTCCGTCCAAGCCCTTGGAGAAACTTCACAAGCAGGATTTCAGAAATCTAAATCCAGTCCTTTCCCTTTTAAGGCTGAAGCAGCAGCAACAGCAACAGCAGGCCAGCACAGCAAAGCAACAGGCAGAGTAGTAGGTTCTCCTCAAGCCTCAAGCTCTTCTCCTTGGCAGAGGTTCCTCTTGATCCAGAAGTAATCTGAAAGTCAGGGGTTTTGGGTCAACTACTAATACTCATTTCTGCCTTTGACATAGGGAAACTTCAAAGGAGAGACTGTTCTTCACAAGATCCTGCCTTGACAGACACACACCATGAGGTTAGAGACTGCATAGTGTGAGGACAGGCATAGCCCTTTCAGGTGCATGTGTCAGCTCCTCCCTCCCCACTCTAGCCCAGGAGACTCATCAGGATTTGCAGGACACTCCTCAGCTCCCTTTGTGTCACTGTCTAGAGGGAATTGACAAACAGCCCAGCTGTCAGTCTGAACCAGACGTTGATTTCACAGGCAGACAGAGGCACAGAATGGTTAAGCAAGAAAATGCACACTTTCTAAAAGAGGCATTTTCAATACACAATGTAAAAACCAACTTCACCAAAAGAGGTATTTTAAATTGTGAGTCCAGAGACCCCAAACTCCATGTCCTCATCTGCTCCCAATAGGAAATTGCACTTAAATTATATTTAAAGGCATTCCCCATGTTACTGTATAGGAAAGATAGGCCTTGCAATAGTGAAAAACACATTTGGCAGTATTTGATTAGCAGAACATGTAAAACACACCAGTACATGTCGTACCTTTTAAATACACTGCATCCTGTCTGTGGGGCTACCTACGGCCTACCTTAGGGGTTACCTACATGTGGTAAAAGGGAAGGTTTGGGCCTGGCAAGTGGGTATACGAATTGGCAGTGCAAAACTGCACACACAAACACTGCAGTGGCAGGTTTGAGACATATTTACAGGGCTACCCATGTGGGTGGCACAATCAGTGCTGCAGGCCCACAAGTAGCATTTGATTTGCAGGCCCTGGACCCCTCTGGTGCACTTTACTAGGTACTTACCAGTAAATCAAATATGCCAACCATGGATAAACCAATCACCAATACAATTTATACAGAGAGCCTTTGCACTTTCACACTGGTAAAGTGCCCAAAGTATCAAAACCAGCAAAAACAAAATACAGCACAGGGTCCAATAACAGGAGGTCAGAATCAAACGTACAGGAAAACCATGCCAAGAGCTGCCAGGTCTAACAGTGGGATTGCAGAACATATTGTCCACCCACATAAAAGTATCCTTTTTAAACATGTCTCAGGTCTGCCATTGCAGACTTCATGCTATTTGAAACTGCCAAATCTAGTAGGGAACATAAACCTTTCATCAAGCCTAAACCCCTCTTTTTAATAAATATAAGTCACTCCTAGGGTAAGCCATACACATCATTGAAGGTAGGGTATTGTATTTAAAAAGTTTTACATGTACTTTTAAGTTGTACATGTCCTGATTGTGGAAAGCTCACACATTGATGTTTCACCTCTGTGAGGCCTACCTCTCCCGTAGGATAACATTGAGTTATCTTATCACATACAGTCAGTGGTAACTTTTGTTTGGGAACAGGTAGAAATGTCATGTGTAGTCTGAGGAATTGTAATTTAAAACCCTCTTTAATAGTAAAGTTTAATTTTAAGTCAGAACTATGAAAATGCCAAGAAAGTTGGCATTCTCTTGTTCTAACTATTTGGCACCCGCAGCCTGTTTTCTGGGTCCTATGATGAGGTTTAGCTGGCAGTTAGCCTTTATATGTTCTTCGCAGAGATCCACACAATAGAGAGCCTAGGTGTTGGCAGATGGGCCATCCTAGGCAGGTCGGGGGAGTGGAGCTCTGCACAGCCCTACTTGCACTTCAATGCCATTGCCTCAGCTCTCACACAAAGAACTTCACACTAGCCTATTGTGGCTGCAGACAGACTGGGACCAGGACAGGGACGCAGGAAATTCCAAACACCTGTGTGGGGGGAAAAGACTCAAAAGAAGGACTGCTCTGCTGCTGAAATGACTGTCCTGCTGCAAGAAGAACTGACCTGCTGCCTGAGGGAGAGAGATTGGACCTGGTCCCTGAAACAAGAACCACCCTAGAGAGTCAAAGGGCTAGCTGACTGACCACCTTTTCTGAGCTACAGCCACATAACAAGCTCCAAAGATCTTCCCTGCATCTGCCAGCTGCTCATACTCAACTAGACGTGCCTATGCCCTGCTGCTGACCTCTGTTGGAGAGAGCTGTGATCCCAAAAGGCTGCCCCCTGGGTACTAAGCACATGGCTGTCATCAGAGTGAACTCCTCCTGGCCCAACTGTGTGTTACCTCAGAACCAACGCAGTGCAACTCGACCCAGCGCAACACAGGACCTCGAATTGAGCACCTCGCAGTACTGATCAGTGGCCTCATGGAACCAATACAAAGTGATGCAACTTAGCAGGACCTTGCACTGCAACCCTTGCAGCTTCTCATCAGAACTGATGAAGTATGGCACAATTCAACACAGAACCTCGCATTGCAGCCCTTGCAGCTCCTCGTCGGAACAGCCGCAGCTCAATTCAGTGCCTTGCATCAAGGACATTAGGTACAATTCTCGGTTGGACTAACTTGGTCCATGTAATAACTGAGATTCTAATGTAGTCAGCCTGAATTTGTGGCTTTGTCTCAGTCCGGTGCAACCTGATTCCCACAGTTGGTGCTGTGTGCTTTTATGCACAATACTTACCTTAAAACTTTGAAATTGCATTTCGTTGGTTCTACTGATTGGATTTTTGTCATTTTGGTGTCAAATAATTTATTAAAATATATTCTGTTTTTCTAAATTGGTGTAGGATTTTTCTTGTGTTGTGTTTTATTGTATTACTGTGTGTGGGCTGCATAAATACTTTACAAATAGCCTCTAAGTTAAGCCTGATTGCTTTTGTGCCAAGCTACTAGAGTGCTAAGAACAGGTTAATTCAGTGACTATGTGATTCACCCTAACAAGGATTGGGCCTACTGCTTGAGAAGGGCTCACAACCTCCTCAACAAGCAGCCCACTTTCCTTCATCAGCCTAATAATCTTTCATACATACTGATTAGTATTATTTGGGCGAACTACAAAATGTCTATTTTCTAGAGTGGACAGCAAGATGATATTTTACTTTTTGGAAATCAAGAGAAAGAGTTTGCAAATTGATTGTATGATACCTGTTTCAATGCATTTATTTGAGCAGCATTTAACCCCTTCGCTGCCAGGCCTTTTCTTCCTCAGGTGCCAGGCCTTTTTTTGGCTATTTGGGCCAGTTTGAGCTTAGGCCCTCATAACTTTTTGTCCACGTATGCTACCCACGCCAAATTTGCGTCCTTTATTTCCAACATCCTAGGGATTCTAAAGGTACCCAGAGAAAAGGAGGCAAAATTCTGAATTCAGCAAGGGGTGATTTGTGTAGATCCTACAAGGGTTTCCTACAGAAAATGACAGCTGAAATGAAAAAATATTGAAATTGAGGTGAAAAAAACAGCCATTTTTCTCCACGCTTTACTCTGTAACTTTTTCCTGTGATGTCAGAGTTTTGAAAGCGATATAACGTTACGTCTGCTGGGCTCTTCTGGTTACGGGGATACATAGGGCTTGTAGGTCCATCACGAACCCTAGATACCCAGAGCAAATAAACGAGTTGCACCTTGCAATGGGTTTTCATTCTATACCGGGTATACAGCAATTCATTTGCTGAAATATAAAGAGTGAAAAATAGGTATCAAGAAAACCTTTGGTTTTCCAAAATGGGCACAAGATAAGTTGCTGAGAAGCAGTGGTTATTTGCACATCTCTGAATTCCGGGGTGCCCATACTAGCATGTGAATTAGATTCCATTTCTCAAATAGACGTCTTTTTTACACACTGTCTTACATTTGGAAGGAAAAAATGCAGAAAAAGACAGGGGGCAATAACACTTGTTTTACTATTCTGTGTTCCCCCAAGTTTTCCGATAAAAATGGTACCTCACTTGCGTGGGTAGGCCTAATGCTCGCGACAGGAAATGCAACATGGACACATCACATTTTTACATTGAAATCTGGTGTGTTTTTTGCATAGTGCCTAGCTGTAGATTTTGGCCTCTACCTCAGCGGGCACCAAGGGAAACCTATCAAACCTGCGATTTTTTAAAACTAGACACCTAGGGGAATCCAAGATGGGGTGACTTGTGGGGCTCTCACCAGGTTCTGTTACCCAGAATCCTTAGCAAACCTCAAACTTTGGCCAAAAAAACCTTTTCCTCTCATTTCGGTGACAGAAAGTTTTGGAATCTGAGAGGAGCCACAAATTTCCTTCCACCCAGCGTTTCCCCAAGTCTCCTGACAAAAAATGGTACCTCACTTGTGTGGGTAGGCCTAGCACCCGCAACAGGAAATGCCCCAAAACACAACGTGGACACATCACATTTTCTCAAAGAAAACAGAGCTGTTTTTTGCAAAGTGCCTAGCTGTGGATTTTGGCCTCTAGCCCAGCCGGCACCTAGGGAAACCGACCAAACCTACACATTATTGAAAACTAGACACCTAGGGGAATCCAAGATGGGGTGACTTGTGGGGCTTTCACCAGGTTCTGTTACCCAGAATCCTTTGCAAACCTACAAATTTGGCAAAAAAAAACACTTTTTCCTCTCATTTCGGTGACAGAAGGTTCTGGAATCTGAGAGGAGCCACACATTTTCTTCCACCCAGCATGCCCCCAAGTATCCTGATACAAATGGTACCTCAATTGTGTTGGTAGGCCTAGTGCCAGCGACAGGAAATGCCCCAAAACACAATGTGGACACATCACATTTTCTCAAAGAAAACAGAGCTGTTTTTTGCAAAGTACCCAGCTGTGGATTTTGGCCTCTAGCTCAGCCGGCACCTAGGGAAACCTACCAAACCTGTGCATTTTTAAAACCTAGACAACTAGAGGAATCCAAGATGGGGTGACTAGTGGGGCTCTCACCAGGTTTTGTTACCCAGAATCCTTTTCAATCCTCAAAATTTGGCCCAAAAAACACTTTTTCCTCTCATTTCAGTGACAGGAAGTTCTGGAATCTGAGAGGAGCCACAAATGTCCTTCTACCCTGTGTTCCCCCAAGGCTCCCGATAAAAATGGTACCTCACTTGTGTGGGTAAGCCTAGCGCCCGCAACAGGAAATGCCCCAAAACACAACGTGGACACATCACATTTTCCCAAAGAAAACAGAGCTGTTTTCTGTAAAGTGCCTAGCTGTGGATTTTGGCCTCTAGCTCAGCCGGCACCTAGGGAAACCTACCAAACCTGTGCATTTTTTAAAACTAGACACCTAAGGGAATTTAAGATGGGGTGACTTGTTTGGCTCTCACCAGGTTCTGTTACCCAGAATCCTTTGCAAACCTCAAAATATGGCCAAAAAACACTTTTTCCTCACATTTCGGTGACAGAAAGTTCTGGAATCTGAGAGGAGCCACAAATTTCCTTCCACCCAGTGTTCCCCCAAGTCTCCCGATAAAAATGGTACCTCACTTGTGTGTGTAGGCCTAGTGCGACAGGAAATGCCCCAAAACACTATCTGGATACATCAAAATGATCAAATACAAAAAGACCTGTTTTTGCAGGGGCACCAGCGTTTTTGCTCCTGAGCTCAGCAGCCATCTAGGGAAACCTACCACACTCAGACATTTCTGAAAACTAGACACCCGAGGGAGTCCAGGGAGGTGTGAATTGCGTGGATCCCCCAATGTTTTCTTACCCAGAATCCTCAGCAAACTTCAAATTTAGCTAAAAAATCTAATCTTTCCCACATTTCTGTGTGGGATCACCACACCGGGACAAATTTCCTATCACCCAATGTTCCCCTCATTCTCCCAGTAAAAATTATACCTCTCTTGTGTAGGTGGGCCAAGTGCCTGTGACAGGGAAGAGCCAAAAACATGTCGAAATTGAGGGAGGACCAAAGCGGGTCCAAAAGGGCAGTTTGAAAAAAATCATTTTTAGGCTGACAAGTGCAGCAGAATTTTTATCGGTATAGAGGAGACAATGTTGGGTGGTAGGAATTTTGTGGATCCCTGCAGATTCCGGAAGGTTCCATCACAAAAATGTGGGAAACATGTGCGATTTCCAGCAAAGTTGGAGTTTTGCAGGGCATTGTGGGTAAGAGAATGGTGCTGGGTGCATGTGAAGCACACCAACCTGGAATCAACCAGATATTTCGTTTTCAGATGTGTCTAGGTCTTGTGGATTTTTCTACATGGCAGCGTCCCAAAGTAAATAAAGTGCAGCCCTCACCAGTCCAAGTGGGACAATTGTGAGAGTTACCAAGCTCTCATGGCCCAAATGTAAAACCAAAACCCAAAATAATCAAATGTCCTCTTGCTTGCCGTGGGGTAAGATGTTTTAGTGTGCCGGGGAGAGCTGAAAGGCTGTTATCCCCCTCAGTTGGGGTGGGAGAATAACCAGGCACATACTGGCTGGTAGCCACAACCCCACTTTTTTAATTCCCTGGCATCTAGTAGACTTTCTGCCCCCCTGGGTGTGGAACAGGGGTAATTGCCCAATCTGACCACTGGTGGGCACAACAACTTTGGCCCCATTTATTTGGGGTGGGTGTATTGCCATACCCCCACCCTCTTATTTTGAAAAACAAATCTTCCCTGGTGGGCTTTCTGCCCCCCTTGGGGGCAGATGGGCCTTCAAACAATAGGCCAATCTGCCCCCAAGGGAGACAGATATGGCCAACAGTAATGTGCCCCCATGTAGAGCGACCCTTGCCCAAGGGGCTGCCCCCCCCAAACAAAACACACACATACACCAATCCCTGGTGTCTAGTGGTTTCTGCCCCCCTTGGGGCAGATTGACCTAACAAAAATAGGCAGATCTGCCCCCAGGGGGGCAGAAATGGCCTAGATACAATTTGTCCCCAGGGTCGCTCCCCATAAATAAATAAATAAAAATGAACAAAAAAAGAATTATCCCTCTTTGTCAGTCCGAACAATATATATATATATATATATATATATATATATATATATATATATATATATATATATATATGTGTGTGTGTGTAATTATATTTTACTCCTAGGGTAGGCCCTGTACTTGTACTTTTAGGTTTTACATGTCGTGGTAGTGAACATAAGGGCACAACCTTACTGAAATATTACAGAAAAAGAAATGTACACATTACAAAGCCATGTTTTTAGTAATTGTGAAAAATGGAACAGATTTTGTTCAGCATGGAATGCCAAAAGCAAATTATTCCTTTTTCTGGTGGCAGTTTCAATAAGGCCCAGTCTCCAAAAGTAGTGGGGCATACTCTAAGGGTTTTTAAAAGACACTGGTTGGTAGATCTGGGAGTATAAGGAGGGAAATGAAAGACATATTATAACTGTCAGCCTTTGAGTGCCCCCCAAACTCTTTGCCTTCCTCCTCCATTTTTGCTAATCTAATTGTTGCTGGCTTTAGGTCTCTGGGCACTTTACCACCACTAACCAATGGTAAGGTGCATTCTTATGCTTACTGCTTAAACATGGTAACATTGGCTGATCCCCAATTGGCATATTTAATTTACTTGTAAAACCCTAGAAAAGCGGTGCTACATCTGCCAAGGGCCTGTAAATTAAATGCTGCTAGTGCCCTACAGCACTGTTTGTGCCACCTACAGAAGTAGCACTTTAAACATGTCTCAGGCCTGCCATTGCACAGCCTGTGTGAGTAGTTTTAAACTGTCATTTTGTCCTGGCAAAATAAACCTCTTTGTCAGTCCGAACATTATATATATATAGTAAAGGAGATTATGAGAGACTTTCCTTGAATGACTTTTAGAAGAGCACCAAATTTGCGGGACAGAATCACGAAAATGCCCCTGCGGTTTAAAGTATGTTGGGAGCACCATATGTGAAACAAAGAAAAGGATCCTTGAACATATTCGTGCCATCGTCAACACAGACAGAAGTTATGCCACGGCTAAGCATATGGAGTTGGCACATGATAGCCAATGGGAAACAATGACTTTTTATGCGATTGACCATGTCCCCATAAGTGAACAAGGAGGGGACAGAGAAAAGAGACTACGACAATTGGAGTCTAAACACATCTTGGAGATTCGAACCTTGACCCCTCTGGGGATGAATCAGGATGAGGAGTTATTTGCACATTTGTAATTTTACATGGCAGCCATTGCAAATAATCATAAAACACAGTTTTTTCTATTTTCTATTTTCTATTCTGTAGCACTTGCAGCTAATATTCAGTTTGGTTAATATTTTAGTTTTTTTTTATTATGGGGGGAGACACGGACAGTATGTCACATACGCACATTTATGAGGTGTATCAACATATTGGTTAAATTGGTTTTGTTTTGCGGTAACTACAACTCCCAGAATGCAGCATTTTAAGTTGATAGTGCACTAGTTAATAATTGAATTTATTTGGAAATTATGGGTGAGTTTTAGTTGTGCAGACCGCAGTTATTAAACTTAACAAGCAGAGAGAAGTAGTTTCTAAGTGCATTTAGAAATATGTTGAGTCTTAATGAATTGTTATCTGTAGATATAAATGTGGAAACAGAAACCCCCTTCCGGAAATGCCCGTGATCAAGGTCTGTCAGACCGAAACGCGCAGGGCAGGTGATTGTTGAGCTGTAAACGAAGTTAACGGAGCCTGAATAAATGAATTTTGTGAAATAAGAGATCCCGGAGTGCGGTCGTTCGTGAAGTATTTCATGAATGTTGTTGATATATATATATATATATGTGTGTGTGTGTGTGTGTGTAATTATATTTTACTTCTAGGGTAGGCCCTGTACGTGTACTTTTAGGTTTTACATGTCGTGGTAGTGAAACATTAATAAATTCCGTTTTTTACCACAGCAAGGCCTATCTCTCTCATGGGATAGCATTGGAGTTGCCTCATTACATTTTATAAGTGTAATTTCCAACTGAGAAGACATGGCCATTTCATGTTTGGTGTTCCTAGAATCACAATTTAAATGTTGCAGTCTGATCTTAAATTGTAATTCTGGAAATGCCACTTTTAGAAAATTGGCATTTTTTAACCTTATCCTTTTAGTGCCTGTAACCTGTCTCTGATCACATGACTGCATGTAGCTGACATGTGGGCCTTCTGTATTCCTTCTAGACAGACACACACAGTAGGGAGCTTAGGTGTGCTTGGATGGCCATCACTGGCAGGATGGGAGAGAGGAGCTGGGCACAGCCTAACTTACACCTAAATAGGCTGTGTCCTGCCTCCACAGAAAGTGCTGGATATCCCCTGTAGGCAGTCTGGAACCAGTACAGGAAAGACAATGTGTCTGGGGAATTCATAGGGAACATCTAGAAGCTTTTACCCCACTTAAAAGGCACAACTGGGTATAAATAATGGATCTCAGACACAACCAGTTCAGTACACTTCTGGACCTGTAGATAGTCTGCCATAAAGAAGGATGGCTGTGCTGCTGAAGGACTGCCTCTCTGCTTGACTTTACTCTACTGGATTCCTGCTTTGCTGTGCTCATCTGCTGCCTTTTGCCTGGGTGACCTGCATCTCTTGAACCCCCAGTCCTGAACCCTTGCATGTGGGCTTAAGGTGCTTACCAGCCTCTGTGGATCCAGGGGAACCAACGAATCTCCTCAGCAGCTCAAATCTGAACAAGCTCGTTGCAACTGCTGCAGCACCCTGACTGTGCAATGTATCCTCAGGGTAGGCCCTCGCCTCCCTCGGTGATGGCAGCCTCAATGATGATGGACTCCGCATCATGGCCTCTCAGCTCTTTGGAATTGGTGCAAGGCCCCAACTGCACACCACATCCTCAATGCCGGACTTTGCATCACAAGATTTGCCGATAGGGCCCTTGATGAGGATGCAGGTCTTGTATCGCAGCCTCATCGCATATTAGAACCAACGCACTGCTTGAGCTGTGTAATGCATCTTCAACACCATCATCCTCACAATGCTCCACAAACCAGGTTCAGTGGCCCTAACTAGGTCCCTGTAGCCAGCTCACACTCCATCGCAGTCAACCTGAACTTGTGACTTTGTCCCAGTTCGGTGCAACCAGATATCGACAATTGGCGCTTCATGCCTTTCGGTGCTATTTATGCTAAAATCTTTAAAACTGAATATCTCTGATTCTACTGATTGGATTTTTGTCATTTTGGTATGGTTTTATTTATAAAATTCAACTCTATGTTTGTAACTTTGTGTGGGATCCTTTTTGCATTGTGTTTTCATTGTTTTACTGTTTGAAGTATTGCACAGATACTTTACACATTGCCTCTAATTTAAGTCTGACTGGATTGTGGTTTCTGCTTGACCAGAACTTACATCCCAGTCAACCAGTAACCCAAATCCTTATGGACAGGAATCCAGGATATTTGGTATAGATTACCCTGTCTAAGTTGTCTTGGCTATTTAAACGACCTGTGATCATATAGGCAGCTAGCAAAGAAATCTTAAAACTGCGCTAATGTGGGCTCTTCCAGTGGTCCTAGAAATTACATTCAGGATACGTTGAAGTCAATACAGTAACTTTATTGGGGCTGCCAGGTAGCTTGTGGGGCCATAGACCAACATTGATTGGACTAGAGCATTTACAACTGTGTTAGGAATCTTTGCCTCAGTAAACAGCAGGCTCTTTTTATGGTCTGGCTTGAGAGTGATGTTGTCAACAGACAATTGTGTGAGAATCACCAGGAGAGGGGCTTTAGGTCCACATACCAGTTTTAGAGCCAGGGGTAAATGTTTTGATTGGGCAGAAGTTGGGTGCCTCCGCAAAAAGAGTTCTTGCCCTCCAAACAGCTGTGAAGAACAGGCTATTATGATTGATGACGTTGAAAGCTGCAGAGAAATCTAACCTGATCAGCATTCTTGCTTCACCTATGTTAACAAGCTTGCTCTGATCATCCATGGCTGATAGCACTGCCTATTTAGCACTATGCCCTGGATTAACACCTGCTTGCTGTCCATCAAACAAGAGTTGATGCAGGTGTGCTAAGACAAGTTTTTATAACAGTTTGCCTAGCTTAGGAAGCAAAGAGATTGGGTGGAGGTTAAGTCAAAAGTGTTAAGCATAGGCTTTTTTTTAGCAGAAGCTTAACACTTAGGCCCTCATTACAACCCTGGCGGTCGGTGATAAAGCGGCGGTAATACCGCCAACAGGCCAGCGGTAACAAAAATGGAACTATGACCACGGCGGAAACCGCTCAGACAGACAGTCACACATCGACTTTCAAGGTGGTAGCGACAAGCACCACGGCAGTAACCGCCAACAGCCAGGCGGAAGACAATGTATCGCCCACTGCATTATAACCAGCCTATCCACCTCCTTTGCCGGGGTGGTGCCAATGACATCAAAAGCACGGCGGAAACAGAACACAGAAGTCAAAGGACTCACCTCTGAAGACACAGGGAACAACCACGGAGCCATTGAGCCCGAGTTGTACATATTTCCCATGCTCGTCTACCTTTTCCTGCACTACGAACACCAACGCCGGCGAAGACGACCACGTGAGTACTGCCACCTAGCACACAAGGGAGGGGGGAGGAAAAAGAGAGTGACACACACACACAACACCCCCACCCCAACACCATACACACAATCCAATGCAGTACCATTACATATCCACTCCGTAACCCTCAGGAATAATGCAAGGACAAAATGATTGGAAGAAAGTGAGTGTATTACGATTAAACAACATGAATAGGTGCATTAAATTACAAATGTGTATACATATTTACAAATGGAGGGACACTGCCCAGTCCTCAATGTCCATGGGCCACAGGGCCACAACACATAGGCCAAGGCCCCACCTCACTCCTGCAACAACACGGAGAGAACGTTGCAAGGGCATCAGGTTGAAATGAAAATACACAGGCACCTCAGGGGGATGGGGAATGGGGGGGGGGGACCTCAGCCGGAAGATGGTACAACACCACTGGTCCTGGAGGGGTCTACATGCCCTGTGCGATGTCCTGGGCAGTGCAAGGCCACAGTCTCTCAAGTGGGTGGTTTGCCCACTGCATGGTCCTGGGGAGTGCAAAGCCACAGTCTCTCAAATGGGTGGTTTGACCACTGCTTGGTCCTGGGGAGTGCAAAGCCACAGTCTCTCAAATGGGTGGTTTGCCCACTGCTTGGTCCTGGGGAGTGCAAAGCCACAGTCTCTCAAGTGGGTGGTTTACCCACTGCTTGGTCCTGGGGAGTGCAAGGCCACAGTCTCTCAAGTGGGTGGTTTGCCCACTGCTTGGTCCGGGAGAGTGCAAGGCCACAGTCTCTTTAGTGGGTGATTTGCCCACTGCTTGGTCCTGGGGAGTGCAAAGCCACAGTCTCTCTAGTGGATGGCTTCTCCACTGGTTCTGGATGGGGCATTGTACCCAGTGTGCTTCATCCTGGGTAAGATGCAGTGAGTGGATGGCTTCTCCACTGGTTCTGGAGGGGGCATTGTGCTGATTGTGCTTCATCCTGAGAAGGATGGGGTGAGTGGATGGCTTCTCCACTGGTTCTGGAGGGGGGCATTGGGCCCAGTGTGCTTCATCCTGGGTAAGATGCGGTGAGGGGATGGCTTCTTCCACTGGTTCTGGAGGGGGCATTGTGCTCTGTGATGCAGATCTTGGGGAGTGCAAAGCCACTGTCTCTCTAGTGGGTGGTTTGCCCACTGCTTGGTCCTGGGGAGTGCAAAGCCACAGTGTCTCTAGTGGATGGCTTCTTCCACTGGTTCTGGAGGGGGCATTGTGCCCAGTGTGCTTCATCCTGGGTAGGTTGCGGTGAGTGGATGGCTTCTTCCACTGGTTCTGGAGGGGGCATTGTGCCCTGTGATGCAGATCTTGGGGAGTGCAAGGTAACAGTATCTCACCTGGGTGTCAGACCCACTGGATTTGCATGAGCCAAGATGCACAACAGCCCATGTAGGCAGAACTACACACTGTTCTCCAGCAGTGATGGCTGCCTAGTTGTGGCAGTGCTGGTGTCTGTGCTGGAAGTGGTGGGGGGAATCTCCAGCCCATCCCCTGCAGCCTCGGACGGCTGCCCACTGGGGCTGCTGCTGCTGGCAGTGGTGCTGGTGGCGTTGCTGGCAGTGGTGGGGGGAGGCTCCACCCCATCCCCTGCAGCCTCGGACGGCTGCCCACTAGGACTGCTGCTGCTGGCAGTGGTGTTGGTGGCGGTACTGGTGGCAGTGCTGGCAGTGTTGGGGGGAGGCTCTATCCCATCCCCTGCAGCCTCGGACAGCTGCCCACTGGGTCTGCTGCTGCTGGCAGTGGTGCTGGTGGCGGTACTGGAAGTGTTAGGGGGAGGCTCCAGCCCATCCCATTCAGCCTCAGACGGGTGCCCACTGGGGCTGCTGCTGCTGGCAGTGGTGCTGGTGGCGGTGCTGGTGGCGGTGCTGGCAATGTTGGGTGGAGGTTCCAGCCCATCCCCTGCAGCCTCGGATGGCTGCCCACTGGGGCTGCTGCTGCTGCTGGCAGTGGTGCTGGTGGCAGTGCTGGTGGCGGTGCTGGCTGTGGTGGGGGGAGGCTCCAGCCCATCCCCTACAGCCTCGGACGGCTGCCCACTGGGGCTGCTGCTGCTGACAGTGGTGCTGGTGGCGGTGCTGGCATTGGTGGGGGTAGGCTCCAGCCCATCGCCTGCAGCCTCGGACGCCTGCCTACTGGGACTGCTGCTGCTGGTAGTGGTGCTGGTGGTGGTGCTGGTGGCAGTGCTGGTGTCGGGGATGCCAGTGGTGGGGGTAGGCTCCAGCCCTTCCCCAGCAGCCTCAGATGGTTGCCCCCTGGGGCTGCTGCTGCTGGCAGTGGTGCTGATGTCAGTGCTGGCAGTGGTGGGGGGAGGCTGCAGCCCTTCCCCTGCAGCCTCGGACGGCTGAACCACAATGGTTGGTGGTGGGGGCTCCGAATGAGTCCCAGCACCAGGCCTCCTGTCCTTCCTGCTTGCTGGTGCAGGCCCCTTGTCCTTCCTGTTAGCAGCCGGGGATTTTGATTTCTCCTTGCCCTTCCCTGCTGCAGCTGGTGGTGCCTCCTTGCTCTTTATATACACTGCTGGTGGTGCCACCTTGCCCTTCCTTGTCGCAGCTGGTGGTGCCTCCTTGCCCTTCCTTGATGCACCTGGTGCAGGCACTCTGTCAGTGTTGCTGCCTGGTGCCCGGGATCCTCACCCACCTGCAGTAGCTGTCGACACTGCTGTGCCCCTGGACTGGGTGGCTGAGGTGCTTGCCTGGGTTTTCTTCACCCTGGCCTGACGTGAAGGATGGGGGGGAGGAGGGGTAGGGAAGAGGTCAATGGCGGAGAGGAAAAGCTTCTTAGGGACATTGGGGCGGGAAGAGGGTGAAGGTTTGGAAGTGGAGGAAGAGGAAGTGGCTGTAGGAGGTGTCTGTCTGCTGTGTGCATGTGCATGGGCTGGATGCTGTTGTGAGGTGGATGACTGTTGGGTGTCTGAGTGCTTGCGTTTGTGTACCTTGGGAGGAGAGGACACAGACACAGTGGGAGAGGACACAGGGGACGTGTAAATGGAAGTGGGGGTGGTGACTGCCAGTGAGGGGCGTGATGGTGGTAGTGAATGAGGATGTAGTGCATGCAGTTGTGAGTGTAGACGCTACTGGGAGGGAGGTGGATGAGGAGGAGGAGGGGGACACAGTGGAGGCAGTGGATGTTGGTATGTCTGCATCTGGATGGTGTTTGTATGAGTGCCTGTGGGATGATGTGTGGTGCTTGTGTTTGGCTGAACCACTCCTGTGTGTTGCCCTGGGTGCATGCTGGTCTGCCTGTGTGCTTGGGATAGGTTGGGGTTGAGGGGAATGGGATTGGGCAGAGGAGGTTGGAGGGGGGAGGCTAGAAACAGGGACAATGGTTTCCATCAGGAAGGAGGGCAGAGCCTGGATTGATCTCTGTTGGGCCACCATGCCAGAGTGAATGCCCTCCAGGAATGCATTTGTTTGTTGCAAATGGGCTGCCAGCCCCTGGATGGCAGTCAAAATGGTTGACTGCCCAACAGAGATGGATCGCAGGAGGGCAAAAGCCTCCTCACTCAGGGCAGCAGGGCTAACTGGGGCAGGGCCTGAGGGGCCTGGGGGAAAGAAGATGCCCACCCTCCCGAGTGAGCAGGCACGGGAAACACGCTGAGGGGCTGCTGGGAGGGCGGTGTTAGTACGGGGTTGGTGGCTGTACCTGTAGTTGGGGTCGGCACAGAGGTGTCTGCCACCACCAGGGAGCTTCCACCGGAGGAGGTATCACTGTCAGAACTGTCCCCTCCAGTCCCTGCAGTGGTGCTCACCTCTCCCTCTGTCCCACTGGTGCCCTCACCGTCGGTGGATTCTGCATGTCTGTGAGGGGTGTCTATGCATTGGTGTTGCATGCAGGGCTTGGTATTGGGATGAGTGGGTTGTGATGGTCGGATATGTGAGAGGTGGTGAAGTGATGGGAGTGAGGGTAAGGGTGGGGGTTTGTGATGACATGCAGGTAGGGAGGGTGAGAGTAATAGGGATTTGACTTACTAGAGTCCAGTCCTCCTCCTACTCCTGCCAGGCCCTCAGGATGCATGATTGCCAATGCTTGCTCCTCCCATGTTGTTAGTTGTTGGGGAGGAGGTGGTGTTCCACCACCAGTCCTCTGTACAGCTATTTGATGTCTTGCGGCTGTGGAACATACCTTCCCCTGTGGGTCGTTCCACCTCTTCCTGATGTCATCCCTTGTTCTGGGGTGCTGTCCCACGGCATTGACCCTGTCCACGATTCTCCACCATAGCTCTATCTTCCTAGCAATGGACGTCTGCTGCTCCTGTGATCCGAATAGCTGTGGCTCTACCAGGATGATTTCCTCCACCATGACCCTTAGCTCCTCCTCAGAGAACGTGGGGTGTTTTTGCGGTGCCATGGGTGTATTGTGAGTAGTGTGGGTGAGGGTTTGTGGGGTGCTGTGTTGGGCTGTGTGATGTAGGGTGCGTGGATGGTGTATAGGTGATGGTGGTGTGTGTTTGTGGTCTTGTCTCTGGTCTTGCTATCTCTCTTGTGGAACTTATTTGTAATGGTGAATGGTTGTGGGTAACGTGGGTGTGTGTTTTATAGTGGTGTGGGTGTGGTGTGTGTATGTGTGTCAGGGGTGTGTAGTTTGAATAGTCCAATGTGGTGTTGTTTTGTCTGTGGGTGTCTATTTTGAGCACTGCGGTATGTACCGCCAATGGTTTAGCGCCACTGAATGTCCGCTGTGGTGATTCGTGGGTCATAATGCTGTGGGTGTAGTTCTGTTGATGTAACGGTGTGGGTTTTGCTACCGCAAGTTTATCACTGACCTTTGGTCTGGCGGACTTGTGTGTGTGGCTGTCTAGTGACGGATTGCTATGTGTGGGTCATAATATGGGTGGCGGTAATCCGCTGCGGCAGCAGTTTGTTGGTGGCAGTCAGCATGGCGATAAGTGGGGTTTACCACCCATGTCGTAATGAGGGCCTTAGTGTTTCCCAGAGGTGGGAAAGATGCCTTGAGAGAGTGAGCTGTGGAATAGGTTTAGGAGAAAACGCACAACATTCAGAAGCAGATGCTTTGTTATTCTTGCCAGAATTATATCATTGAGGCATCCTGAAGGCGGACTGTTTTTAATCACTTCTGACTTATTTTATAGTGAAGGTGAAGGAAGGCATGCTGAAATTCTCAGCTGTGGCCTGGGAAAACTCAGCATCAATTTCGGTTTGGTGATGTTCTCAATGATGAGGAAATCCCAAATAGGATCTTTTTTCTGAAGAAACAGGCAATGTCTTTACAAATTTGACAGGATGAAATAAGTCTGCACTTCTGACCTCTAGGGGCCAGATGTACAAAGCTAGTTACTATTTCTTAACAGTCTGGATAACTATTTTGGGCCATTAAGAAATGCTAAATGGGCTTTTGAGGTGTACAAAGGCATTTTGGGAAGCGCAAAATGCAATCCCTTCAGTAGAAATCGCATCTTGCGATTCAAATCGCAAATAGGGATTTTGTATTTGTGATTTGAAATGCACATGTACAGAGCATTTTCTAACTGCAAATTAGGTATTTGGGAAATGCAATTACCATTGACTCCTAGTCGATGGTAACCATGTGCAATTTAAAAAAAGCACCCAAAGATATATATATATATATTTTTTTTTCAGTGCACTAGAACACTCACATGTCCCTCGGGGCATACGTGTGCTGTACATGTGCACCACTATTTTTCGGGTGCATCATGGGGGGCCTATTGCCCATAGCCATCCTTGGTTTTCTTTTTCCAAAATAGCAATTTCCTAATAGGAAATTGCTGTTTTGTGAATGCAAAACCGGTCCATTGCAACAAATGCCATGGGATTTCCTAATTGTGATTTTCTAATAGGAATTGCTATTAAGAAATTGGTAATTTCATACATATTTTGTATTTCCTAAATAGCGATTTCTACGCAGTTGCTATTTAAGAAATGCAAAATTGTATTTTGATACATCTGGCCCTTGGTTCCTGTAATTTTGAGACGATATGTACAAGTTGTTTGGCTAAATTAGGGACCTATTTAGCATGATCCAAAAAAGGGGCTTGTTTCGCCTCTTTTCTGTTATTCTTGTACTTTGTGTCAGCTCCGCAAAGTCTACTTTTTGTTTTGGATCGTAGTCCCTTTGTCACAGCATTTATACATTGTGTATTCCAAATTTAAGAGTTTTACATTCAGAGAAGAACCGTTGGTTATTTCTTCTTTCTGACCGTGGCGGTTTCTTTTTCAGCAATGGAAGGGAGTTGTGTAATACTCTGGTAATGGCAGTATTGAAGCTTCGGTTATCTTATTGGGATTGAAATTGGCCTTGCTCCTATTTGTTGGGGAATTGTGTATTAGGGCAGTGAAGGCTGAAGCTAGTGCTTCTCGATTATAGGCCTCCAAGCTGGGATTTAAGGGGGGTGAAGGGATGTATTTAGTCTTTAACCTGCTAAGAATGCCAGTACTGAACGGGATTGCAAATTAATACTTGGAGCTTAATTAAACCAGGCGCTGGAAAGATAGGGTCCAAAAGATAGCTTTGTAGTTGAATAGGGTCCGAGTTCTGATGTTCTGTGTTTATGGCAGAAAGGTCATTTAACAAGGTCAAAGTCAGGCCAGCAGGAGCTTCTAACCACAGACTGAGATCACAAGGAGTACAAAATGTCCCTTCTGAAGAGCAAACAACGCAATTTCTTCTACAAATGAGTGATGATGTTCTAGTGGAGAATCAGATGGCCAATGGGCCAGAATACAATATAGCTGCATCGATCCTGTCATAAGACCTATCGATAGTCAAGGCCAAGGTGTATAGGGAGTGTTTGGATAGACAGAGAGTAATGGGCCATAACTTCTGGCCCTCCCTTTCCTGTCCATTATGTCTTGTTTATACATTATAAAATTTTGCTGTCCGGAAACCATCAATAAGTGGGGAACTGTCCTCTGATAATCATGTTTCCTTTAGGAACATTATTTGTGATCCGATAAGGGGAACATAGTTTTGCAATGTCAAAACGACGTTTAATAGCTGACTGTACATTGCATTGGATGGCACTCACCACATGTGTTTCTGAGACTCCGCAGAAAGGGACGGAATCGTGTTTTTGTTTTACGCTGAGGTCAATTGTTTCAGGGTGAATTATTGTCTTGGAAATAATGATAGCAAGAATTTAGGCAAGTAGGTTTTAGGTAAGGATCCACTTTCCTGAGGTGATGCTGTGATGGAGTGAACAGCACTGATGGACGTATTTGTGTGTGGACGGGCACGGCTGGGCTTACCTTATGGGCACCTTTTGTTGCGCTTCCACTGGGGCAGCTGCTCATGTCCACTCTGATGACATGAAGTAGCTGTGTTTTTTTGTAGGCTTTTGTGGGTTGAAAAGCTACCAGTTCTAACGTGAAGAGGAAGGACAATTTGATGTAAGCACAGAAATGCTCCAAATATATGCTATCGACAGCTATGATGTATCTCACATGTGCAACTTACATCATTTAGAAAACATATGGTGGCTAAGCTCAGCATGTTTAGAATCGAGTGGAAACAAAGGTGGGGTGAAACTTGTTATTTTAATGCTGACATTTCCCATTATCTGCCTCAAAATACTGCCAACCAAGCAACAGCAGTTGCCATGAAGATCTGCCATCCTTTGCAGTTGAACCTTATTTCGCAGTAGATACAATGTAGGGATTATTGGAACCCCAGGTAAACATATTTTACCATTAGGATTCTCCCTTTCTCATAAGAAGCCCAGCTTTAAGGTCGTTTGATGAAATCTGACATTCTCTTGTGTTCATTTGTGGTGGCATTGGCCTGTGCTTCCAAAAAAGCTGCAGTCTGTGTTAGTGCAGACATTTTGTGGTCTACGAATCTATAAAGTTTAACCATTCTCTAATTGGACAGACACTTTTACATGAGTAGCCTTGTTGTGTGAAGGTGTTTGATTCAATATGACAATAGCAAACCAACTGCAGTACATTTTGCAAGTTTGTTAGACAGGTGACTGTTATTTGAACTGTTAGGAGAAAATTAATTGTGGAATGTTTGTCATTTTTGGGCTTCCTCGAGCTGAGTGTGAGGCAAAAAGATTACAATCGGAAATGTGCAGTCCAAAATATAAAATAATTCGTTTGCACGGTTGAACTAGTGGTATAAGTGTGTGTGCCAAACAATAGATGAGCTCAGGTACAGCGTCTCTAGGCGATTGAATTGTGTATGACACATGCAATAGACTTTTTGTTATAGGCCCGGTGATATAGTAAAGTAAATAATGTTTTATTTATATTTGGCAGGATGACATTCCAGAGTTGCAAGAGTTCTTCCTTGTTAACTTGACCTCTGTGGTACTCCTCTTGAATCCTGTGACATCATCCCCACCCAGACTAGGTACAGTAGTTTTGCTTTTATGTATCAGCAGATTAGAACAAATTTAGGAAACCTTTCCTTTAAAGGTAGTGTGCACGCCATTGTAAATAACTGGCTATTCCCAGTTTGGTTAGATAGCAGCTGAATCAGTATGAAACATGCGTTTAGTTTTCCTTTTGAATATAATGCAACATTGTGAAACTAGGATGCAGAATGGGATTATTACTAATATGAAGAGTCGGAATGCTCTGAAATTGCCTTTGAACAATCTGTAACATGAACATTGTGACTTGCTTACTGCTTAGTCAAGTGGTGATTGAGAGTTTCACTCCCCACAACAGAAATTTACAGCACAATCAACATTTAACATCCCAACATTAGTATTAACATTAAGCGATTACTGATCTCAATATTTTTACCATATTTTGCAAACACCTCAATTCCCCTCCACAGTGTATTTATCTTTCTATTCCACAATTTATCATTGCCATCAGTTGCTAAAAAGATATGCCTCACGGGTAACTGTTTCCAAAATGACTACTCGATCCAAAGAAGTCAAGCATCTCAAATGAAATTGTAGAAAATTGTTCACCTGTCTCCCATCTCTCTGAATACCTCACCTGTCGCTTTCTTAGTTCTCTCTGAATCGCTTCTTCAACTCTCACCTGTCCTTCCTCTCCACCTCCCTTTCTCAGCATTCTCTTTATAACTCATCGGCTTCTCTTTATCCTGCTCTGTCTCTCAGCTATCTACTTCTCTCTGGCTCTCTACCAGCTGTGTCTTTCTACTCTATCTCTTTATATCGGCATTATTTTTATAATCTGTCAGTCTCCATATCCCTCCTGTCCATACTTCCCAACTCTCTCAATTGCATCTCTATAGCCTGTTGATATCCCCCTCTCTCGTGTCTTTCCTCTCACTATGGGCTGTCGTCTACCAGCTTGCTTCTTTTACACCTCTCACTCACTCCCTTACCAGTCTGTCCTCTGTCTGGCTCCATCACCTGTCACCTGTCTCCCCCTGCCACCTTAATTCCCCTTTCTCGTTTACTCCTGTCTCTTTCTCCCATGTCTGTGTGTCTCTCCTCTGTCATACATATTTCTCAAACTTGTCTTTTGTCTCTCTCAGCTCTGCATTACCCATTTCTCTTGAACACACTTACACACACACACACGTGCGCACACACACACACACACAAACACACTGTCTTTGTCCCTGTCTCTCACATGTCCTCCAGCAGTGTCCTCTTCTCTTCCGTTATTTCTGCTTCTCCTGATCCTCTCTCTTTGGCATTTGCTGTATTTTTCTTTCCATCCAAGTAACCAGTCACAATCAGAGATATGGAGCCACCATTTTTCCAGCCCCTCCTCACCAGCATTAATAATTTAATTAGTTTTTAGGTGTCCTACCTTTTCACTTTTTTGGGTGTCTTCACACTTGGGATGCAAAGTAATCTGAAGGGCACCTCAGAAGAGAACCACAGGGTCACAAATGGCTTGCAATGGCCATTGTTACATTATTCTATGCTACAGAAAGTAAACAAAGCTCAGAGAGCCCTGTTTATGTTTTTCCTTACACCTCCTTTGCTACCTTTGAGGCCAGGGGTTGCAAAGGCAGTGCAAGGGGTTGCATGAGCGAGCCAGGGTTCACAGGTGAGAGCCCTGACATCCCAAAAGGATATCCAGGGTAATTCTAAGTGTCTATTGTGAGTGATAGTGTTCTCTGTATTTGCCCAATCCATCTAGAATTGTATTCCCCTTCACTGTGTTATTCACACAGTGAATTATGTAATTACAGAAAGAGTTGAGTACCTGGCAAGCGCAATGTGCAGCAAAGGTTGAACAGTGTCTGAATTGTGCTTCATTAGCTATCTTCAGTGCGCCAGCACATGAAAATCTTGTACTAATATTTTGCATCACTTTTGTGGCACAGCCCTGACACAAAATCTTTTTGGGCGTTTTCTATGTCACTCAAAGTTAATTCGTGTGGTTTAGGAAATACAAAGTAATGCAACTCAGAGCAAAGCTTTGCCTTGTGGTACTTTGTGTCTGGTAGCCATTGCATGGGTGGATAATGAGCCTGCATGTGCATTCACCTATGTATTTTGACACAAACCAGATTTACAAAGACTTTTAAACCTTGGTGTGCCCCAAAATGATGTGCTTGCCACAAAGAAGCATAATGAGGAGACTATCCTATTTTCTCCTTGCTACCTCCTTTTTTCATTTGTGCCACATTCTGCAGCACAAATGGAAAGAGGACCATACCTCTAAAGATTGTTTGCGTTCAAGAAGGGATGCCTTTCTGTAAAAACAATCATACCCGTAATGCAGGCACCCTTGCAACATGGTGCAGTGGGAATCTGTTTTGGCGTAGCAGCACATAGTGAGCCAGCACTGAGAAAGAGAATGCAGAAGTAAGTCATGTCTTAGCAGATATGAAGCATTTCTCTTCTCTCCCTTTCATGCAAGGCAGTGCAGAAAGTTGCCTTGCAACACTGTGTTGTGTGATAGAAAAGTAAATCTGGCTCTTGGTGAGGACGTTTGCACTGTTTCACCGATATTAGATTTACAGTTTGTTTTAGTAATTTCCATGATGAATCTGTTTAAATTTACATTTGATAGGAACGAGGAGAGTGCATCTTTGGAGCTGGTTGAACCAGAGAATAGTAGGTTGTTATTTTTTGTCACAACAAATATCAGGTCAACACTAGCCAAATTTACTCATGACTGAGGGCCAGATGTATTAAAGGGTTTTACTCAGGCTATGTCTATGGATAAATAATTTAGTACATATGGCCCTAAGACTCCTTACAATCTGATGAGCCTCAAATAGACTATCATAAATAAGATACCCAGCACCTCTGCTAATACACATATACACACTTGTGCATTGTCACACAATCAGACTTGCACACATATGTGCATATATCACCATCACACAGCTCTAATTAATAAGCTTTCATTGGCAATGTGTTCAAAGTACCTGAGTATGGCGTCTGCCTCTATCCCCCTCTTCTATATTGCCAACAGATTTATCGAGTTATGGTACATGTACACAGCAGCTGGAGGTGTGGAGTGGCTGATCTGCTACTGATCCTGCAGTACTTGCCCTTGGGATATCTTATTTATTTTACTATGGTGTGTTTTTGGGTGACGAACGTGCCACCTAGAAGACACCTCAGAGCACTGAATGCTTATATCTATATGTGCATATGAGGGGAAACCATGCAGAACACAAAATCCAATACTTTCATCTGCACCATTCTGGAAGGAGTAGACATTTACACCCTTTAAAAAATATGTGCAACTGCATGATTTAAAACTAATATGTGCACGGTAAAATAAATACTATTGTATTGCAGATGACAACCTTCAATGTATCTTCTTAAGAACCCTTAATGTGATGTGTGCTTTTCTGTGTGTCTAATATTTTTCATTCTCACTTTTTTGAAGGACGGGTCTACCAAGACTTTAGTTTTAATCGGTTTAAAGAGCCTTTTGGGTGCCTTCAAAAAGGTCAATGAAAGCTTACTGATGTCCTCACGTGTCAAATCTTTAACTGACTTCTCTTTTCATAGTTTCTTTTCATAAATCTCTTCTTTCTTCATGCATGCCTGTAGAAAATGAAGCCTTAATTCATTACAGATTAAAAGGTAAAACACAGATATCTGTTATACAGATTTAGAATTTTGATTTAAAACAGCTTTAAAGAAAACTCTACGTACTTTTTGTGTTCTTATTTGAATAAGGTTATATAATACAACAATTGTACAAATTATTGCAAGAAATGCCATTTGATTCTTTATTCCGTAGCATGTAGCAATCATGTATAAAACAGCCCAATCAGTTAAATGTAAAGAAAATGTCAGTTCCATTTATAGATTGGGTGTCCAAGGTATGTTTAAGAAGACCGAATCATGTCAGTTATTTTGGATAACTATTGACTACATAAAAGATATTAACTCTATACTTAACGGATTTTATATGTATGTATAACTATATAAGTATATTTAGATTTATACACATACTTACAAAGTCAGATTAAAACATTTGAAGCAAACAACACTGCATTGCAATGAAAGGTAGTTTAACAACTGAATGTGTGAGTGGCAAATTGTATGTTGCAAGTTGTGTGTGTGGCAAGGTACGGTGTCTTTTTTATTTATCGCCTCCAGGCATATTCACCAGCTATAGTGGTAGGGCCTAAGAGGGGGCCAGGGAAGATAGAGCTGGGGCCATGGGCTCCATCTGATCCCCCTGAAGAGATGCCAGTGGCAGGGCCTTTTGGAACGACAGGCGCAAGTAGGACTGGATTCTAGGACCACACACTCTGCCCACCGACTGGGGTGGAGGGGATTGGACACAGCTTCCGGTCAGCAAAGGGGATGCACACACACACTACTTCGGGGCCCAAGGAATGGAGGATGTCCCTGACTGCACAGGTGCGACAACAAAGAATAAAGCAAGTCCCTAAGAGCCTTACCGGTCTCTCTGCATCTTCCTTTGGGCTGAGATAAAAGGGACAGGACAACTGGTGACAAAGTTGGGAAATTTAGACCAAGGCGCACCCTGCCCAACCCCGACGTGAAGCCACATCTGGCTCGGCACCGATGCTGATCTGCCACACCGTTGCCCCTGATTGTGCATCTGCCCGCTAAGGAGAAGTGTGAGCAAGCTGTAAACACCGCCGAGCCCTGCAGCCCTGGTTACTCCAGTACAAATAAAACCTCCTGTGCTGCTTTCCATCTCACGAGAGATCTCGCAAGAGTGTGACATCATCAGTGGCCATTTTGAAGTCAGCCGCTGGAAGCCAATGGGCTGCAGGAAAGCTCCGATGCCCATTTTGAGGTTAGGCACCCCCAATAAACATGACTGCTGCTAACTGTGGAGCCTTAACAAAGAGAAGAAAAAAAACAAATATATATACATATATGAATAAACAAAAAGGCAATCTGCTTGTGTTAAGGCCTGAGTTAATGCACAACCATGACAGTAAACTGACATCTCCATAATTACAATTACAACTGCAATGTCACACACCGTGCCTGCGACCAGCTCTTATACCCATGATGGAGGAGAGTAACGAGGGTGCCATCCCAAGCTCGATCTTCAGGTTCCTCTGCCATTTGCTCTCTTTTTTTAACTCCCATACAAAAAGTGCTTGCTAGGAAAAAAGGATCAGATGTTTTTGCTGCTACTTGTGTGCTACTTGCAAAAATCAAACAGATGAACACGCAAGGGACCTATTCCTAAACACAGTTGGGGATGATGTTGAAGACCTGCTCGTAATATTCCCACCTGAGTCAATCACCACTTACAAAGGCCTAATAAAGTGCCTCACATACAGTTTCGACCTTCAACGAAACATTGACTTGTTCACCATGGCATACCAATGAGCAGACAAATCCCTTGACAACTTTGTGACCCGGCTACGAAAACTAGCCACCTACTGTGAATTCAACAAATAAGACAATGAAGCAGCAATAAGGCTGTGCATCATCAAAGGATGTCACTTAACTGGGTTCGCTACGAAAATACTGAAGGAAACATACACGCTAGACAAAATACTGACCATGGCGGTCAGAAGCCAGGTCCACATCGCATGCCATTCAAATGGAAACTTGGAGAGTGTGGATTATAGAACAGGCTCATCAAATGGCTGGGAGTGGCAGCAGACATGACAAGCCATTGCTGCCATTGAAGGAGAAAAAACGAAATGACATGCTATTGCTGCAGCCTGGAATGCACACACATCTCTGCCAGTCCAGCCATGGGACACAAATGTCAAATGCAACTGTGACAATCCCTTTGCAAGCATCTGCATAGGTGGACACATCAAGGCAGAGAGAGGACGACCTGCCCGACCATGAGTAACCTCGAGTCGCCACGCATCACACATGGCAGCACGCAATCGTAATTCTTTCATTGACTCAGACACAGCTAGCGCACGTAATGTCAACGGACATCTCTACCTCATGTCCAATGTCCCAGCACAAAACCACACGCCCAAACACATCCAACTAGTCAACAAACAACAAATAAAGAAGAATGTGGAACTTCAAGTCAGAAACCTCACAACTCGACAGTGGAGACACATGCAACATCATTTGCTTGTTGAAGTATGAGAAAATGAAGTGCAAGCCACCACTGTCTCCCATCACTGTTGACGTGTTTACTTGGGGTGCAAAACAACTTGTAGTAAACAATGGGAAATTCATAGAGATACTAACGTACAACGAATGTCTGTGCAAGAAGAGGTGCACGTCTTGTGAGGAGACATTCCAGCCCCTTGTTTGCTCAGCAACATCACAGCACAAGTGATGGGCCTCCTGGCCATGAAATACCACACTGCTGAGCGTCCCAACATTTTGAGAGAACACCCCGAGCTCTTCAAAGGGCATGGAAAGTTGAAAGACATGCAAGTCACCCTGTACATTAACGAAGCAGTCAAACTTGTGGCTCAAAATCACCACAGAGTTCTCGTACACCTCCAACCGCAGGTAGAAGAAAAATTGAAGAGCTTGCTAGCACAGGATATCTTCGAGCCAGCAGAGGGGCCTACTCCGCGGGTGTCCCCCATCGTGGCTGTACTGAAGAAGAACATGCAGAAAATCCAAATCTGTATTGACATGCGCTTACTGAACACAGCCATCAAAAGAGAACGGCATCAAGGCTCTCATTTGAATGATATGATCAGCTGCCTCACTGAGGCCTGTGTATTCTCCAGGTTAGATTTTTTCAAGGGCTACTATGAACTGGAATTAGACTGAGAGTCCGGCTACATCACAACATTCTCCACCCACCTAGGGCCATTTTGATACAAGCGATTAAGCTTTGGGGTGTCATCAGCAGCAGAAATATTTCAGAAGATGGTGAGATGAGTGATCAGGCCTGTAAAAAACTGTCTAAACTAAAGCTATGACATCCTTGTGTTTGGTCGCAGAAATGAGACCACAACTCAGCACTGCGGGAAGTATGAAAGCAGTTAGAAAAAACTGGCCTGATGCTGAATGAGGACAAATTAGAGCTGGAAAAAAGGGAACTAATTTTCTTCAGACACATCTTCTCTCGGAAAGGTATGTTGCCAGACCCCATTAAGGTAGAAGCACTCAGCAAAATAAGACATTTAGTGGACGTAGCAGAAGTGAGGTAGATTCTAGGCCTGGTGAGTTACTGCGCTCAATACATCAAAGATTTTGCCACTGTGAGCACCCCACTTCGCAAACTGACCAGACAAGAACAGCCATTCCTCCGGACAGTGGAATGCGACAAGGCATTCAAGAACATCAGACGCGCTGTCACAGCCATAGATCACCTCATCTATTTTGACACGTCTTTTTGCACGGAGCTCACCGTCGATGCCCGCCCGGTGAGGCTGGGAGCCATTGTCAATCAACACAAACCTGAAAGAAACTCACCAAGACACATCATCGCTTATGCAAACAGAGGTTTGTTGGATGTAGAAAAGACATACTCTCAGCCAGAGAAAGAAAGCGTGGTAATGGCATGCAAGCATTACCACATGTTAATTTACTGGAAATCGTTCACCATCATGTCAGACCACCAGGCGCTGGTCACGATATACGGCAATCATCATCCCAAAATTCCACTGCGCATAGAAAGGTGGGGAATATGCCTGATGGACTACAACTTCAAAATAATGGACACACCAGGGAAAGAATGAAACCTGGCTCACTACATGTTGCGACATCCCCTACCCCGAGCAACTGAGAAATCATCCATAGTTGAGGTACACCTCAATTTCGTGCTGAATACACCTGCCCCAATCACAGTGGAAGAACTGGTGCAGGAGACAACTACTGATGTCACGCTACAAGCAGTCAAAACACTGATGCAAAAACAGAGGCGGAAACGTGACCAACAATAGTCAAGTAGGCAAAGGGGTCAGGAAAGAGGAAACACTGGCATTTCATACAGGTGCAGGAGGAGCTACCAGAAACAAAGCAAAGGATATTGTTCCACAGCTCTAGAATAATAATACCTGTGACACTTCGACAGCAGACAGTCAGCCTTGCACAACAGTGTCAAAGAGGCATGATGGCAACAATAAAAATGATGAGAGAGAAGGTATGGTTCCCGGGACCATCTGGTACAGGACATGATTCTGACTGCCATCTCTGTCAGTTAACAGGAAGACCACCAAAGCCAGATCAACTATGCATGTCAGTTCTATCTAAAGCTTTATGGACCTCGTTGGCTGCAGACTTCTTTGGGCCTTTTGACACTGGCTACTACCTGCTGGTCGTCGTTGACAAATACTCTTGCTTCCCCATAGTGCACCAGGTGTCATCAACATCAGCAAGTGCCACCTTACCAATTCTATTTTACATTCTTGCAGCTTGGTGCCGTCCTCTAACACTAAAGACAGACAATGGACTCCCATTTCAGATGAAGAATTTCACTAAATTTATGTCATATCCGGGCACACATCATAGAAAAATAATGCCACTATGGCCGCAAGCCAATGTCATGGTGGAAAGGTTCATGGGTAACATAAAGAATGCTGTCCAACAAGCAAAGCTGGCACAATTTTCAGTGGGACAAGCACTGTGCCAAGTTCTTCAGGACTACTGCAACACCCCCCACCGTTCCACAGGGAGGTGCCCATTAGAACTGGTACTGGGCAGAGTAGGCAGGACCCATCTGCCTCAACTGGAAACCAAGGCACCATCAGAAAACTGTGATGTTGTTGCACATGACAAAGAGGCCAAGAGGAAAATTAAACAACACACTTACACTTGGCGTCATGCTACAGTGTCTAGACTAAAACTTGAAGACCTTGTCCTCGTCACCAATGGCAAGCATGGAAATCAGACAACCCCTTCTCTAGCCAGCCCCTGAAGATAACTAGCATCAAAGGGACAATGATCACAGCAGGGGCAGGGGCAGGGTCCTACTTCATCACCAGAAACAGTTCTTATTTCAGAGAGTTCAGAATGTCGAATGATGAGGAAGGAGAAACAAGGCCCAGTGCTGGACAGAAGACTTCAAGCGTACTCTAGAGGGAAAACAGAAACAGCTGTGCTTAACAGGGAGAAGAGAAGAAAAAGGCCACCAAAAGGCGAGATGACAGCAAGCAGGTAGCACAAAAGACTGATTGAAGGACTATGATGACGACTCGAAGAACAACTGTTCAAACAGTCCTCCATGATATCTCTCTCTCTCTCTCTCTCTCTCTCTCTCTCTCTTCTCTCTCTCTCTGCCTCTCTCTCTTTCTCCATTTCACTGTCTCTACATCTATATATATATATCTATATCTAGATAGATATATATATATATATATATATTTATATATATATATATATATATATATTTATTACTTGAATGGGGAATGTGGAGCATACCTGACCTCACCAACAACATCAAACGTAGGGAATGTGTGTATTTTGTTAACAAAGTGGGGAGACGGTGGCCGCAAGTAGGAGTTGGCACTAGGACCACACACTCTGCCCACCGACTGGGGACGACGGGATCGGACACCACTTTTGGTCAGCAAAGGGGGTGTGCACACACACACTACTTAGGGGCACGAGGAATGGAAGGACATCCTTGTCTGCACAGGTGCGGCAACAAAGAATAAAGCAAGTCCTTAACAGTCTTACCGGTATCTCTGCATCTTCCTTTGGGGCTGGGACAGAAGGGGACAAGACAGGGCCTATATACCCGGCTCCATATCTGCAGCAATAAAATGTGATAGGAAGGATCACAGTGATTCCCAAAGGCAGCTGTGGACTCGATTGTCACTTGGGATACAAAACCAAGCATAATCACAACACCTCAAAGCATTTGATAATACTGCCTCTTTTGCTCCTTAGGTGGTGGGCATAGCAGGTACTTTCTTTGATCTGCTAAAAATGCTAAAACGATTCCTGTATCATCTTCTTCTTGTGCAGCAAAAAATAGTGATCCAGGCGTTTATCACCTCTAGGTTGGAGTATGCCAATCCACTTTACTTGGATTTGCCTGCCTACCTCCTGAGGAGACTGCAACTGGTGCAGAAAGCCACTGCTAGGCTCTCGCTGCAACTCCTCAGGAAAGCTGACATGCAGCCAGCTTCAAAAGACCTGCACTGGCTGCCTTTTAAATACGTGTGAGGTTCAAATGTTTAGTCCTAACTCGTAGATCTTTTTACCATAAAGGCCAGCAGTACTTGTCAAGCTGATATACCCTGTATCAACTGGCCAAGTCATTTCGATCCTCCAACTCCCTGCTGATGGTAATCCTGCAATTCAGAAGAAATAAGTATGGTGGCAGCTCCTACGCCCGGAGTGGAATGCTCCCCATTACAGCTTTGTGCCACGAGGACAGTCTGATCTTCAATAAACTTCCTGAGACATGGCTCTTTGGTTCAGCCTTTTTATTACCTTTTATTTGTTGGGCTACTGTGGAGCACTTGGATACTCTTTGAGTAGATGTTGCGCTATAAAAATCCCAGTAATAATAATGGTAGTAATAATAATAATGATACTACTGAAATGGTCCAGGGAATTACCATGGTAAAGTAATCAGTCGAATAAAACACCTCTTGGGACTGGCATCAGACATACGATTCCACTCCAGTGCAGATCCATGAATGTGTAGAGGCCTGGCAGCTGAGGACAGAGCAACCGAGGAGAGATAAAGAAAATATTATCAATTTAGTAGTGAGGTCAGAGTTTTTTGCCCTTAACTCCTTCCAGTTCTCAAGTTAGTAGTTTCTGTCTGACACTCTCCGACCATTTTGCTGGTCATGTCATCCAGGTCTACATCCCGGTCTACAACCACTTGAAAGAGACAAATTAAAATAATTCAGAGTAAAGTGGGCGGTGATGGCTGAGTATTACGTTGTTTCAGCAGCAGCACTTTAGCCTTCTCGTCTACTACTGTCAGCAGTTTTATGCACAGCTGTCTCAAATTACTTCTATCCATGTGATGACAACCACGGGAATGCATTACAGCTCTAGGCACCCCCCAGAAGCAGACTGCAGTCAGTAGCTGAGCTACTGAAGTTCTTCATACTCTCACTTTAGAGTGTCACTGTGATTATCCTTTTATAACATACCTGCAAGCTGGTATCAGCACGAGACATCTTCAATAAATACCTTTATCTAGGGGAGTTGCATGTCAGGACCCCCGACTCAATCTGCCCTTGCAAACTGAATATAGTCTATCACATTAGGGCACATAGCTGACACGGCCCCAGCAGATGCTGAAATCAGGCAAAGTGGATTTATGTTTTTACAGTCCTGACGTTCAGAAGACTACTACTAACACACCCATGCTATCTTATCGACAATTAGAGCATCCCGTGCACTTGTGCAGGCGAGGGGGTGCCAGTACTGACGTGAAAATCACTGCTGTAACTATTTATCCCATTTTTGGTATTAAATGGTGAGAAGCAATGTATTTCCTGGACTATGCTCTGTCCACCTGTTAGGTGCTTTAGGCAGCCGAGTACATTGATGCAGATCTCAGCAAGCCAGTTGGCTGCCCCGATAACCGAACAAAAGTGTCACCTAGTAAATACTATATGGAAGGCATTGAAATTTAAGTATGTGTCCTCTCCTATTTAAATTAATTACAGAATGTTTTGTTCCTCGCTGCAGCTTACTGATAAGTCATATCATTTAAGCCGCAGGGAGTCTTAAAGGCGACATCAATTGTAGAGAAAAAACAGCTCCCGTTGCCCAGTCCTCCACCTCTGACCGTCACCAACAGTGAGCGTTTTAGAAGGTTGCTTTGTTTGATGAAGTCTTGGGTTTTGAAACATGCTGTGATATCATTCGCTGGTTCGCCCATTAAAAAGATACAGGGAGTCATTCCGACCCTGGCGGTCCATGACCGCCAGGGCCGGGGACCACAGAAGCACCGCCAACAGGCTGGCGGTGCTTCCAGGGCTATTCTGACCGCGGAGGTAAAGCCGCGGTCAGAAAAGGGGAACCAGTTGTTTCCCGCCGATTTTCCCCTGGCCCAGGGAATCCTCCATGGCGGCGCTGCTTGCAGCGCCGCCATGGGGATTCCGACCCCCTTCCCGCCACCCTGTTTCTGGCGGTTCTTACCGCCAGGAACAGGATGGCGGGAACGGGTGTCGTGGGGCCCCTGGGGGCCCCTGCACTGCCCATGCGCTGGCATGGGCAGTGCAGGGGCCCCCTAACAGGGCCCCATGAAGATTTTCACTGTCTGCATTGCAGACAGTGAAAATCGCGACGGGTGCAACTGCACCCGTCGCACCCCTGCAACTCCGCCGGCTCCATTCGGAGCCGGCTTCCTTGTTGCAGGGCCTTTCCCGCTGGGCCGGCGGGCGCTCTTTTGGCGGTCGCCCGCCGGCCCAGCGGGAAAGCCAGAATGGCCGCCGCAGTCTTTTGACCGCGGAGCGGCCATATGGCGGTAACCGCCGCCCGCCGCGGTCAGAATGACCGCCACAGTGTATTGTCCACCTTCCATAAGGACTTCTAATTTATAAGAGGTGGCTGTTCGTCCTGTATTGCTACTAGGGACCTTTACGAGCAAATTTTTTTGGTGTGAGTATACCGGAAGGCCAAATCTCTGATTCTGCACCGTATCTACACAACAAAATGATGCCGTTATGAAATAATAAGCCTGAAATGGGGAACCATCTGTGAACCCAGTTTTATTGTGTCCTTTTTTAAAGATATTCATGATTCTCGTCTCATTGTCCAGTCCTTTTAATGCTGCACTCGCTACCTGCTTAAAGCAGGTGGTAAATTCCAAGGAGGAATGATGTGGGGTGGGATCTGGAAGTGAGAGCTGTCTGGGGTCTAGGATGTTTCTGTGGATCAGGAGGAGCAATGTATGCCCCTCTACCCGTATTCTGTAGGAGGATGGGCGGGTGCCAGGCTCCTCAGATGTGTGCTATGCCAGTATTTCTACATCCATATCTGGTGGTTTCAGGCCCACAATTACTAGATCCGATATTTGCAGACCAGTGTATCCAGGCCCAAAAACACCGGGTTACTCAGAGTGGTCCAGAGAGGCATCCCCTCATGGAAACTACTCCAGCCATTTGTGTTACGTACCCTAGTCTTCACAACGCATGTTGATCGTGGGCAAAAAATAATGTGGAAAATGGAGGTAAGTCAGATCTGGTTGGTTGTTTGGAACGTTTTTATTTCCTCTCAGTTGAAATTATATTTACTGAATACTGCTAAGTTCTAAAATTGTATTACAACGAACAAAGGTAGTAGGTAGCCTGAATGGACCTGAGTTCACCTTTGTCTTATTAATAACTCACAAATATGCATTTAAGCTTGAACTGATCACGCCACTGATTACACCCGATTGCATAGACTTTGAATTACGGTTTTCTTTCCTGAATGAGCCATTTATATTTGTTGCATTTTAAGATGCTGAAGGTCTGGTGGCTCAGATAATTATCGATGCCAACGATGGAGTCCGGGGAGTGATTGAATGGCAAAGTACCACGTGAGTCTCTTATACACCTTCAAGTAACCTATTGTTTTATAAAATATTATATTATATTCCTGCGGTTAACTTTTGATTTCCTTTTATGATTTTTTTAAGCTCTGCTTTTAGAAGTATCATTTTGATGAAGGTGTATCAGTGCATGTTTAGTGTTTTCAGGCCACAATATTTAAAATAAAATGAAACGTCATTAATAAATTGCTCAAGTGCAAAACAAGCTTAGTTGGTAGTGTTGTATTTTTTAAAGGGTGGAGCATACTGCTTGCAGTAACCTATTGTGCATTTGGCTAAGAGCAGTGTGAGAGAAGGAGCCCCACAAACCAGCAGCCTTCTCCGTTTCCACGATCACAGCTTGGGTGTTTATTCCTATCCGCACGTCTTATCAGCAGGAGTTACACCACAGTAAGCTAGACTTCGCTATACCAGAAGAAATAGGACCACCAGATGGGAGTTCCAACTTCAGGCAGTGTACCACCTGCTCACATGCAGATTAAATTTGAACCTCCGATAGGTGTTTTAGAACTATGGCTTTAGGAGGAATAGGACAAAAAGCGAAGACAACCCTAACAATGGTGCAGTCTTAGCAGTCAGGATTCCCAGTTCATTCTGATCAAACCTTTTGTAGCAGTTTCAAGTTCTTGTTTGGATGTAGAAACCCTTAATCAAACTTTGTGGAACCCCATCCTGCCGTGCCTTCTAACATTTCCCAACTGGAGTATTTTGAGCACAAGAAAGTGACTACATGGTCATTTTCAGTTTGGTAGCACTGGAAAATTGCCCCATACAAGAGGTGTTACATAGCTGCAAATTCCTGTTTCGCCCACTCTCTTTGCGTTCAGGAGAAGCAGTGTATTTGTGACAGAAAGAGCCTCAGCCGGTTCCACCACCAAATAAGCTAGTTTTAAATCATGCATTTCCACATCTTCGTCGTCTTAATGTCGACTCCTTATGGAAGGGTTCAGATTAAGAATACATTCCATCTTTTGGAGATTTTTCTTGAAAAATAAATAATTCTGATGAGCCCTACATTAAATATGGCCCTGCTTGGCAAAGCATCACCGCTTTGAGTGATACCACTGAAGAAAGCTAAATCCCTGTCTACCTGATGGGGATGTCTAAATATGGTAGGCAGTCCTTCACTAGGGCAGTGGAGGCCATAACGTTCACTGACCATGCAGTTGGCGCCCCACCTGCCATGCTGTTATTCAGGACATGAGTTGGAATGCAAAAGGAGGAAAAGGTGGCAAAATGAACCTAGTGTCAGGAGAGCTTTTTTGCTACAGTTTTCAAGTTTGATTCAGTTGGAGTTTGGCATCAAAATGCAATGCTTTAGCAGTGTTCTAACGTTGATATACCTGACCTCTCTGGAGCCCCCGGTGACTACAGCATCCTGCTTTCCCCCACTGGGGAATTTTATTGTGCATCTAAAAGACAAAGTGAGAAGCTAAAACTGTTGACCGACCAAACTGCTAGGCTCCATTGATGTTGACCTGAAAAAGCATCTAGGTCCTTGGTACCCATCCCCCTAAAAAAACACATGATGAGAAATATAACAGATAATATGATCAAATATGAGATAGCTTTGAAGAACTTGAGGCCCAGACAATGGAAGGCATACAAACAGTAAAATGCACTTAGCTAATTGACATTAAGTGAACTTTCCACCTAGGGCAGCAAAAATACTAAGAAGATCTATCAGAAGTCCTTCACATGATGTAGTACAAAGAGTCCTAAGAATAATAGGCACAATTTTAGGAAAACTTCTCCATTAAGGTGCCATGCTTGAACCCCTGAAAGACCACCTGAACACACTCAAGAAAGTAGCTGCTGTGTATGTCCCATTAAACTATGTTTAGCAGGACCAGACGCATCAGCACCCAGGTACACTAATTAAAATAAGCAAATTATCAGATGAAAATAGGTGGAGATGCACTACGCACCCTGATGATCTCACCAACTTAAACACAACAGTGCTGCTTGAGGGCAATTCAACAGAGAACGTAAAGCTCAGCAATATATGCACCTCATTAGTAACGCTTTCAACAAAATCAAGAAGCTACTTACAGTCCTAAAACACTGCATATACCTTCACCATGTCCTGTAACATCAACTATGAAGAGAGGTGCTCAGCGATCAACAATACCTTTGTGGACACAATAAAAAAACCAGGTACCTTCTTTGCATCATACCATCGCCTAATATTTCCCCTTCAACCCCAAACTGACTTCCCTCAGTTTCCTTGCAATTGAGAAATTAACAAACGGTTCAGTCACTGAAAGCTACCTCCCAGAAAAAAAGATGTAATCCCATTCACATCACAAAAGCAATCGCGTGAATGCCCCTTTTGTTGATAATGAGTATAATCAATCTCTTCTAAAAGTATCTTCTCACATGTCCTCAAAACATACCTGTACCCTGATGGTCTCTCTACGAATGAGTAAATCAAACACCTTGCTTTCCATGAATAAAATCAAGAAAACAGTTGCCCTCAGCTCCATGAAAAGATAACGAGCTTTAACGTTCTGCAGACTTCTCAATCTAGATTCAGACAACAGTGCAACTCCGAAATGCCAAACTTTCAAGCGATTTATAATCCTCTGTACATTACAGACAACGAAGGACCCTTGTCTTCCTGTGCTTGACCTTTGTTTGGGGTTCTAAATCTTTGATCATCAGACCCTACTGAAAACCAGGTAAAACAGCACTGGTTATGACTGAACTACCCTTTGATGGTTAAACTCATACTTTAAAAACAGTACACGGTTGAGCCAGAAATCATATTCCAACCCTTAATTTACCTTTGTAACCTGCAGCGTAACTCAGGGTTCTATCCTCTCACCAATAATCTTCAAAATGTACATGGGACCCTTCGAAATCTAACTCACAGAATTGAAAATGAACATACGTCAGTGCCAGTAGCACCCATTTACATCTAAGAGTCCTGTCCTGTCATGATAAGTCAGCTCAAAACAAGCCACACAGCTTGCCAGCTTGGATGTCCGGAAGAATCATCAGTAAAAACACATATAAAACTGAATTCAAATCCCATTAAACAAGACCAGGTTGAAAGACTGCTGGTTAGAAAAGGATTTGTCATGTAAAATTAGGAGTGGCAATACCTAGGTTTAAAACATTTGCAAATTGCGGAGACTTGCAAAAATAACTCCTTTGTAACCATACCACCAACCCAGAGCAGATGGTAACCACATGCAAAATAGAAAAGTTGTGCTCCATTGTAAATCCACGTGCAAACTCCTATTTGCACATCGATCAGATTACGAGCTGAGCAGTATTGAGAGTGCATCCACAATTTTCCCTTGCAAGATGTGACAGGAGAAACCTGGCAAAGGTATCGGTGAAAATGGACGAAAAGAAGGTGTATCATGCCATAATTGGTGCACTAAACACCGATTGCACATTACCAAAAGAAACTAAAAAATCTCACCTCTTTGTGTGTGCCAGAGATCCTCTGCTGTGAACGCCTCTAATGAATGACATTCTTCTGGTTTCCAATTTACTAAAATGTCATTTGAAGTTACAAACGGATCCTTTTGCTCATCATTTTCCAAGAGAATGTCTTATGCTGAGAAAATTCTCAAAGCAATTCTGAATTTTCATGCTGACCTTTATATTTGCATTTTTCTAATCTTGCTCCTTTTGTGCTTTTGGAATTTAATGTGTGTCTCTGCAAAGTAATAATAAATATTTGCTGCTCAATAGAATGTTAGTAAACAGAGAATCTAAACTAGACTACAGTTTCCCAGTTGAAGAACAGTGCATTCCAAGCCGGAAATCAAATGTCCTGGTCTTGTTTTTTCCGCCAATTTAACACGTGTGATTTAACTAGTGTCTATTTTTGTTGATAATTAGCAAGAGTCACAATTTTCATTTCATAACATATATTATAACCCATTGTTTCTTTTTTTTAGTTTTGAAATCAATGAAACTCAGGGGTCTTTGACGCTTGTTGCATACAGGAACAGGGGAACATATGGTAACGTGTCCGTATTCATGTACACACAAAACCTAGGTGCACATCTAGGGACGGACTTCAATGTTACTTCGAAGGTGAGCATCCCATTAAATATTCTGCTATTACAAACTGTAGTTTAGGAGTTTGTACTGCAGAGTGAAAGTAAAATGCACGATATTTTGGTCATGAATTTAGATAGCATTTTAAAACGCGGTACTTGAGACCTCATGTTTAATATTTCAATTTACTGGCAGTTGTTTTCTGTCTGAAGCAGCAATGCCTGTACTTCAGCAGAACTATTTAAATTAAAGAACGTCTGAGACAGTTTTGTTCCATTTGTAGTCCAAGCTGTGCACTGTGATACATGATGAGCACTTGCAAATTCAGTACACACTGTTTCTACTCTAAGACTGTGAGTCTCATTACGAGATTTGGGATGATCCAGTGCTTTATTTGTAAATAAAAAGGTGCCGGTGCCCAAAGCCTTCCTCTTAAACAAGCGGCTGCTGCAATTAAATGTGTGAACACGGAATACTGAGGCAGGGTAATCCTGAAGCCATCTCGGGCCTCTTTAATACATTTACAGCCACTCCCGCCCCTTCAGCCCACTCTTGCAGCTTTCTGCTTGGGAATAGTAACACCTAAAATACCTAGAAGCATCTAGATGAAATTCAGTCTATGATGTGATGTGCGCTCCAATGTGCTTTTTTATCCCACATAATGAGTGTGTATGTTCTGTGATATAAGATATGTAGTCATTATATTTTCTAGATTCTCTCTTTTTCTGATGGCGAACGTTACAAATACATTGACATCACAATTTTTGATGATGACCTGCCAGAAGGAGATGAAGCATTTCTGGTGATTCTAGCAAATCCCTCCTTTGGTCTGGAGCTTGGACGCAACACAACAGGTAAAGTTTATAAACATAGTCTTCCCACAAGAAATATTAAAGAAGCCTCAAGCATTGCTTTATATATTTGAATTCGATGACACTCAATATTTATATATATGTTTTGAATAACTTGCAGTTCATATAGTGCCTGTGCTTCCAGGAACCATTCCCCTATCCCATTTTCTAATGTAAAAATGCTTCCTTGTTTTACACGGATAGGTTCTTATTACAGAGCTGAAAGCATGAAGCTAAACAGATCATTTTTCTTCTAATTTGGAACAGCCACGGTTACCATTTTTGCTAATGATGACGGCCATGGAATCCTGTCATTTAATAATACAGACCATTTCTATCTTCGGGAGCCGACTGCCCTCTATCTGTCAGAAAGCGTTGCCACCATGTACGTTGTCAGAGATCCTGCTGGCGCGGTATTTGGTACCGTGACTGTTCAGTACCTGGTGACTGGAACTAACGCCTCAGATGCATCGGGCGACCTTACACCTACAACCGGATACATCATACTGGAGGAAGGAGTCAGGCTCAAGGTAGGACATCCCCGTTGGGTAAGGAACTTCACAAGGTTTTCTCATCGGAGTTGTTATGAATAAAAGAGTAACCGTTTGCGACTTTTCAGCACACTTGCACTAATGGACGTATTTTATGTCCAGCGCTAGAACTTCCCTATACATGTGCAGTGCGTTGTATTTCTCACTACTATATCTATTTCGTCGTCTTCTGCTGCTGATAAAATTCTCCTCTTTTGTTTGTTATATTCAGAAAGGGACTTCTTACCTTTACACCAATATTCATATCTGTGATGTCTAACTAGATATTTCAAAATGTATTTAGGTGTGGGGAAAACCTCTACCCGATTGCCCTCTCTAATATTTTCTGAGATATAGTATCAACATACGCCACAACATAAATTCAAATCTGCAGCTCAAGTAGAAATGTCCAGTTATGATGATCACCCTTGAATCAAATCTTTGGACCTAATTTAATTCCGAGCCATCCAACTTAGGGTGCCACCTCTTCATTTAAAGTAAAGAGAACTACAAGGTTTTGGAAAGGGAACCCTCAGCTGACTCTCCCATCAGAAACATATATTGATCTGGTGGCCTGTCTGCTCTTGGCCACCAGGTCACAGTGATGGTTGTCCCACCCAACCCAGAGCAGGGAAACTGCCTCAGAATTTCTCTGCCCCTGTCTTGCATGCAAAGCATGACTGATTCTGTGCTGCCTCCATTGTGTCTGTCACACCAGTTGATGCACTGAAGGCTCCGAGATTCTACCAAGAAGGTTGGCATCTCTAAATGTGGCGGGAAGTACTGATCTAGCAGGCTAGCGGACAGCCCTACAAATGTTAAATTAGTCATTTTATCTTTAATTTAGTAACAAAGAACAAATATTTCAATTTCTCTGCACCATTAGGTGTTCTCAAACTCCAGGGCATGAAATTCCATCTATTTTTGCTCACTTACTTTGTGGGCACCGGGAACCCCAAAAACTTTTCACACCAAAAGACATATCAGCATCTCGCCCACCGGTGGATGGGTCAGGGATGGTGTTTAACCTCAGTTTCATCAGACAGTGTGTGCCCAGATAAGGCACAGCCCAGCATATTAAAAAACTGTTAAATAAGTAAGAACAGACACAAGTGAGGTATAGGGTAGAATTAAAACATTAAACAAATATATTACAAAAATTCAGGGTAGAACACATAAATCATATGTGCAGATGCTTAAAGCAATTGCCTTGAAGGCTGTTTGCAATAAGGTAGGTCAAAGTTATGGGCAAAACAAAAAATATTCTATGTTCCAATGAGCAGCTAAATCAATAAGAAATCAGACAGAATCAACAAGATGTTGTTGAGGCCTAACTGAGGCGTTGCTAGCATATGCCTGGAAAGGCACCTTAGCTCAAAGATAATAGAATCAAAAACTGTACACATGTAAATTTAAGTGTAGATCCACATATTACACAATATTAATAATACACAATTTTATAAATGCACAAAACCTATCTCAGGTCTCTTCACAGACTTGTTAAACTCTACATTCTAGATTTGCCATTTCTGAATATTAACAGTCCAGCCACCTAGGTGACCATTGAAGATGTTAAATGGATCATCTTCTCTAAGCTGAAGCATTTTACAAAACGACATGCCTTGCTAGGTGGTTACCAGTTTTCTTTTTCCCAGGTAATGTCAACAGCTGATTAGCAACTCAAGCAGCATTTTTTCATTCATTTGCAAATATCTCTCTCCCACATTCACCTTTTAAGTTGTCAGCCGACATCATGACGAGCTATCAGTATTTTAAAATTTAGATGTGACACTGGGAATCTCCACCATTGCTCAGGAGCCATTCTAACCATTTTTCCCTTAACTGACTATAAGCTGTGGACCTAGTTGTGGATTTAGAAAATTGAATACAAATGTAATATGTTTATGTAGGTGGGTCTTGGTGAACAATCTTCAGTGTACCCTGTGGGTAGAAATGTGTTTTATTGTAACAAACAGGAGCAGACATTCACTGATCCTCTGCCTGTAACAGCACCAGTCTCCAACGGTCCCCTATAGAGGCTACAGCTTAGAATCCACCCACAATTTTAAGAATGCTACACACCTTCCATCATTAAGGAAGAAATGTTAGTAAATCAATAAATTAATATAGAAAATATACAAGTAGAAAGATCTCATATAATAAACACTTCAATTTTAAAATATAAACAATATAAACATTATAAATAGACAAAAGATACAGTAGGAGTTAACATCTCATAGGTGATCTATGAGGTGAACTTTATTTTTTTTCAAAACAGCACTACTCATGGCTAAAGGTAACTTTTATCATTTTTAAATCAACTCCCTGGCATAACATCTCATCCCAACTGCATTATTACAAAAAACACAATATGTGACAAAATCTGTCAGGAACCTGCCTCACCCGTGCTCTGCCCCTCAATCTTGCAACTTCATCAGATGAGGATCACTATTAAATTTCTCACCACACCCAGCCCTCATATTTCCAGATCCAGACCAAGACAATCTAATATCTCTGACTGGACAACCAACACAATCAGCCTCATCTCCATGGGCATCCTTGGAAACATCACCGTCATCCACAAAAGTAACTTTAACTCTAACACTTACTTTTTCTATCTTTTCATGTGAGCGTCGCCATTATTACACACTACTCACATTCCGTACTTTGCCATCCTCCATTCTTACAAACTTGCTAAAGACTTAAGTGACTTTAATCTTATCACACTGCTTGGATGAGTTCTTACCCAATTCAAGAGGAGGTTTAATGCATACTCTTTCACCTACCATAAAGTTGACATGGGAAGGCTGGCCATACTAATTGGTCACATACCTCTTAATTTTCTCCTGATATCTTTCCATCTACTAACTACAGTAAAGTGTAATGCACTTCCCACATCTCCTTTTTTGTAAAGTGTACTACGTCTGCCCAGGGCCTGTAGATTAAATACTACCATTGAGCCTGCAGCACTGAATATGCAACCCACTTAAGTAGTCCTTAAGACATATCCTAGGCCTGCCATTGCAGTGCCTGTGTATGCCGTTTTACTGTGCCATTTAAACCTGGCAAAATAAACCTTTTGCCAGTACCAAACTTTCCTTTTTAATACATATAGGTCACTGTTAGGGTAGGCATTGTGCAGCCCACAATACAGAGTGCAATGCATTTAAAAAGTAAGACATTTACCTTTTAGTTTTACATGTCCTGGCAGTGAAAAACTCTTAAATTAATTTTTCACTACTGCAAGGCCTATCTCTTCCATAGGATAACATTGGAGTTGCCTTATTACTTGCATCTCTTGAACTCAGAACACATAGTGCTAGTTGGCTGGCCTCCTGCTCTGAAGCCTCAGGGACAGAATAGGCTTCCAACAAACTTGCACCTGGACACTGCTTCTGTGAGTCACTCTGCCAAGTGGTGCCACCCCAGTCCTGGGTGTTGGAAGTGGGCCTATGCAGCTTGCCAGTAGAACAGATGCACTCTGCTGAGATGCGCATCCCTGACAGAACCAACACATAGTTCATTTCTTCACTATTCCTACCTTTGGCCACTTTGATATGTGATTTACCAAAACAATTGCAAAGTCCTCTTCCCTTGGAAGAACACCCAAAAGTACCAAAATGTCAGGTCACTCCATGGGCCATTGGGATACTCCACAGATGAACATTCACTTACACAAATTGTGGCAGATTTAGTGTTGCTAGAACACTCCAGACATCATCTCACTCATTCTTCCCCATCTTGCCAATAGCATTATGAATCACTGAGATGTCTCTTAGTAGAAGACATACCCAAATGCCCTTCATGTCCAAGCTCAAATATGATTCTCCTGAGACCCACTGGGGGAATAATTTTAGCACCTCCCAACAAAATACATTCCTGTTCTGTTCATTTATCCTTCATTTCGAAAAATACATTAGTATCAGCACAAAGGTTTCTCTCCACTATGAGGCACATACATTTGATTTCACCAAGAAGGGTGTTATTATAATTAGACTGTATGAATGAATATACTGATTTGTTAATTATGGGAATATCTTTGTAGGAGGTCCTGAGGAAGTCTAGGGGCAATCCCCTGACGAAACACGTATTGACAAGCAAGCAGGATTGACGACCTAGTAGGATCATAGAAATTTAAATGTGATTGTCATTTGAAGAATCATTGAAGTTTGGAATTACTTTTTGAGGATTTGATATGCGAACTTCATTTGGAACATTGGCTCTTTTTGAACATTCGAGATGGAATTATTCCTTTTAGAATAAACATTTTTTCAATTTATGGAACAAATCATATTATGGACTTTATTTTGGTTTGAATCAATACTATGCTACTACATTTTGTTATAATTGGATAACCTTTAGGAAGTTATCATTTGGGGCTCAGTGGGGGTGAAGCCCCGGTAAGTAGGCAACATATAATTACACTGGTTAGGAGAGATTTATGAGAAAGAGTGCCTGTTTTTCCTTTAGTTTTCATCCTCGATGTATTTCATGGTTTGTAATCTCTTTTCATGAATACTTTGTTTATGTGTTTTCTTCATTTTCTGCCAGATCCTACAAATCACAGCCCTGCTAGATGAGGAGCCAGAGATGGATGAACAGTTTATTGTCACTCTACTTCATCCGACTGGAGGAGCAAGACTTGGCACCAGAATTCAGACTTCGATTACAGTGTTGCAGAACCAGGCTCCATTAGGCCTCTTCAGCATTTTCCCAGTTACAAATAGGTACACTTGAATATCTGAAAGGAATATGTCAGTATTTAACAGTACTTAAAAAATGTTTATAAATTTCAGGCCTCATGACATCATGGAAACGGTGGTGGAGGAAAACAAAATACTTTTAAACACGAGGGTCCAGATTTACGAACCCTTCGCGCCAGGTTTGCATCACTAAAGTAATGTGAATTTGATGCAAAGTCCTGGGGTGTGATTTACTATACAACATTACTATACAACACAAACCAAAATTAGCTTTTAAATGTTAGCCAGAGAGTCATTGGGGTTTTTCCGTGCATGGTACATGGGCGTTCCCATGCAACCACCCATGGGATTTGATGCAAATCCCTAGCTGCTAACATTTGTAGACAGGGATTTGCGCTAAAACCTTATACTTCCAGATAGGAGTAAGGAGGAGAAATGTTTATTTTTCACACTTTGCAAATGTATTACATTGCACAACACACATACAAAGTGTGAAAAGACTTACCCAATAGTTTTTGTACTTAAAGGGTGCTCTTACAGTACAAAACCTGTGCTTTAGAGAATACACACTTCCTTGCCCTGTAGCGCAAGGACGTGAGCGGTGGTGCATAGCAGCCAAATGAGCATGAGTGCGCGGGGAAAGAAAGAATTTGCCATATTTTATTAGATATGGATAATTTTTCCTCTCTCTCAACCAAAGTTGCTGCTCTGCTTTGAGTCCAAAGTTAGCAAATTCAATCAACATATTGAAATCATCATGTGCATAATTATAATATAATGTAGACAATATATACCTGTGTCCAGTCTGCACAACAATACATGCCTTTACCTTTGTTTTTCACCAAACAAACTCCAAATTATTATACAGAAACATGAACCCAGTTCCAAAATTAAGCATGTATAGGAAGGATGAAGAGAAAAAGAAAAAGGAAAAGGTATTGAAATTAGAGAACGTATTGCAGTGCTATGAAGCCTTTTGCTATTTCTAAAAAAACAGTTGTATTTATTATTGGATATGCCTCATGACGAGTGTTATTTTGAATACACGGGGCCTAATTCACAATAGTATTTTTGTCCAGAAATTTAATTTTATGGCAGAACCCCACCCATTTACTCCTACCAAGAATTCACAAATGAATTCCGCCATCTGTAAATGGATATAGTTCTGCCAATTTCTCCACTATGAGTAAGGATAAATTCACAGCAATAAATCCCACTCAAAAGGTGGTAAGTGCTCATTGCAAGGTGTGGGTTACCTTTTGAGTTTAAATGTGTAAGTTAGTTGGCATTCACAAACTGAAATCAGACCCTTTCCCACCCTGGAAATGCTCAGAAAGGTATTTCAGCGAAGGACTCGGGGTTTGCTGGCTGTGTACCCGAAGGACTTTCTCTACTGGGAAAAGTGCACTGCTCGTGGAGTAAAAAAGAAAAAAAATGCTTTTACACATTTGACAGCCCTTTCTACTGTTGGGAATTGCATGCTATGACAATTCTGCACAGGGGCAATAGGCAACATTTGAAAAGTCGCAATGAAAGATGCAATAGTGTGCCTGGAAACCTGCACCTGGCATGGCTTTCTAAGCTTACTGTTACATCTGTTTTGTCAAAAAACATATTTTCAGGCAGCATAGTAGGACTCTCTCGTACGTTGACATTTTTCTGCATGAATTGGCTCATCAGTTCAGTTTCCATCAGCTATTTGGCCTCCTGTTTAGTTTCATTTAAGTTTATAGAGAGCAGCATCTACACAAGAGCATTAGGTGCCATAGTTAAGGACGACCACTGGTAACATAGTATCACAAAACAAGCCAAAAACTAGACCAGGTGATACTCTAAGGTGTAAAGCCAGATTTGAATTGTCTTTCTAAAAGGAAAATGCTCAGCAATCACAATCAAGGACTGGGGAAGCGCATTCCAAAGTTTGGCAGCTGCAACTGAAAAGGTTCTGTCTCTCCATCTTTTCTTGCAAAATCTAGGCAAGGAGACCGGCATGCGATTACCTGAGCAGAGGTTTCTGCTTGGAATAAAACAACGGAACATATTCTTGATTCCAGCAGGACTATGTTGGTAAAGCGCCTTATGCACAATGCAGATGGCCTTGAACATGATGTGTTTCTTGGCAAGGAGCCAATGGAACTCACCTAACCCAGGAGCAGCATACTGGCGCTTGGGAATATCCAGTACAACTCTGGCCAATGCATTCTATACTCTCTGCAGCATTGTTACTGTTCCAGGGGTAGATTCCAAGTAAAGGGAGTTACAGTAGGCTAATCCAGACATGACTAAAGCTACCACAACCTGCTTCCATGCCGGAAACAAATGGAAATATTTTCTTTAGCTTCATAATGAGCCAGAAGCAGATTGCCACTATACGATTTGCCTAACCACTCAAGGATAGTTCAGTATCTACAATAACCCCGAGATTTTTGGCCTTCTCCTTGGGAATCTGAGGAGCACCTGTGGAGCCCAGCCACCAGATTCCATTTCAGATTGAGTTTGCGTGCCAAAAAGCAGCACCTCAGTTTTCTTCCCATTGAGCTTAAGGAAATTATATTCTGTTTAAGCAGCCACTGCTGACATACATTGGGAGAAAGTATATGTAGTGTTGCCCAAATTTCTAGGGATTGATACAGTAATTTGGGTATGATCTGCATATGATATATTCAGCCCAAAGGCCTGAATGGTGGCTGTGAGAGGAGACACATACAGACTAAAAAGTGTTGGGCTCAAAGAAGAATCTTGTGGCACACCACAAGGTAGGGAGAAAACGTCTGGCTGGAACTGGTTTAGCAGTACTCTCTTAGTACGATAAGTAAGGAAGGAAGACAACAAGGCCAAAGCCTGACCTGTAATACCTAAGTTATGGAGACTTTTAATCAGTAGCATGGGGGGAGATGGTGTCAAAGGCTGTGGACAGTTGAAGAAGAACCAAAGTCATGCCTTGCCCCTCATCAACTCAACCAATAATGGATTCTTGTAAAGCCCAAGCTTTTCACCCCAAGAGGCCTCCAGGTGGTGGTTGTTGCTGGCAGTCGAAGAGCCACGTTTTCGCTGCTTTTTTAAATCATTCAGGTAAGGGAAAGCTTGCAGGTGGAAGGGGAGGTCATTCCAGAATCTGGTGGCAAGGTGGGAGAAGGAACGTCCTCCGTAACGCTTGCGGTGGATGTGGGGGACAAGGGAAGCTGAGCAGAGATCTCTGCATGGTTAGTGGAAAGAAAGGCGGTTGTTGAAGTAGGCAGGTCCGCCTTATGGATGGCTTTGCAGGTGTGTGTGGGGAGCTTGAAGAGGCATCTCTGCTGGACGGTGAGCCAGTGGAAGGCCCTGAAGTGTGGTGTGATGCTGGTTCTTCTGGGGAGGTCAAGGACCAGTCTTCCTGCTGCATTCTGAATGGTCTGGAGGCAGTTCATGAGCTTTTTAGTGGTTTCCGCATAGAGTGCGTTACCGTAGTCAAGTCGTCTAGTGATAAGGGCCTGGGTAACTGTCTTACTGATGGAGATGGGGAGTCACTTGAAAATCCTACGGAGGATGTGGAAGCAGGCAGAGGTGATGGCCTTGATCTGTTGCTTCAAGGTCAGTTGAGTGTCTAAGATAAACACAAGGTTCCGTGGATAGGGGACCGAGGGTAGTAGGCCACCTCATGTCATTGCGGGGGAGGGGGTGTTTCCGAAGGTGAGGATCTCTGATTTGTCTAGCTTAAGGCAGTTGGTTCTCATCCAGGAAGCAATGTCTGTCATTGTGTTTTGGAAGTTGGATTGTGCGGTGTTGTCTGAGAGGGAGAGGATGAGCTGGGTGTGTCGGAATAGAAGACAATGCTGAGTCCGTGGGTGCGTGCGCTGTCTGACAATGGAGTCATGTAGACAAAGAAGAGGGTGTGGCTGAGGGAGGATCCTTGAGGATGCTGCAGGTGATGTCTTTGGGTTTGGAGATTGAGGGAGAGAGAAGGATCCTTTGAGTTCGTCCGGAGAGGAAGGATGCAATTCAGTTGAGTGCGTTGCTTTGAATGCCAATGCTGCGGATAAATCGAGGAGGATGGGGGCTGCTCCAGACCCTTGGTCGAGGAAGCACCTGATGTCGTATGTAACTGTGATCAATGGGTTTCGGTGCTGTGATTTTTCCAGAATCTGGATTGGGATGGGTCGAGCAGGTTGTTTTGTTCGAGGTAGTCCGTGAGCTGGCAGTTTATGGCCTTTTTCTAGGACTTTGGTGGGGAACGGGAGTAGTGAGATGGGGCAGTAGTTCTTGAGCACTCTAGGGTCAGCTGGGGGTTTCTTCAGAAAGGGCTTGACCTTGGCATGCTTCCAGGAGTTGGGGCGACCATGGCTATGGAGATGGGGTGTTGAGGAGTTCTGTGATTGCGATTCCAACAGTTTCTCCTCCTATGTTGTAGATATGGTGCGGGCATAGGTCTGTGAGGGATGCAGAGTAGATAGAGGCCATGATGGAGAGGGTGTCTTCAGTCCACTAGCTCACTAATGCAGTCAGTGGCAGAGACTCAGGCAGTTTCTGTACTATGGTATTTACGGAATCCGTACTGTGAATTTTCCAGCCACCCATGCTCTTCCACAACCTTCATCAGAGGGTCATTCACATTTTTCTCAAGGATCTTGGCCAGAAGCAGAAGTAAAGAAATCAGTCGTTTTTACAGTCCTTGTTGTGTAGGGTAGGCTTTTTTGAAAGAGGCTTAATAACCGCTTCCTTCCAATAATGCGGGCTGCAGCTTCCATTAATAACTTTATTCATCAAAGTCGTGAGGGGACGAGCTACAGTGCCAGCTACCATATGTTCGGTTATGTTGGTCAAGTCATAAATACTCACCTTCCCTTATCTAAATGTAGTAATTCTAAAAATTTTCACAGAAACATTGTGTTATTGGGGCTAACATTTTATGAAGAGTGCCTAATTATACATTTAAGCCAGTTGCCATTCTTGCTATATCAACATATTTATACATATATATAAAATAAGTTATAAAATAAGGATACAAATTCAGTAAATAAAATGATCTCCCCCTTTTTGAAGGGAATCCCATCTGTCTTATGGTAAAGTCAAACATTCTGATTTTTTTTCAACATTTTTTTTCCACTATGGTGAGATAACATCCATATTTTCTGTCATGTCACTGTACTTGCCAGACTTGGCCCTCTCTGTAGGGTCACTCTAAGCATTTTGTCTTTGCCCTCCACTTTTTGCTGAAATTTGTTTTAGTTGGCTGTAGGACTCTGTGCACTTTACCATTGCTAACCAGTGCTAAAGTGGTTGTGCTCTTCCCCTTGAAACAAGGTAAAATTAACTTGCACCAATTGGTACTTCTAATTTACTTGTAAGTCCCTACTAATGTGGTGTACTATATAGCCAGGACCTGTAAATTAAATGCTACTCGTGGGCCTGCAGCACTTGTTGTGCCACCCACTTAAATAACTCCTTGAAACATGTCCTAGGCCTGCCATTGTAGCATGGATGCAGTTTTAAGCTGCCAATTCAACTTGGCAATGTAACCCCCTTCCTTGCCTAAAACTCCTCTTTTATTGTATGTAGGTCAAGCCCTGGGTAGCCCATAGGGCAGGTGCATTGTAATCAAAAGGTTGGACATGTATTTTTAAGTTTCACATGTCCTGGTATTGGAAAACTCCTGAATTAATTTTTCACTACTGTGAGGCCTACCTCTCTCATAGGATAACTTTGGGTGGCATTATTACATTTAATAGGTGCTAACCGTTCACTGGGAACAGCCTGTCACATGGCTGTGTGTGGTTGTCAGTTGGACTCTTTAGTTCTCTCAGACAAGCACACAGTAGAGGGATTAGGTGTGCCTGGATGGGCCATCATCTAGCAGGATGTTGGGGCACAACTGTGCACAGCCCCACTTGCAATTGAATAGGCTGCGGCATGACATTGCACAAAGGACTTCTCACCCCTGCATTTTTATTGCATCCAGCTTAAAGCTAGGGTAGGAGAGGCAGGAAATGTCAAGAACTTCAATCGGAATTCTCTTTAAACTTCTCCTTCTAAAAAGACACGACGTATAAAAATAGGACCCTCAAACCTACTATTCAGTACACTTTCTGGACCTTTGGAAGGACTATTAGAGGACTGGTTGCTTCCTGTGGCTTTGCTACACCTGTAAGGACTGCTTTGCTGCTTGGAGCATACCTCGAACCCTCAGAAGCCTGCCCTGCTGCTTTAGCCCCTGTTCTAATGCCTGAACCCAGGAGTGAGTCAAAGGGCTAATTGCCTGGCCTTCTAATTAGAGCCTCAGGGACAGAAAAGGATGCAACCATTGAGCACCTGAGCCAAGTCTGAGTGAATGCTAGCCCCCTCTCCCTCCAGCCCCTCCAGTGGTGCTGCTACAGTGCGGGACCCTTGGTGCAATGCTAAAGGTGCCCGGGTAGCCAAAATGCAAAACTTGAACTTAAAAAAATGTTGCTCTGTGAATACAGATGAGAGTGGGGCCAACTTGTTCATCTATCCTCCCACGGGGCATTGTCGGTCCACCTGACTTTGCGGCAACTCGCACTACTTTCTTTTCCACAGTAGCAAATCCTATGCAGTGGTCCTTTGGCAAATGGGTATCCAGCCTCGTCAAACTCTCGTCGGCTACAGCCTCGAACTTTGTCTCCCTGGAGATTTTTGACTTCCAAAAAGAGGATAAGTTAGAGTTTGGCTGTGGGGTTACTCCTTCACAAACATGACAGACATCCCTTCCATCATATTACAAGTTCCATGGGCTATAATGGAATTGTAATATGTGATGGAGTAACCCCCTCTGCCAAACTCTAAATCAGGCCCTAAGTCCGAACGTGGAGATCTTCACCACAACATTGTTCAGCAGCTTCAGGCTGCTGATGCCTCATACTTCGATACAGCCTGCAGCATTGCCCTGCTGCACTTTACCTTCTCAGTACAGTTTCTTCAAAACTTCTTAGTTCAGTCATTTTTATTTTTTATTTTGACCAAGGTGCGACGTTGGCGCTTTGATCATTTTGGAACTAGTTGTTACACTAAACTTTAAAGGTTTATAACTCTGGTTCTACTGATTGGATTTCTGTTGTTTTGGTGTGAAATAATTTATTACACTTTCCTCTATTTTTCCAAATTGGTGTGGATTTTCTTCTGTTGGGCTTTCATTTTATTACTGTTTGTGTTTTGCATAAATACTTTACACATTGTCTCTAAGTAAAGCCTGACTGCTTTTGTGCCAAGCTACCAGAGTTAAGCATAGGTTAATTCAGTGACTTTTGGGTCACTCTGACAAGGATTGTGGCTGTTGCTTGGTCACCGCCATTCAACCTAGTTTTATACAAAATGACTTAAATATTGCATGAAGCACACCTATGTGATCTTTTGGTACATGAGTGGCTTTGGTTCTGTCCAGCAGTCTTTCACTTGTAAAAGCACTTTGTAAAGAATAACATTACTCCTCAGCTGCCGCTTTTCTGCTATAGTATTGGCTTCCTGTGAGCAGTTATACAATCAACTTCTGCAGGCCCATGCATGAAAGGTAAACGTTTGTACATCATTGCAAGATTGTGAGCACAATGCCTATCTGAACAACATTAAGACCTCTACATTGTGGATCACTTCATGGTAGTGGCAACTACCTTGTGGGGCACTACACCAAGTAATGTAGTTAATAAAAAACAAAAAGAAGTACTTTAAGGGTACTTGCTTACTGAAAATACTTAAATCAGTACTCAAAGAAGGGGTAAGTAATTTAACCCCTTCGCTGCCAGGCCTTTTCCCCTCAGGTGGCAGGCCTTTTTTTTACTATTTGGAGCAGTTCGTCCTTAGGCCCTCATAACTTTTTGTCCACATACGCTACCCAAGCCAAATTGGCATCCTTTTTCCCAACATCCTATGGATTCTAGAGGTACCCAGACTTTGTGAGTTCTCCTTGAGGAGACCATGAAATTAGCCAAAATACAGCGAACATTTAGTTTTGTTTTTTTTTTAAATGGGAAAAAATGGCTGCAGAAGAAGGCTTGTGGTTTTTTCCCCTGAAAATGGCATCAACAAAGCGTTTATGGTGCTACAATCACCCTCTTCCCAGCTTTCAGGAACAGGCAGACTTGAATCAGAAAACAAAATTTTTCAATACAATCTTGGCATTTTACTGGGACATACCCCATTTGTACTATATTTTGTGCTTTTAGCCTCCTTCCAGTTAGTGACAGTAATGGGTGTGAAACCAATGCTGGATCCTGAAAAGCTAAACACTTACACAAATACTACAAGGTTTTCCTACAGAAAATAACAGCTGAGATTTAAAAAAAATGAAATTGAGGTTGAAAATACAGCCATTTTTCTCCACGTTTTACTTTGTCAACTTTTTCCTGCGATGTCAGATTTTTTAAAGCAATATGCCATTACGTCTGCTGGACTCTTCTGGTTGTGGGGATATATAGGGCTTGTAGGTTCATCAAGAACCCTAGGTACTCAGAGACAATAAAAGAGCTTTACCTTGCAATGGGTTTTCATTGTATACCAGGTATACAGCAATTCATCTGCTGAAATATAAAGAGTGAAAAATAGGTATCAAGGAAATCTTTGTATTTCCAAAATGGGCACAAGATAAGGTGTTGAGAAGCAGTGGTTATTTGCAAATCTCTGAATTCCGGGGTGACCATACTAGCATGTGAATTATGGGGCATTTCTCAAATAGACGTCTTTTTTTACACACTGTCTTACATTTGGAAGGAAAAAATGGAGAGAAAGACGAGGGGTAATAACAATTGTTTTACTATTTTGTGTTCCCCCACGTCTCCTGATAAAAATGGTACCTCACGTGTGTGGGTAGGCCTAATGCCCACTACAGGAAACGCAACATGGACACATCACATTTTTGTATTTTGATCTCTAGCACATCCAGCACCTAGGAAAACCTACCAAACCTGTACATTTTTGAAAACTAGACAACAAGAGGAATCCAAGATGGGGTGACTCTCACAAGGTTCTGTTACCTAGAATCCTTTACAAACCTCAAAAGTTGGCCAAAAAACACTTTTTCCTCATATTTCGGTGACAGAAAGTTCTGAAATCTGAGAGGAGCCTCAAATTTCCTTTCACTCAGCATTCCCCCATGTCTCCTGATTAAAAATGGTACCTCACTTGTGTGGCTAGGCCTAGTGCCCACAACAGGAAATGCCCCAAAACACAATGTGGACACATCACATTTTCCCAAAGAAAACAGAGCAGTTTTTTGCAAAGTCCCTAGCTGTGGATTTTGGCCTCTAGCTCAGCCGGCACCTAAGGAAACCCACAAAACCTGTGCAATTTTCAAAACTAGACACCTAGGGAAATTCAGAAGGTCAGTAGGGCTCCCGCCAGGTTCTCTTACCCAGAATCCTTTGCAAACATTAAAATTTGCCAAAACAAACACTTTTTCCTCACATTTCGGTGACAGAAAGTTGTGGAATCTTCCACCCAGCGTTCCCCCAAGTCTCCCAATAAAAATGGTTTCTCACTTGTGTGGGTAGGCCTAGTGCCTGCAACAGGAAATGCCCCAAAACAAAACATGGTCACATCACATTTTCCCAAAGAAAACTGGGCTGTTTGTTGCAAAGTGCCTAGCTGTGGACTTTGGCCTCTAGCTCAGCCGGCACCTAGGGAAACCTACCAAATCTGTGCATTTTTGAAAACTAGACAAAAGAGGGATCCAAGATGGGGTGACTCTCACAAGGTACTGTTACCCAGAATCCTTTGCAAACCTCAACATTTGTAAAAAAAAAACACTTTTTCCTCCCATTTTGGTGACAGAAAGATCTGGAATCTTAGAGGAGCCACAAATTTCCTTCCACCCAGCATTCCCCCAAGTCTCCTGATAAAAATGGTACCTCACTTGTGTGGGTAGGCCTGGTGCACGCGAAAGGAAATGCCTCAAAGTACTATTTGGACACATCAAAAATTATCAAATTCAAAACTGCATGTTTTTGAGGGGGGGGTACCTGCTTTTTTGGTCCTGGGCTCAGCAGCCATATAGGGAAACCTACCAAACCCAAACATTTCTGAAAACTAGACACCCAAGGAAGTCCAGGGAGGCGTGACTTGCATGGATACCCCACTGTTTTCTTACCCAGAATCCTCAACAAAGCTCAAATTTAGCAAAAAAATCATATTTTACCACATTTCTGTGTGGGATCACTGCACCGGGACAATTTCCCTACCGCCCAATGTTCCCCCCAGTCTCCCGGTACAAATGATGCCTCACTTGTGTAGGTGGGCCAAGTGCCTGTGACAAGGAAGAGCCAAAAATATGTTTAAACTGAGGTGGAACCAAAGCGGATCCAAAAGGGCAGTTTGAAAAAAAATATTTCTAGGCTGACAAGTAGGGCAGATTGTTTATCGGTATAGATGCAACAGTGCTGGGTGGTAGGAATTTTGTGGATTCCTGCAGATTGCGGAAGGTTCCATCACAAAAATGTGGGAAAAATGTGTGATTTCCAGCAAAATTGGAGGTTTGCAGGGTATTGTGTGTAAGAAAATGGTGCGGGTCCATGTGAAACACCCCACCCTGGACTCACCCAGATGTTTAGTTTTCAGATGTGTCTAGGTCTTGTGGAGTTTTCTACATGGCAGAGTCCCAAAGTCCAAAAAGTGCAGCTCTCACCATTCGAAGTGGGACGATTTTGAGAGTTAGCCAATCTCTCATGGCCCAAATGTAAAACCACAACCCAAAATAATCAAATGTCCTCTTGCTTGCCATGGGATAACATGTTTTAGTGTGCCGGGCAGAGATGAAAGACTGTTACCCCCTTCAGTTGGGGTGGGGGCATAACCATGCCCATACTGGTTGGTAGCCACCAGCCCACTATTTGTTTTTTAATTCCCTGGCATCTAGTAGGGAGTGGATCGGGGGTAATTGCCCCATCTGCCCACCGGTGGGCAGAACAACTTTGCCCCATTTATTAAGGGTGGGGGTATGGCCATACCCCCACCCTCTTTTTAAAAAAAAAAACTTCCTTAGTGTCTGGTGGGGTTTCTGCTCCCATAGGAGGCAGATGATCCTTAGAAAAATAGGCCAAAATGGCCTGAAATAAATAAAATAAAAATCCCTAGTGCCTATTGGGGGCAGATCGGCCTAATTAAAATAGGCCGATCTGCCCACAAGGGGGGCAGAAATGGGCTTAAAAAATTTGCCCTCCCAGTGGAGCGACCCTTGCCTAAGGGGCAGATCGGCCTAATCAGTATACCTCCAGGGGGGGGCAGAAAAGGCCTAATAAAAACAATTGCCCCCTGGGGAGTGACCCTTGCCAAAGGGGTCGCTCTCCTTATGCCAATGTAAAAAAAAATCCCTAGTGTCTAGTGGCTTCTGTTCCAACCCCCCCCCCCCCCAGGACAGATCGGTCGATAGGTCAATGTGCCCCTGGGGTTGTGGGGGAGAGAATAGGCCTAATAAAATTATTGCTCCCTGGGGAGTGACCCTTGCCTAAGCGGCTGCTCCCCTTCTGAAACAAAACAATAAAAAATAAATAAATAAAAAAATCAATCAGTGGTGTCTAGTGGCTTCTGCCCCCGAGGGCAGATTGGCCTAATCAATATAGTCAGTCTTAACTTAATGGCAATATGTAAAGTATTTATACAGCACACAAATAGTAAAAAAGTGAAAACAGGAATCCCCATCCAATTGATGCCAGAATGATAAAAAAAACAGTCAGTAGAATGGAGTTATGCAATTTTAAAGTTGTTAGTGAAAATTGCACCTAAACGCACTAGTGCCAATGGCGGTCATCTGGTAACGTTACACTAGGTGAAAGTCACAGGTTCAGGCTGACCTCAATGGTGCTCAGGTCAAATACAGGGACTAGGTTAGTCTTGCTGAAACGTTACCTTCTAAGTCTGATGAAAAAAGATCCATTTGTGGTCGAGGAGTCTGCAAAAAGCAGGTAGACCATAACAGATGGGCATTACTGTGGCAAGAAGAGCAGGCCGGGCTCCAAAGACGTCTGTTGCTCTATCTTTGCATTGGTGTATGTCACGGGCTGTCTTTGCTTTAGCACAGAATGCAGGTCTCATGTTGTAGATCATCACCGGCAGTTGCTAGGACATGAAGAACAGATCTCAGCGGAGTTTCATATTGGTGGTTGTCGTGAGTGGCGGAGCCTTGGAGTGAACAGGCCCATTCAGGGTCAGGAGGAGCCAAAACTTAGGAATTTTACCTTTTCTTCAGGAGGCGTATCCTTTGATGCCAAGCAATGGTCCAGAACCTGGGGAAACAATTATTGGAGATTAGGGACTCAGTCTAGCAGAGCCCAGCAGGGCTCAGACAGTCCAGTTGCAGGTCCAGGCAGGTCTAATTGCAACAGGTCATCTGGGTAGTTGCAGGGAGGCCTCTGAAGCTTGTTGTGTCTCTGTAACTCATATAGGAGGTCCGCCACCTGACCACTGGAGTCACTCTGGTTAGCCTGGGATGAAGGCAGTAGGTTCAATTCTTCCTTCTCAGACAGCAAGACAGTCTTTCAAGCAGCAGGTCAGTTCTTCTTCTATAACTTCCACATGTCCAGGGGTGTTCTGAAGAGTGGATCTGAAGATCCACTATTTGTTTATAGTGGCAGCCTTTTTGTGGGGGGACTCCCTGTCCTTCCATTACATCTGGTTCTGGAAAAAAATTATCTTGCCCTGGTCAAGGCTTCAAAATGCCTGGGGGTGAAAAAGGCAGGGCAGGCCTGGTGTCAGATCCCTTTGTGTGGACAGGAGGCAAAGCCCTTTGAAGTGTAAGTGGGGCTGGGTGCAGCCCCTCCACACTCAACCTACATGATGGCCCATCCTATACATACCTAAGCCATCTTTGAGTTATTGTTCGGTAGCAATGCACAAACAGCAGAGCCATTCACAGTCATGTTACCTGGACACTGGCAAAAGACACAAATTGTTTGAACAAGAAAATTCCAAATTTCTAAAAGTGGTATTTCCCAAATTTGAGCTTAAAATCCAACTTTACCATTACAGACAATTTTAACCTACAATATTTTAGAATGTAAACAGCATATCTTTATCCACTTCCAATCCAAAGTTAGTACTTATTGAATGTAATAAGGTAACTCAGTGTTAGTCACAGGAGAGATAGGCATTATAAAGGTAAAAAAGACTTTAGGAGCTTTTCACTGTCAAGACGTAAGCACGTCCTACCCACCCCTATAAGCCTTTAGGGTGATTTATAAGTATTAAAAAGGAAGGTTTAGGCCTGGCAAAAGGTGTATGTTGCCAGGTCTAAATGGCGCTATAGGCTGGCCTGAGACATGTTTTTAAACAGCTACTTTAGTGGGTGGCAAAATGAGTGCTGCAAGCCCACTAGTAGTATTTAATTGATAAGTCCTAGGTACTGGTAGTACACTTTACTATAGACTCACTGTGCCAATTAGATGTCAGTCAATTTTAACCTGTTTATAGGAGAGAAAATAAGCACTTTGGCACTGGTTAACAGTCGTAAGTACAGGGTCATAAAGTTAAAAAATAAAAATAAGGAGGGGTGGAGGCTAAATGTTTAGGGGAATACCACACCAAGGATGTCAGGTCTAACAACCTTCTGCTCTGAGTTTTTAAAAGGAAATTTGGGCATAATATGCAAAATCATTTTTTAACACAAAACATTTCACATTTTCCTTTTTGCCGGGTCTTTTCTACCAATAACTTTCTGCAGGTTTGACCTGCTGGAATTTATCAGGGGAAGCTATGAGGGTGTGGTAATTATCACACAACTTGTAATTCCAATCCCTGTACCAACACATTTGAACATGAAAAGAGTTCAGGCATTTCATGGAGTTCAAATACCCTAGGTTCTTATGATCACTCCAGACAGTAATGACAAATCGAGCCCCTTCTAAATAATGTCTCCAATGAGTTAATTCTTCTTCTATTACTAGAGGTTGCAGATCATACACTATAGTTGATCTCTGAGAAATAGGCATCTGAGTGGCTTTCCCTTTTACCAATATCCTCCTGAGAAAGAATAGATCTAGTGGCATATGAAAAAGCATCTGTCTCCAGCGTGAACAGTTGCTCAAGACTGGAGTGTTTCAATATAGGAGCAGAGGTAAAAGCTTTCTTTAGCCGTCAAAAGGCCTTCTCTTCATCTACCCCTGTTGCAAGAGAACCCATTTTTGGGTGAAACTAAAGATGGTATCACTGTTTCCACAGCCTTAACCTTGTCTTTAGCCATGTGCATTCCTTAATCTGATATCTGAAACTCCAAAACTACGACTTCTGACACCTCAAATGTGCATGTCTTCAATTTCAATTTGGTGAACAAAGTATATTATCGTGACTTACTTCTTTACTGTATCTCAGATGTTCTTTCAAACACTCAGAGAAAATCGAAATACTATCTTGATAAATGACCAGATACACATCTAGAATTTCCATGAAAATGTAATTTACAAAAGTATAGAATACAGCCAGTGCGTTGATAGAATGGCATCACAATGTATTCAAAATGCCTGTGTCTGGTGTCAAATACTGTCTTCCATTTGTCGCCTTCCTTTATTCTTACCAGAATATATGCATCGCTTATATTATATTTTGAACAGATAATGGCCAATTTGAAATTAGATACTCTATATGTAGGGTTTGGATTAGGATTATGGAAGGCAGAATATAGATGGTTCACTATATCATGACCAGAATATAGAGGTACAAAATATTGAACGGTAAATTTGCATACATTTTCTGTTTAGATTTTCTTTACCTAGCTCCACTTATAAGCATCTTGGTGATATATATCTTCAAGATGCATGCTTTAGGTAGAGTTAAAAATAGTAAATCAAGACTTCTTTCTGTACACTTAACTCTTCAGTATTTTGTCCCTTCCTATTCTGGTCACAATATTGTGGATCCATCGATATTCTGCCATTGATATTCCCGAGTACAGTCATTTTGGAATGAAGAAATTAAGACAGTTAGGGCACGAACTGGAGTGGTGGAATATCTGATGAAATCACATTTGTCCATGTGGAGCTTTAACTCTGACATAAGATCAATGTGTCAGTCAAAGGATCTGTATGATGATAACTGATCAAAATAATAGTCTTTCCTCTCCATTTGATCTGTGGTTTGTACTTACTCAACTGTGTAGCTCCAAGAACCATAGTGCACATTGGGGAATCTGTGAGATCAAATGGATATATTGAAAATGTTAATTCAGCAAAGCCATGGTTAATTCACGAGTCTCCTTACACACTCAGTAAAGACTTGGCATCAGTTTCTAGTAAGGGTTGATCAATTTGTTTAGATACTTTTGGTAAGTTAGTTAACGCATGTAAAACGTTCAGTTCCACCGCATTCTATTAGGACAACAACTCTCAAAGTCCCACTGGGTATTAAGATCTGAACCGTTAGCTTTTGTTACAGAGATATTTCTTTTTGATAAAGAGGAACTCAATCTGGGACCTTTTACAGCTGAATTCAGTGGTTTCCACCAGCAGTGAACACCTTCTCTACATCCCATGTAAATGACAGGTCGCTAATAGCACACAAATTAGATGTTAATATTTTGCTTACCACAAAAAAAACCTCAGTGCTAGGTACAAAATATTGAACTGAGACTTGGCTTAATGAGAGCTCGGGCCCGATATAGCATTGGCCCTGCCTAGCTCATACTCAATTATAAGACTTCACAGATCCTTGGGTAAAGGAGGAGGAATTGCTATTATCTGTAATGACACCGTAAAAGTTTCTACACATCCCTTCCCCCTCCCTGATTGTGAGAGTCTTTTTTTCTCTCTCCGCTTCACCCCCCAATTTACACTAACTGGGGTCCTAATTTATCATCCCCCAGGACCGGCTCAACAGTTCCTCGACGCCCTCCCAGATAAGGTGGCTGAACGTATTTCTTCTAGACCAAACTTCACGATTCTTGGAGATTTTAATATTCATGCAGAATCCTTAAACACTACAGCTAAAACGCTGCTAGAAAACATGAAAGCTCTAGATCTCAGTCAATTGATTCAAGGGCCTACACACAATAAAGGACATACAATCGATCTGGTCTTTAGTAACTCTTTGCAGCTAAAAGCCCTTCCACTATCCCCTTTAGTCTGGTCAGACCATATGTTAATTCCCTTAACTCTGAAACTCCCACAAAAAAATGCAACCTTCCCCCACCACTAGGTCAGATCAGTATAGACAATGGCATCTACTGAATGTAAATGAATGGACCCATACGCTTAAACAATCCATACCCTCGCCGCAGGGAAATATTGTAAACTTTGCGGCTGCCTTCAACAATTGGTTAACCAATAGTTTGGATTCCGTGCTCCCTTGCAGGGCAGGGAAAGTGGGAAACCGAAAAACAAGAGTTCCGTCATTCACCCTTCACCTTCAAGCACAAAAACGGCACTGCAGGCGCCTTGAAAGAAAATGGAGGAAATCTTATGACATCTCCCTTAAAAAAGAATATGGGAATGCCATTAGACTATTTCATTCTGAAATTAATGCAGCGCAAAGCAGTTATTATAATATAAAGATAGAACAAACTGGAAACTCGCCGAGAGAAATATTCCGGATTCTTAGGGAATTAGTATGTCCCCATGATCATACAGGAGGTATTGAGGCCTCCGCTAAACACAGCAACGAGCTTGCCTCGTTTTTCCAAAATAAAATCTCACACATTTATGCAGCTTTCCCTAATCAGCCCCACAACCCTCAGCAAGAGATTAACATTAATGCTACTTATACAGCCAGGTTAACGAAGTTTCCGGCTTTGTCTATGGATACAACCTTGACAATCTTAAGTTCCATCAAATCTGGATCTCCCTTAGATCCAGCTCCTCTTTCTATTCTACTTCAAGGAAGCCCTATTATAGTTCCCACCCTGACAGAACTATTGAATCTATCTCTTACTAGTAGTACATTAACACCCCAGTGGAAGCATGTGTTAGTAAAACCTTTGATTAAAAAACCCAATTTGAATCCATCGATTCTAAATAATTATAGACCTATCTCCATGCTACCCTCTGCTGTAAAAATTCTGGAGAAACACGTAAACATACATCTCTCCAAGTTTCTTGAGGAAAACCATATTCTCCATCCCTCCCAGATGGGTTTTAGACCATCGCACAGTACGGAATCAGCTCTAATAGGGATGACCAAAGAAGTCAGAAAACGCATGGATGTGGGTATGGTCTCCGCAATTGTCCTGCTCAACCTTAGCGCAGCTTTTGATGCTGTCGATCATGGGATCCTACTCAATAGACTGAGGGAAATTGGAGTCTCAGATGGATCACTGATTTCTTAGAAGGCAGAACCTTTCAAGTCCTTGATCGGTCCATTCTTTCAGAGATTTTTACAAGCCCGTGGGGAGTTCTCCAGGGCTCTTCACTAAGTCTGACACTTTTTAATATATATATGATCCCACTAGCTAGAATTGTGGAACCTTACGGGCTCTTACTGGTGTCCTATGCTGATGACACCCAGCTTGTGGTCTCCTTCTCCTCTGAGCAAGACTCCTTCAAATCACAGCTTGCCCCCTGCCTGTGTGCGGTCTCTAAATGGATGGAGAACTTCAAACTTAAGTTGAACGGTGACGAAATTGAGTTAATGATCATGGGAAACCATTCAATCCCCCCTCAAGTAACACCGATTCTTGAACTCCTAGAAGACCTCCCAGCACCCAAAAACCATATTAAGAGCCTGGGCGTCTGGCTTGACCCTTGGCTCTCAATGGTGGATCAAGTAAAGAAAATTTCTTCCACCTGTATTGGGATGTTTAGACTGCTTAGGAAAGTCTTCAAAATTCTTCCATTCACTGCGAAAAGGCTTATAGTACAGGCCCTCATCAGCTCCCGGATAGATTATGGAAATGCTCTGTTTCTTGGGTCCCCGAAATATGTTGTGAAAAAACTACAGGTGCTCCAGAACACTGCAGCACGCCTTCTTTTTAACCTGGCCAGATACCAGTCGGCTAAATCAGCCCTTGCGGCCCTCCATTGGCTCCCCATGGAGCAATGCATAAAGTTCAAGACACTTTCCTATTTTCACAGAGCCCTCCACACTAAGGGACCTCCGCTTCTTCACTCCCTAGCTACTTTCTACAAGCCTAGCAGACTTCTCAGGTCCTCCTCAGCTGCCCTAGCAGTTATCCCATCCATAAAAAAAACAAGTGGGGTGGAAGATCGATGGCGTTCCTGGGTGCTAAACTCTGGAACTCCCTACCTATCTCCCTCCGGTTGATTAATCATGAATTAACATTCCGTCGCCTCATAAAAACCTGGCTGTTTTAACACCTGTATCACTTGCCTATCCTCTGCCTAATGGACATTAACTGCTATTGAAAGCACTGGGAAGCCTTCGTGCAGCCATGCGCGATACAAATCAATCATAACATAACATGACCTCCTGATACTTCCCAACTGCATCAGCTCCTCCATAGTAACTAAGGATTCCTCAGTAGTCTCACTCCTGAATAATAATGGTCTTCCTTGGTATATCAACCCAAAGCTCACTGTGTCACAACAGCCATGGAAGAAGGATGCAGGAATTATTCTCAGCTGTTCCTTCATCTCTCTCATGTCTTCTAAATGAAGAGTCAGGAGCTGACTGCTGGTCATTTTCACAGCAATTTTAACAGTTTACTTGCACATGGGAAGTAACTGATAAACATTCATATTGTTGCTATGCAACATGCCACAGGGGTTAGGAGGTGTTTAAGCCCTGTGTCTCTGAAGAGGTTTTATAGCCCACCATAACAGGCACCACAGACCTGTGTTATAGCCTAAAGCAGTGCCTATACTGTCCCACCCCCTTGTAATACACCTACATGTTGAGATGTTAATACAAGTAGATTTGATATCCCTGCTGTCACCCTGCAGCTACAGAGGTGATGACCAAAGGACAAGCACATTATGATGTAGGATAAAATGTTAGAGCTGGAAGGGTGGCAGCATCTCTCTGTTGTGCTGAGGCCTTATCCAACAAACAAAACTTTCTTCCAAAAACGTGGACCACTGCTGTTGAGTACAGAATGGTACAGAAGTAAGAGATGCACTCAAACAAGGGTTACCACACTTCCAAAAACATGGTGAGCAGAAATATAAATTATTAAAAGGTCTGCAATATTATTGTACATCTTCAAGGCTGCAAAAGTTAATTTTCAGAACATTCTACGGCCTTTGTTCTTCTTCGCACTGCATCGTCTACATTGTCCTGGCAACAAGTGTACACCCTCATGCACATAAGAGATCATGTAGCATCAACACTTGTATGTGCAACGAAACTTAGCTATTATTCATTGAGTGCTTTTGTCAGTTTTACTGCAACTTCATATACATAAGAGATCACGTAGTGTATCCACACATATATGTAACGTAATTCAGCCATTATTGTGTACCACTTCAATCGCAGTCTAGTTCTTCATTTTTTCCCAATTTCACCACCACCGCTCTGTTGTCTGCTAGACCAGAGTGCAGTGCACATGTTGGCATATCAATTTCTTCTGCCACCACATGCAACAGAGTTTATTGTGGTAAAAACTAAATGAATAATTATCTTATATAGTACTAGTAATTCAATTGTCTAATTCAATGTATCAAGCTATATGTTCATAATGGCTTCAAGGTTAACACCCCCTCAACCATGTGTACCTCCTTCAGGGGAAAATTCTCTGAAAATGGCAGGAATGGAGAGAGTATTTTTTAACTATATTTCCGTGTTTGATGAGGATGATTATTTTTTCCCCAGGAAAAAAAGTAAAAAAAATCTTTTACACTTCAATGGGTTTTAGAATTTACAATTGCATAGTGAACAAACCACGACAACCAGGCAAAGGAGATGTGTTTGCAGACGCAGTGTAGGATCTAGAAATACTCTATGCTCCCACAGTGTGTGTAGGGAGAGACAGGGACAAATGTTACCACAGAAAACAGTTGAAGGATGAAACTGTGGAAGAGTTGTCTTAGCCCTAAAGATTTTGGCTTTAACATGTTGATTTGGCCAACTACTTGACAAACTGATTAGGGATCAAATTGTCATGCATGCTGCCAATTCATCAATAAGAGATGATCTGTGGGATAAAGGGGAGGCTCCACTTCAAGAAGTAATTGGAATTGTGAAATTAGCCAAACTGACAGGAAGGTGTGCTAAGACTGTTTTGCTGACAGTAAGAATGGTAAGGAACGTGAGCGTTCACAGAAGAGTAAAGAGGCGATCAATAAGAACAAGGCAAGCAAGAAAACAGGAAGATCTACTTAAGAAAAGGTTAAGAAACCAAGTCAAACTAAAACCAGTTTTAAGAAGAAGAGGCTGAATTATAATTATGACTTGAAGCGCTATAGATGTGACTTTGCAGGTCACCTAGCTAGTGACAAAAACTGCCCTGCCCTCAATCAGAAGTGTTCAGGTTGTGGCATAATTGGTCACTTCCAAAAGGTATGCAGAAGGAAAGGAAGCAAGACTGCTGCTATAAAACTATTGGAAGATGACACTGAATCAAAGTTGCAAGACATGGATAGTGACGATATGTGTGTTTTGGGGGTAGATACATCCCTGGATGCGTTAGAGGTTCAAAACTACAGGGAAAAACACAAATGTGAAGTGACCATTGTGGAAGGGGTGGCAGTAGCTCTTACTGCAGGCTCAGGGTCACCATACACCATAGTTAATGGGAGTGTCTGGGAAGAGAAATCTAAGCCAATACTAGGAGAAAGATTCAAATTATCCGATATCTCTCCCAAGAATTTTACAGGTGAACCAATTATTCTTTTAGGATATAGGAAGTTGCTATTTATGTTCAAGATCCATGAGGCTAAATGCAAGTTGTGTGTCTCCAAAAAGGTCCATCTGTGTTAGGGTGGTGGGACCAAGGAGATTTAGGTATCATCCTAAACCCTAGCAGTATGGAGCCAGTTATGGTAGTTCAGGAAGTTCCAGATGGAGATGTGGGATTCTAGAAGAGTATCCTGAGGTCTTCTCAGGTAGAATACGGGAGCTTAAAGGCTTTCAGCAAAAAATCATCCTGAATGAAGATGCTATTCTATGTATTCATACAGCAAGGAATAGTGCCATGGTGATAAGGAAAGAGGTGTCCAAAGAATTAGAGGCACTGCAGAGGGCTGGTATAATTGAAGCTACAGAGTTATCTGATAAGGTTGCTCCGCTAATTGTGACATAACAGGCCAATGGCAAACTCAGGTGATGTTTAGAACTTAGGGACATGAACAGGAATATATTGGTAGACCAGTTTTTCCTCCTGAGGATAAATAAAATGTTATCGGTCATCACGGATATCAAGTGGTTTACTACCATAGACTTAACTTCACCATATCTTCAGGGTGTTTTAAATTTGTTAGAGTACCTTTTGGTCTAGCATCTGTGGCTGCAATGTTTCAGTGATTCATGTTCAGGTTGTTCGAACATATAAAAAAATATTTTCAAAGGGAAAAACTAAATCTGAACATGAGTCTGTACTTTAAAAACTTCTTGACATATTGAAGAGAAATGGTCTGACTACTTTATGCAAAATGTAAATCTGCTAAAAATACTGTTACCTATTTAGGTCATGAAATAAGTTGGAAGGGGTGGAATCCAACGCTTCTCTGGTGGAAGCAATAAATATTGCCCCTCACCGACCAACAAGGATGAAGTGAGAGCCTACTTGTGAATGGCTGAATTTTATTCCAAGTATGTGGAAAATTGTTCAAGCAAACATTCCCAATTAGGCTTCTCTTAAAAACAAGTGTGAATTTTTGTGGGTGTGGGATTATCAGGAGACATTTTCAGCAATAAAAAATGAGACATATGCCATGCACCGACCTTACAGGGATTTAATCCAGAACTGAGGAGTGTGGTTTCCACTAATGTGAACTGCAAAGAGCTTGGTGTAGTGTTGACCCAGGGTGATAGTAGTGGCAATGAATGTATTATTGCCTTTGCCTCTCGCTCATTAACCCCTAGAAGAAAGGTACTCATTCATCGAAAGAGAAGCCTTGGCATGTGTTTGGGGCTTGAACAATTTAGAGCATACATATGTGGTTCTCAAATCACTCTTCGTAATGATCATAAACTACTGACAAAGGTGCCGATGACAAAGGGTTTGCTGAGTGCATCTCCAAGGTTGGCTTGCATGTCCATCAAATTATTGGACTACAACTATGATGTGTGTTATGTGCCAGTCATCAAGAACAGAGTGGCAGATTTTCAAAGCCGTTTACCTTGTGCTATAAAAGGCGTACCGGAAGATGAGCACCACAAATGTTGTGTAGCCAAAACAGCAGACAACGCAAGTGGTATACAGGAGGATAAATGGGCAGAATCAGTAAGAAAGGATGGTTTGTTGCAGGAGATTCAAAAGAAGATGTGTGTTGGTTGACCAGGCGAGCAAAAAATTCATGAAAGCCAACGTGTGTACTGGGAGCTAAGGAATAAACCTTCATTGGAGTATGGTAAAGTGTTACACAATGGGAGAGCGATTTTATGTCAAGACAGGAGGCTAGCATTATGCATAAATCGTTTATTCACTCCTTCTGAGCAGCCCTTGTAAAGCTTCTCAAATAGAATCTTAAAACATCACAATGAATTAGACCTCTCAGTCCGGCAAAAGCAGTCCCTCCTCCTTCTTCTTCCTCTTTTGTTTGCTGCTTCTGAGCAAATAAGTATTTTCTTGGTTATGTAAATTATTTGGTTTCTCTATGAAGGTATTGTTTGTAAATCTTGTTTTTTTTTATACAGCTAATCCCAGTGTATGGGTTTTATAGTTATTTTAGTTAATCACGTTTTATTTATAGAGAAGATATTTTCATTTAAATTAAGCATTATATAGTATATTCAATGAATTGTTTGTTACTGTCACTTTATATATTTTTAATACAGAGATGTGAATCTTTTAAAAGGGTTTTTTTCCCCTGTTGTTTCCGTGATATTAGTCACTTCACGGGAAAAGATTGATGGCCTTTAGACCACATTGCTGAATATATTCGGGGCATTGGATCAAAAGACCTTTGGAGAGAAATGAACGGAATTTTTACTCAGAATGTTCTTGATCACGGTTACTAAGACTCCAAACCGAGATCCGGAGTAAATTACTTACGTATTTAAAATGGGGAGAGTCCCCAGGAATGGTTTAGAAAGATCCCTTAAACAATACCAAGTCAGATTATTAGATGTGCTTGGACCAAGGGTCATAAGTCCCCCGGGCATGTCCATTGGGCAGGGGGGCATGACTCCTATCTTTACTAAGACAGGAGTCATGTCCATGGTGGTTGTGCGTCAAAAAATGACACGAGTCAGGTTAGAGTCATTTTTCGACTCTAACCTGACTAGAGTCATTCATTGACGCACAACCTCCTGTTTCCCCTACGCCTCCCCACCTGGTTAGCGTCATTTATTTTTATGCTAATCTGGCCTTACCACTGGCTAGCGTCATTCCTTAAATATGACGCCCGGCTGGCGTCCATGAATGGCACTAGCTGGACGTAAACATTTTGATGCAAACCTGCGCTAACTCAGGTTTGAGTCAAAAAGTATAAATCAGGGCCTTAATACTGTCATGCAAAGGACTTTTGATGGGAATAATCCTAGTGGAACATCCTTTCGTTCAGGAGGGTTTACTCAGCCTTCTAGTACAGAAAATATCAAGAGTTTAGGGAGATTCTCAGGCCTTTCGGGAGCAGCTACAGATTTACTCAGTGAGTCATAGGCACTAGGTACCAGTAAAAGATATAGAGGGGCATGGTCAGTATGGGTTGGTTGGTGCATGTAAAGTTATCTGGATCCCATACAAGCTGATGAAATAGAAGTGGTAAATTTCTTAGCAGAACTTTTTCAGGAGGGTGTGTCAAACAGAACGGTTAACTGCTATAGATCAGCAATAGTGTCTGGACACTTTAGTTCAAGGAATCTCTATTTGTAGAAGCCCTTTATTATGCTGGGTAATGAAAGGAATTAGACTTAAAGGGCCTCCGAGGTCAAAATATCAGACTTTGTGGGATGTTGATGTAGTACTTAAACTGTTTCAAAGTTGGCCAAGTAATAGGTATTCAGGAATTTGGGAACTGTCTTGGAAATTGACAACTTTATTATGCTTGATATCTTTCAGAAGTGTGTCTGATGTAAGAGCTTTAAAGATTTCTTAAAGATTTTATCAACCACATGGGGTACTTTTCGAAATGTATAAAGGAACAAAAACAATGTCTAGTGCAATATTTTATCCTTATTTTGATTCCATTCCAGATTTGTATGTGGTACAATGTTTGAAAGAGTATGAGTCTAGAATTTTGGACAAGAGATGTGCGGGAGAAGAGCAATTGCTTATATCCTATGTTAAACTTTGTAAAGAGGTTTCAAATGCTTCTATTGATCACTGAGTGAAATCAGTGATGAAAGAAGCGGGCGTAGATTTAGCCAAATTTAGAGCTCATTCAACTAGCGGTGCAATGGAAAGCAAAGTAATCATGCCAGGAGGATGTTTGGAAGATGTGCTAAAGGCATCAGATAGGTCAAATGTTCACACTTTTAGATTATATTTTAGAGCAGTAGAACATGTTTCAAGTTATACCTTGAAAAGCTTTGAAAAGCTTTGAACATGCATGATGTTAGTGTCCTGTCCTGACATAAAATTGTTATTTCTACTGAATAAAGAATCAAGATTTTATTAAAGACAAGTAGGCTAGCATTATCCCACCCTTCCCAGTTGGGAAGGGGATCGTTGGTGGATGGTTAGTGTTAGACCTGACAGCCTTAGGGTGGTCACCCCTAACTTTTTGCCTGCCTCCCTCCACTTTTTGGACACTGTTTTTGCTGGTTTTTAGACTCTGCGCACTTTACAACTGCTAACCAGGCTAAAGTGCATATGCTCTCTCCCTTTAAACATGGTAACATTGGATCATACCCAATTGGACTATTTAATTTTCTTACAAGTCCCTAGTAGAAGGCACTATATATGCCCAGGGCTTGTAGATTAAATGCTACTAGTGGGCCTGCAGCACTGATTATGCCACCCACTTAAGTAGCCCCTTAACCTTGTCTCAGGCCTGCCATTGCAAGGCCTGTGCGTTCAGTTTCACTGCCAATTCGACTTGGCATTTCAAAGTACTTGCCAAGCATAAAACTCCCCTTTTTCTACATATAGGTCACCCCTAAGGTGTGCCCTAGGTAACCCCTAGGGCAGGGTGCTGTTTGGGTAAAAGGCAGGACATGTACCTGTGTAGTTTACATGTCCTGGTAGTGTAAAACTCCTAAATTCGTTTTTACACTACTGTGAGGCCAGCTCCCTTCATAGGCTAACCTTGGGACTGCCCTCATACATTGTTGGAGTGGTAGCTGCTGATCTGAAAGGAGTAGGAAGGTCATATTTAGTATGGCCAGAATGGTAATACAAAATCCTGCTGACTGGTGAAGTTGGATTTAATATTACTATTTTAGAAATGTCACTTTTAGAAAGTGAGCATTTCTCTGCACTTAAATCTTTCTGTGCCTTACAATCCACGTCTGGCTGGGTTTAGATGACAGCTCCTTGTGCATTCACTCAGACACGCCCCAAACACAGGAAACTCAGCCTCACTTGCATACATCTGAATTTTTAATGGGTTTTCCTGGGCTGGGAGGGTGGATGGCCTGCTCTCACACAAAGGACTGCCACACCCCCTACTGGGACCCTGGCAGACAGGAGTGAACTGAAAGGGGACCTGGTGTACTTCTAAGCCACTCTTTGAAGTCTCCCCCACTTCAAAGGCACATTTGGGAATAAAATCAGGGCCTCTGCCCTACCACCTCAGACACTTGCTGGAGAAGAAACTTGTAACCAGAACATGCATCCTGCCAAGAAGAACTGCCTGGCTGCCCAAAGGACTCACCTGACTGCTTTCTGTGAAGGACTGCTGCCTTGCTGTTGCCTTGCTGCCTTGCTGCTCTCTGGCTGTGGTGAAGAAGTGCTCTCCAAGGGCTTGGATAGAGCGTGCCTCCTGTTCCCTGAAGCAACTGGACTCCTTGTGCCGTGAAAATTCGACGCACAGCTTGCTAAAACCGACGCACAGCCTGTCCCGCAGTGAAAAATTCACTGCACGCTCGACTTCGCAAGGAAACGATCGACGCGGCGCCTGCATTGCGACCGGAACTTCAACAAACGGCCCACCGGATCGACGCACAGCCGACCTGGGACGATGCAGCTCGATTTCCAGAGGGGAAATAGAGGCAGCGCCTGCCGGGTGAGAGAAATTCCCTGCAATGCCCACCGGAACGACGCAGAGCTTGTCACAAGCCCAGGATTCCATGCACAGACCCCAGGGCATCTGAAAACCCCGCAACCCGAAGAGGATCCACGACTGAGCGCCGGAAATCGACAAACAGCCGTCCCTGTGTGGAAACTAAACGACACATTGACCGTGTGCGACCCAAGAAATCGACGCACACCACTTTGTTCCACGCTTCTCCTCCTCTGCGGCCCTTTGCGGAGATTTTTCACGCGAACCAGGTACTTTGTGCTTGAAAGAGACTTTGTTTGCTTTTAAAAGACTTAAGACACTTCATATCACTTTTCAGTGATATATCTACATTTACTCATTGCATCTTTGATCGTTTTGACCTGCAAATATCTAGATGAATATTATATATTTTTCTAAACACTGTGTGGTATATTTTTGTGGTGCTATATTGTGTTATTATATGATTTATTTCACAAATACTTTACACATTGCCTTCTAAGTTAAGCCTGACTGCTCAGTGCCAAGCTACCAGAGGGTGGGCACAGGATAATTTGGATTGTGTGTGACTTACCCTGACTAGAGTGAGGGTCCTTGCTTGGACAGGGGGTAACCTGACTGCCAACCAAAGACCCCATTTCTAACAGTGAGTATAATAAATATATTTGTTTTAAAAGGACTTGGTATGTAACTAGTCCATTTTTTCCTAGGAAAATAAGGATTGGTTATTAAGGATAAAGATGTAATGATCATATGTTTTTGCATTTGTTTGTAGACATTTATTTGATTTATGGTGTTTTGAAGATGGAAATGTGATGGAATATTGAGAATACTTGATGGACGTTTAAACAAAAGAGGAAGAAGAAGGAGGAGAGGCTGCTTTTGAGAATTCTAATTCATTGTGATGTTTCAGAGTTCTTTCTGAGAAGCTTTAAAGGGGCTACTCAGAAGGAGTGAATATAACATTTCTACATTATGCTACCCTCCGTGTCTTTAATAAAATCTTGATTCTTTATTCAATTAACCTTAAAGAATCGCAGTTCCCCCAGAAAGTTTAAATGATAAAAAACTGAATTTGTGCCACAAACGGCATTTGGGTGCCACAAAAACAAAGGAAAGATTTAAGAATTTGTACTGGTGGCCGGGTTTGGATTTGACCATTGAGAAAAACAGTCAGAGAATGTGCATTGTTCATTAATTTTGAAAAACATTGGTAACATTCCAGCCCCCTTTGTGTCCCACCAGTAGTCCGAAAATGCTGTGGGAGAGGGCTGGTTGACACATTATGGGCCCTGTTCCATATTCAGGAGGGAGGTATGTCATTGTGTAATTTGACTATTTTGCTAAATGCCCTGAAATAGAAGTGGTATCTAGAGTGGATGATGAAGCTGTGGTGAGATTCCTGGATAAAGTGTTTCCGAGGGTAGGATTACTTAAAGTGATTATTTTCCTGAATTCACTTTGCATTTCACTTAACGAGAAATGGGGTTATGCACAATACCACTTCCATATATCATACTGTAGGTAACAGAGCCATAGAACGGTTCAATAGGGTACTCAAGAATGTGGTAGAGTTAGAGAAGCAAAATTGTCCTTGGTTAAAGAAGTGTTCAGAACGGAGTGTGGGTATATAGAGTTACGCCTTGTGGATCCATGGGGTCCAGTCTGTTTGAAGGTATGAGAGGTAGGACTCCTTTCATGAAGGCAATTTGGGAGGGATGTCCAAGTCTAGAAAAAGTGAATGGACACCATCAAAAGTGAAGGGACAGTTGTCTAAGGCACAAAATATTTGCAAAAAGTATTAAAGTGTGGTATCTGAGTTACCGTGTTATGGTATCAGAATGTTATGGGTTCTAGGTTATGGAATGTGGGGAGAGAAAGGAGCGTAAAGGTTGACCGTTAGAAGGGACAGTTGGTGAGTGAAAACTTTATTGGAGAGCAAGCAGGTGACACCCTCTCATCACCACTAATTCCACCAACATAGTGTGTGCCATCCTTACAAACTGGTGATGAGCGGGGCTTGCAAGGATACAGGAGAGCCTTTGCTGCACACAGACATCGTTGGCTGGCTTTAGTGTCCCAGTGGTGGAGAGCAAGTGACTGAGAGAGCCTGAAGGGACTTAGAAGAGGTCCTTCTCATCTGTGCCTGTGTCCCCTTTTGTGCCAAGATTGTGATTTTGGGTTGGCCACTTCAATAGTACAATGTACGAACACGAGTGCAGTGCTACTGGTGCTTATTTGAGGGGATGGAGCTTAGAGTTTGAAGCGTGAGCCGAACAGCTCCAGGGAACAATGACACAGTGCAGAGTCACGTGAGGGAAGTTGACACTACGTACACAGCATGTTTGTATATGCAACGTCAGCAGCATCTTGGATGTGTTTTATCAGCACAGGTAGAAGAGACGCAACACGCATAACACTGGAGGAGAGACATGCATTTTGATGATGTGCACATCTTATATGAACAAGTGAAGAATTTCAGAGTGTGCCTAGTATTGTGGCACATGCTTCGGTGATGCGCACACCACAGCAGTGATTATAGGGCAGAGGCATGCATTTCAATGATGCGCACATTGTATCTGAACAAGTGAGGAATTTCGGAGTATGCCTGGTATCGTAGTGCACAGTTCTGTGATGTGCACACCACAGCAGTGATTACAAGGAAACAATCATAGTCAAGTGAGTGGTTTTATTCTTGTGCTTACTGCTCATTCCCATATGTGAAATACAACAGCGTATGTTTTAATGGTGCGCACATTACAATTAAGAGCATTTTGATAATGCACACATCTGAACAAAGTGACTTAGTGTACATATTCTAGTCAAGCACACATCACAATGTTGTGTACTATGTAACTCTACATTCAAGAAAAGGAGTTCAAGTTGGTAGTCTGCTGATCGGTTAATTCTCACACGCACTTGTGGGATACTGTGATTTATGAGTGTGCATCGAGTACATTTTGGGGAAACATACACCCTTTATCTCTGGAGTACAGCATTGGAGTGCAAGGTGTTGTGCCCGCAAGTTAGTTAAGGTTATAGACTAATTCCACGATTTAAGTGCCACATTTAGTGAGTTGTGCAATAGTATAATTTTAATTATTCTGTACAACATAATGAGTTCACAAAATTGTGGACTTACACCACCTGTTCCATTCCTTTCATGACCTGGTGATCCTTCATTAAAGTAGCCTGACTGGAAGGAGTATTTTTCTAAACTATGTATGCAATCGAAGACTGAGTCTGCGAAAGATTATGTTGCAACATTAAATAAACAAGAGGACTTGCAAATTTGGTCCTCTACAAGATGACCTTATAAGGGACCAACTTTTGATGCAGTCTAATAATAAGTGTATTCAAGAAAAATTGTGGATGTGTGGAAATTCTCCTTTGAACAAAATAATAGCTAATATAAAGAAAGCTGACATGTCAAAGAAATGTGCTAAATCAACATTGAAGAGTAACGATGAAGGGGAAATAGTAGGTTAGATTTCCAGCTTAAAAGAGGAGAAAAAGAAAATGGATAAACACAGAAGCAAATAGTGGAAAAGATTGACCAAAAATAAAACGGAATTAGAAGACAGCCATCCCACTTGTTTTAGGTGTGGGAATAAAATCCATATAGCCAGGTGTAAATGTTGCTCTGCGATAAAATTGAAAGTTGCATATTGTTTTGCTAACGTCTTTAGGAAGAAGTCGAATAAGGGGGATAAAAAGACTGTGAAGTGTATAATGGAGACTAAAGAAGAAGGGGATGGGGAAAATGAATCCTTGAGTGATGAAGGGGTTTTATGTATTGAAGAAATTGTTTGTTTGGAAGAAGCTGTTGTGGATGTGAACGTTAATTTGAAGAAAAAATCCTTTTGTGCCATAACTATTGGAGGAGTACAAATATAAATTGTTCCAGGCTCTGGTTCACCTTACAACATACTTCAACATGCAGTTTGGGAAGATAAGTTTGATAAGGTGTTTGGTAACTGAAGCCAACAGATGTACACCCATTCGCAATTACTGGAGAAGAAATTCCCATGGTTGGATTTGTAGAAACAAATTTGAATTTAAAAATAGGACGTCCTTGAGGAAGTTGTATGTAGCAGAAAAGGGACCATCTGTACTATGGTGGATTGATCAGGGAACATTGGGTATTACTCTTGATCCCAATAGGAAAGATAAGGTAATGCTACTTGGAGAAAAAACACAGCCTAAGGAGGATGGAATAAAAGAGAGCTTTCCCTGTGTTTGTTCAGGTTAAGTAGGGAAAATGTGCAGTTTTGTCCATAAGATTTTAGTAAAGGAAGGAGCAGTAATAATATGTCCTAATGCAAGGAACATTCTTATTAGCATGAGGTTTGTTGTAATGGCAAAATTGGATGCTTTAGAGAGCAAAGGGATAATAGAACCTGTGGAAAGTGTGGCGTGCTTAGTCCCCTTAGTTGTAGAATGGAAATCAGATGGAGATTACATTTGTGCATTGACCTTAGGGACTTGAACGCAAATATCGTGATTGATAAATTTCCATTATCTAGAATAGATCAGCTTTTATTATAGTGTAAAGTAAGCTCCGTCATCGCACCCCAACTCTGGAAGATCATCAACAGTTCCTTCGAGACCGCCTCCTTCCCGGAGAGCTGGAAACACGCCAAGATCAACTCCTTCCTCAAGAAACCCAAGGTGGGCCCCAAAGGACCTCAGAACTTCCGGCCCATCTCCCTGCTCCCCTTCCCGGCAAAAGACATAGAGAAAATTGTCAACAAACACAGCACCAAAACCGCCCTCATCACCACCACCGACTATGTCAGGACCATACTTGACAACGGCGAAAACCGCGGCCCTTATCCTCCTGGACCTCTAAGCCGAGTTCGACACTGTCTGCCATCACACCCTACGCACACACCTCAATGATGCAGGGATCCACGACAGAGCCCTGGACTTGATCACCTCCTTCCTCACCGGCAGAACTCCGAGAGTCCGTCTCCCTCCATTCCGCTCTGAAGCCACCAAAATCATCTGTGACGTACCCCAGGGATCGTCCCTCAGCCCGAACCTCTCTAAAGTCTACATGGCTCCGCTCGCAAACATCGCCCGATCTAACAAACTCAACATCGTCTCATATGCCGATGACACCCAGCTGATCCTCTCTCTCAAAAAGGACCCCGCCATCATCAAAACAAACCTCCACGAAGGAATGAAGGCCATCGCCGACTGGATGAAGAAGAACCTGGAATTCATCCTGGACTCATCACTATCAATGACCCAGCAAGTCAACGCCATCTCTTCCTCCTTTGGAAGATCTACAAATGGATCCCCACTGAAACCAGAAGGAGGGTCACCCATGCCCTTGTAAGCAGCAAACTGGACTACGGCCATGCTCTCTATGCAGGAACCACTGCCAAGCTCCAGAAAAGACTGCAACGCATACAGAACACGTTCGCACACCTCATCCTGGACATTCCCCGCAACTGCCACATCACAGCCCACCTGAGAGACCTACACTGGCTTCCCGTTAACAAGAGAATCACGTTCAAACTCCTCACCCACGCTCAAAAGGCACTGCACAACACTGGACCAGAATACCTCAACAGATGGCTCTCCATCTACACCCCGACCTGACAGCTTCACTCTGCTGACCTTGCCCGCGCCACAGTTCCTCGCATCCACAGAACAACTGCCGGTGGCAGATCGTTCTCCCACCACGCCGCCAAGACGTGGAACACTCTGCCCACCCACCTGCGACAGACAAAGGACCTACTTACCTTCAGGAGATACCTCAAGACATGGCTGTTCGAGCAGTAGCAGCGCCCCCCTCAGCGACTTGAGCCCCTCATGGGTGAGTAGTGCGCTTTACAAATGCTCTGATTGATTGATTAAAGGGATAAAATGGTTAATGGTTTTCAACCATGGATTTGACCTCGGCCTACCACCAGGCTTATCTGCATTCTGCAAGCAGGAAACTTACAGCATTCATCACCCCTTTTAGATGCTATAGATTTATACGCATACCATTTGGCCTTCGGCTAGCGGCTGCAGTTTCGTAGCGGTTGATGCACAAACTCTTTAAAGGTGTCAAGGGAGTGATATATTTCCCAAATGGTAGTTTGATAATAGACCAAGACAAATCAGAACATGATGCAAGATTGGAATTAGTCTTGGAAAAATTAGCAGAGAAAGGTTTGACTGCTCAGTTGAGGAAATGCAAATTTGCAGTGAATTCAGTTACATATTTAGGCCATGAGGTGGGAGATGGTATATCACCGAAAATAGAAATAATGGAGGCAGTGAGTAATGCTCCTGCACCAACCTCCAAAGAGGAAATTAGGTCCTTTTTAGGGCTTGCAGAATTTTATTCTAAATTTGTACAGAACTTTGCAATGAAGACACATAGCCTAAAACAGTTATTGAAATTGAAACAGGAATTTATTTGGAATGATGAGTTACAAAAAGATTTTGGAAAAATTAATCAGGAATTAAGCACAACTCTTCCCTTGTAAGTTTTGCAGGAGCAAACAGTATAATAACAACCAATGCAAGTGGGAATGGATTAGGAGCAGTTTTAACACGGGAGGAGAGTATGCAGTAGCGTTTACTCAAGGTCATTATCACTTTCAGAGGAAAATTATTCTGTCATCGAGAGAGAGATCTTGGCGCAGGCTGGGCCATGGAAAAATTCAGACAATAAATTTGGGGATCACATTTCACTCATGTACAGCCCATAAACCCCTAGTGAAAAACTCTGACCTCTGGTGGCATTATGAGCTACTCTAAGGTTAGCAAGAATGTCCTTAAGATTATTGGATTTCATGTATTATGTAAGGTATGTGCCAGGGAAAAGGAATAAAGTAGCTGATTACTTAAGTTGGTCTCCTTTGCTTTTCAAGGAAGAGACAAATGATGATCAGGGCTCTAAAAATCCACTTCACCAGTCTTATTTGATCAAGTTAAGCTATTTTTAATACTTACTCTCCCTTCTGGGGAGTTGACACTGAACATGTGTTCTGTTCAGTTGAAAAGTGAAGGGGCAATAAAAGATGCCTTTAAATCTTGTTCTTATGTCACATTTGCTCTGGGTTCACAGACAGAGGTCATAAGTCAGTTTTTCAATTAATGTTCCTTCTGACTGAAGAGTTCCAGGACTTTGCAGGGTGAACTGTGTGACCTGCTGCTTAGAATGTAAAATAAAAGGATATAGGGTGTCAGTTTTTTCCTAACACACAATGTTTAAAAGTCCACTGTGCAAACATTTCAAAATGTATTTCAGTAGTTGTGAACGCCATTTTTTTATTTCTGTGTGATGAAAAAAAAAATTGATAGGATGAAAATAAATCAGAATACTTTACATGTTGATGTGCAAAGGATATGTTTTCTAAAATCCAAATTTCACAGATTGTTAATACACTATTTAGTTTTATCAGTAAAGCTGCAAGTTAGTGGATAGGTTTTTGGACATTTCTTGGAAAGTTACTGTGTGTAGATGACAATATGTTACCACATAATGGTTTAGTAATTTATTTATTAAAATTGAGTGTTTAACCAAAATGAGAAACACTCCTGCCCTGATGACAATGTTGTTAGCAAACTAAAAGAAGTCCTAGGTTATGTGGGCTAGACCTCATGGGTATGTGGGCTAGATTTTTGTGATGCATGCAGCAAACTTTAGTCTACTTACCCAAACAAAAGAGGTTTTTTTGTACTGCAGAAATGCTGAGCTCACATACTTGAAGGTGCAATCATATGTGAAAATTAAGAAAAAGGCAACTCTGTAAACTATTTGCCTAGGATCACACAATTTGAGACCCGTTTACGGGTCAAGTACATCACAGTTAGGTCGAGTAGATTATTTAAGTTACTCAACCTGCAGGTCTAGTAAGTGTGGCTGTGACCAGGGACAGTAGAGATGCCATAGTGAAGGAAGAATGGGAGGCAGGGTATGATAAGGATATGATCTTTAAACAGTGTGAAAAAAATTCATTACTAATGGGTGGACAAGTAAGAAAGATATACAGGGAGAATACAGAAGTTTGTGGGCGGTCAAAGATAAATTGTCTCCATGTGGAGCCATCGGCAATGTCCCGGCCCAGCAGAATGTATATTATTCGGCCGGCGGTGTATCAAGGGGGCTGGTGGTCTGTGATAAGACTGCCATTATGAACACAGCGGGGATTCCTGCCGTGTTCATAATGACCCCCATAGTGTCAAAGATGCTTACTTGTCCCCTGGTGATTGGGTAAGAGTAAAACTAAGCAATAAGAAAAAGAAAGGGGACAGTACATTTTGAGAGCCTCTGCAAATTGAGGAGGTCTATTCAAGATGAGCCATGTTAAGTGACAGAAAAGTATGGCATTTTAGCAAAATGGCTAGATGCAATAGAATAGACAATTAACTGAGGAAAATAGGAGTCCACAGTCATGGATTGGTTGTGGGAAGAAGTGACAAATACGAGTGGAATGGGACAGCTTCCACTACGGGAGAAGGTAGTGGAGTTAGTAGAAATAGAATTCATGTTTCCTTGTCTTAATCTGTGGTTCAGAATAGTGGTCTAGCTGTACCCTGCTTAGGCAGACCTGTTGTACAACCTAAGAAATTTCATAATGTAATTGTTTTATGGAAAAAAAGAGAGAATGAGTATAATTCTGATAATACATAGAGTTAGGGAGCATTAATTCCTTAAATACAGGTCAACATGTAGCTATATGCATAGGTTGTGCATTTGTGTAACATCACATGATGAAATTAAATATGAAATGTTCCATTAATATGCTAATTTGAGGAATTTAATGTAGACTCTGTTACAATGTAGTATTTGTTAATGATGTAAAGAAGGGAGATGTGGAATGTGGGTTACTGTGTTATAGTAGCAGAATGCAATGGGTTCTAGGTTCTGTAATGTAAGGAGAGAAGGGAGTGAGGAGGTGTCAGGTGGAAGGGAAAATTGGTGGATTTGCTGCTTATGAGATGTGTCATCTGCTTGGTCGCCAATAAAGTTTTCACTCACAAACATTGTGAGCACCATCCTTATCACAAGAAACATAATTGTGAGTGTGTGTGTGTGTGTGTGTGTGAGAGAGAACGGGATTGGGTAAGAGTTAAAACACCTGGTGTCTATACAAATAGTGAAACGAGGTTCATACCACCATTAAGAGTGCCTACGGTATTGGACAACTCTGTTCTACTAGATGAGGGAAAGGTGTGGCATCTGAGCCGCATTTCCTTATATGAAGCGGAGAAAACAGATGTTAAAAGTACCAAATAATCTACTTCAAGGAGGTCAGGCTAGTTATGAGATGAGACAGTTCAGAAACCAGCTTATGAAGTGAATGGTGGTGATGGGAAAACAAGTTGAAACAATTTGGACAGGAGTGTGCAAAGGGAAGAGAAACATCCTGATGATTGTGAAGGTAACCGATCTTCTACCTCAGGGAATGAACAAGAGGTGAAGCTGGGAAAGGTGGGTAGGAGAATCATAAGACATAGGCAATTGAAAGATTATGTATGTAGGAGTACTAACTAAGACTAATGCACGTTCTGTTACATTCTAAATGTATGATCAGTATACACCATTCTGGTGTGCATTCTGGGCATATCAATGTAGTTATTAAATGCTAAATTTGTTCCATTACTTTCAGTAGCTTTGTTTATTAAGCAATACTTTACAAGTCATGTATTTGATCCTTTATGTATTTATTTTGTTTCCCTTTAAGTTCTGTTTTGAGATTTTATTGAACACATTTTTTGTTGTTTGGGAAGGGGGAGATGTTAAAACAAGTAGATTTTATGAGAGGTGATGATGTAGGATAGAACGTTAGCATGAAGGAGTAGAACTAGTGGTACTGCTGGATGGATGGTAGAATCTTTTCACTTCTCTCTGTTGTGCTGGGTCCTTATCTGATAAATACATTATTCTGCCAAATCTACTAGTTGTGTCCTTTATTGTCACACTGCACCTTCTCTTTGGGCCTATAATCCTGAAGCAGGACTTTAATGGCTGGTATAGCCCACTACAGCAGGCTATAATCAAAAAGAATTAAGTCAAAAGTGCTTGCAGCCAATAGCACTCCTTGATTCTCTACATACATTGTACTCAAAGGACACTCGTAGCCCCAATATCCCAATAATGCTGAGCACTGTGACTGCCTTAAAATTATGAGCACAGATATTTTGATTTAGAGTGGTGCATTTGTTGAAAACAAATGAACTCTAGCTAATATTCATTTTTATTTTTTTCTTTCTTTTCAGAACAAACACTCTAAGTGTTGAAGAAGGCAATCACATAATTTACCTGAAAGTGTCCCGAAGCAATGGGATCAACATGTCTGTGAGCGTGGAATGGGAGACACTGTCAGATACAGCATTTGGCATAAGTATGTAGCCTTTTTTTTATAAAAAGAGAATCACCACATTCTGCATATTATTTCTATGAACACAGATCAAGTGCTTTCTGTGCGAATCACAGAATTCGAGGAGATCAGCCCCAAAAAAGAACTCGGTTAGCTGTAGGTGCATTATTAAGGTGGAGTAAGACAATTAAGAAAACATTCCTCATAAACGTACTTAAAAATCTGACATTCCAATTAATGTCAATAGACAGAGTGTCAATGTATGAAACATTTGTTGAACGTGTTTGCACATCAGGGCCCAAATGACATACTGTGTGTACTGTCCCTGATTATGATACAGCACACTCTTCACTAAATATGCCCATCACAGACAAGAGCTATGAACTGTTTGCAAAAGGATTTGCTGTCCTAAGCACATGCAGATTCTCTGAAAAGTCATGCCTGCGTAAAGAGAGTGCTTTAGCTGTCTTTCATTGCAGGGAAACTAGTTTCATTTTGGAAGAGGATTTCAGTCTGGTGCAAAAATGTTTTCCAGTAGTCTTTTGAAAGTGTTTTATATAGAGGCATGAAACATTCAAAATAAGTTAAGGTGTGTTGATTTAATGGACAATTAATACCCAGTAGTTTTGCAAATGTGTTTTGCACAGAGGCATGTAACATATTTAAAATAAGTTAAGTTGTATGCATTTACAGAGTGTATTATTTTTCAAAGCTAGGTGAACATTCACTCCATGGGAAGTGACATATGGTAGATTGGAATTTAATTAATTTTCACATTAGGTGAAACTAGTCATGGCGGCTTTGGTAAGAGCACAGCTCCTGAAAGCTTGCTCACATAAATACACCAACACTAATCAATCCCTGCTGACCAAGTCCTCGAAACAGTCGAAGAGCACCTTAACATCATATTTCATTCCTGGTCATCTGTGAATGGCTACATAAAAGTTATTACCTTCCTCTCTCTTTGTAGATTATTTATGCGACTGGTGCCGGTATAATTGCTGAGGTGGTGTTTACTGTTTCTTAGTGCAGATGCCCCAACAGCCCACGCATTTTCATAAAATTCTACAATAAGTTCAATAAATGCTAAAACTCTCAAACCAATCTTGCCTGTACTAAATTTAACTTTGTACAATGAGAAAGTAGCAGAGTTTTTTTAAACTTTCATTGTCATTTACACTTATGCTATCTGCAAGTGGCAGTTTATGTTCTGGACCAAATCTAGCTATATTTCTTTTTCATTATCTTCAATGGTGTCAAACCACAACGAAGGCTAGGGGCCTCATTACAAGACTGGTGGGCCAACCTTTGACCCACCAGCCCTGTGGGGAGGAGACTGCTTTGGAGCTGGCAGTCTCCTGCCCCAGCCCAATTATGATGTTCCCACTGGGCTGACCGACGAAAATCTCCATATTAGGAGGTTTCTACCGGTCAACCCGGTGGAAAAAGTGTGGTAGCACCGAGGCCAATGCGTCACACAGAGGGTGCCCTCAGCACCCTCGAAATGTGCACTGTCTGTCATTGTAGACAATGCGCATTCCAAAGGCACTGAACAGGGGGGCCCTGCAATGCACACAACATGGTCATGGGCATTGCAGGGCCCCCCTTATGGCTCCCAGCACTGCCTTTTTGGCCAGCCTTTTCATAGCAGGGACCCAGATGTGGAAAGGCTGGCAGAAAAGGGACTCATGATCAGAACCGGGGTGTTCAACTCAGCACCGCCGTGGCTGAGCATGACTCCGGCCACTGCCACTCTGCTGGGATTCATGATCCTGGTGGTGGTGGTGATACCCTGGTGGTCTGCCATCAGGTTTGTAATCTGACCGTCAGACCACCAGGAGTGAGGGGGTCCAGCCTCCACTGCGGGTGTGGCGGCTCGTAATGAGGCCCTTAATCCCTCACTAGAACTGTGGTGCCCAACCAGACACAGGGCCCATGAAACAGATGTGGTTTATGCATCCCATGCAGGAAAAAAGCTGCATAATCGTTGATCTGGAATTTTAGCATTTTTAAAGGATGTTTATTATTGTGTGTGTACCTGAGGAACCACCCTTGAACCATAGCTCTTCTAGTGAAGGAAGAAGTAAAAAAAAGATGATTAAGATTTTTCTGCAGTTGATTGGAACAGACCCGGCATTTTGCAAGGACGAGTTGAACTCAAGGCACCAATCTTCAGAGAGGTGCACTGAAGGTCATGCAAACAGCAGAAAGGTCCTCACATGGCTTCTGTGATTCAGTTAAAAGAACTTTTACTCATTAGGTTAAGCCTACCAGATAGCATGATCTTTCTGTTTGGGAACGAAAAATTGTGATCTTACCAATAACTTACAATCTGCCCATTGCATACCATTGATTAGCTTCATTGCCACTCTCACTTGATTGCTTCTTATTCAGTGTCTTTCCTTGTCCCAGCTTGTCAATGTTGTGTTTGTCCCTTGCTGAAAGCATAACCTCTTTATCCTCTCTCTGATTGACTAGTTTTAGAAGTTGAGTTGATGACTGGGTGTGAGCCCTGCTCAAGCACAGCCACTATCCCTTGCAGGGTGATCACCAAAAAGTCACTAAATAATCCTGTGCTTATCCCTGGGTAGCTTGGCACAAAAAGCAGTGATTCCCAACTTAGAGGCAATGTATAAAGTATTTATTCAGCACACACAGCAATAAAGTGAAGACATAACACAAGAAAAATCCCACAAAAATGTAGAAAAATAGAGTAATTTTTAATAAATTAACACCAAAATGACAACAATCCAATCAATAGAACCAGAGTTATGAATTTTTAATGTTTTTAGTAAACACTAGCACCTAAACGTTCAAAGTGTCAACCCGTGGACATTTAGGCCCTCATTACAACCCTGGCGGTCGGTGGTATAGCGGCGGTAATACCACCAACTGGCCGGCGGTAAAAAAAAATGTAATCAGGCCCACTGTGGAAACCGCCAACACAGACAGCTACTTTAACACTCTGACTGCCACAGCGGTAGCAACAAACACTGTGGGGGTAACTGCCAACAGTCAGACGGAAGATAAGGTTCCTCCCACTGTATTACAAGAGGCCTATCCGCCACCTTTTCCGGGGTGGTACCAACGCCATCAAAAGCACGGCGGAAACAGTGTTCTGAAGGGAAACGACTCACCTCTCGACATTCGAGGAAGAACCAGGACGCCATGGAGCCCAAGCTGCACGTCCTTCCCATGCTGATGTATCTGCTCATATTCCAGGAGTACCAACGCCGACGACAACAACCACGGTGAATACTGCACCTAGTACACGGGGGGAAGAGAGTGACACACACACGCAACACCCCCACCCTCACCCCCAACACCATACAAACAGACACATAAACAACATAACATATACACCCCTAACCCTCTGGAATAACGCAAGGACAAAAGGAATGGAGTCAAATCAGTGTCATATTAGAAATTTAGAGAAATAAGTTCATAAATAAATAAACAGTATGTACAATATACACAATATATACAAAATGAGGGACAATGTCCACACAAAAATAGTCCGTGGTCCACTGGGCCATAACACATAGGCCAAGCACACTTGACTCCTGCCTCAAAATGGAGAGAACACTGCAGGGGCATCAGGTCGAAAACACACAGGCACCTCAGGGGGACGGGGAAGGGGGCCACCTCAGCTGGAAGATGGTACTACGCCACTGCTCCTGGAGGAGGTTCCATGCCAACTGCTTGGTCCTGGGGAGTGCAAAGCCACAGTCTCTCAAGTGGGTGGTTTGCCCACTTCTTGGTCCTAGGGAGTGGGAAGCCACAGTCTCTCAAGTGGGTGGTTTGCCCGCTACTTGGTCCTGGGGAGTGCAAAGCCAGAGTCTCTCAAGTGGGTGGCTTGGTCCTGGGGAGTGCAAAGCCACAGCCTCTCAAGTGGGTGGTTTGCCCGCTGCTTGCTCCTGGGGAGTGCAAAGCTACAGCCTCTCAAGTGGGTGGTTTGCCCACTGCCTAGTCCTCGGGAGTGCAAGGGCACAGTCTCTCAAGTGGGTGGTTTGCCCACTGCTTGGTCATGGGGAGTACAAAACCACAGTCTCTCAAGTGGGTGGTTTTCCCATTGCTTGGTCCTGGGTAGTGCAAGACCACAGTCTCTCAAGTGGGTAACTTCTTCCACTGGTTCTGGAGGGGGCTTTGTGCCCAGTGTGCTTCATTCTGCCAAGGATAGGGTGAGTGGATGCCTTAATCCACTGGTTCTGGAGGGGGCCTTGTGCCCAGTGTGCTTCATCCTGCCAAGGATAGGATGTGTGGAGGCCTTCTTCCACTGGTTCTGGGGGGGGTGGGGGTTGTGCCCAGCGTGCTTCATCCTGGCAAGGATAGAGTGAGTGGATGCCTTTTTCCACTGGTTCTGGAGGGGGCTTTGTGCCCAGTGATGCAGCACTTGGGGGGTGCCAGGTCACAGTCCCTCACCTGGGTGTCAGAGCCACAAGATTTGCAGTGGCCCAGGTGCATGATAGTCCATCGAGGCAGTGCTACAGTCCATCTGCCGGCAGCTACGGCTGCACAGTGGTGGTAGTGCCGTTGATAGTGGGGGTTCTGCCAGTGGTGGGGGGAGGCTCCAGCCCTACTCCTGCAGCCTCGAACGGCTGCCCACTGGGGCTGCTGCTGCTGGCAGTGGTGCTACTGTCAGTGGTGCAGGTGGCGGTGCTTGCGGCGGTGCAGGTGTCGGTGCTGCCACTGGTGTGGGGAGGCTCCAGCCCTTCTCCTGCAGCCTTGGACGGCTGCCCACTGGGGCTGCTGCTGCTGACAGTAGTGGTGCTTGCGGCGATTCAGGTGGCGATGCAGGTGGCAGTGCTTGCGGCGGTGCTTGTGGTGGTACAAGTGGCGTTGCTTGCGGCGGTGCAGGTGGCGGTGCTGGTTACGGTGCAGGTGGCGGTGCTGGTGGTTGTGCTGGTAGCCACCAGGCCTTCTCCTGCAGGCTCAGATGGCGAAGTGCCTTTGCTGGTGTTTTGTGCCCCTTCCTGCCCTTGGCAGATGGTAGTGTCACCTTGGGTCTGGCAGCTGGATCCTTTGACGTGGCCTTGCTGGATGCTGTCCGATTCTTGACCTTGCCAGGTGGCGGAATCTTCTTGGCCTTGGCAGGGGTTGGTGGCGCACTGGCTGGGCTGCTGGGTGCCCCCTTAGAGCCTCCAACAGCTGCAGAAACCACAGCAGACGTGGACTTGGTAGCTGAGGTGCTGGGCTGGGTTGTGGCCCCCCTGACCCGAAGTGAAGGACGGGGGGGATAGGGTAGAGGTCAATGTTGGCTAGGAAAAGCTTCTTAGGGACATTGGGGTGGGAAAAGGGTGAAGGTTTGGGAGTGGAGGAAGAGGGTGTTCTTGTAGGAGGTGTCAGTCTGCTGTGTTTGGGTGCAGGTGCATGAGCTGGATGCTGTTGTGTGTGGGGGTGCTGACTGCCAGTGTGGGGTGTGTAGTGATGGGCGTGCTGGTAATGGAGGTAGTGGATGAGGATGTAGTGCATGCAGGTGTGAGTGGAGACGCTACTGGGAGGGAGGTGGACGAGGAGGAGGAGGGGGACACAGTGGAGGCAGTGGATGTTGGTGTGTCTGAATGGGGATGGTGCTTGTGTGAGTGCCTGTGAGATGAAGTGTGGTGCTCGTGTTTGCCTGAGCCACTTCTGTATGTTGATTTGGGTGAATGCTGGTCTGAAGGTGTGCTTGGGATAGGCTGGGGTTGAGGGGATTGGGACTGGGCAGAGGGAGGTGGAGGGGGGAGGCTAGAGACAGGGACAATGGCTGCCATCAGTGCGGAGGCCAGAGCCTGAAAGGCTCTCTGTTGGGCCGCCACGCCAGAATGAATGCCCTCCAGGTATGCATTTGTTTGTTACAAATGCCTCTCGACACCCTGGATGGCATTCAGAATGGTTGACTGCCCAACAGTGAGGGATCTCAGGAGGTCAATAGCCTCCTCACTGAGGGCAGCAGAGCTGACTGGGGCAGGGCCTGAGGTGCCTTGGGTAAAGGAGATGCCCACCCTCCTTGGTGAGCGGGCACAGGAAACACATTGAAGGGCTGCTGGGAGCGCGGTGCTGGTAGGGGGAAGTGGCAGCTGTGCCTGTTGTTGGGGTGGGCACAGAGGTGTCCGCCACCGCCAGGGGGCTTCCATCGGAGGAGGAGTTGCTGTCTGTAGTGTCCCCTCCTGTCTCTGTCGTGGTGCTCCCCTCGCCCTCCGTCCCACTGGTTCCCTCACCGTCGGTAGATTCGGCCTCCAGGCCCATGTGGGATGCAGCTCCCTCCGTCGCTGGTGCCTCTGCTCCTCCGCCACATGATGCTAATGCACACAAGGACAAAACAAAAAAGGGGGGAGAGACAGAGGATACACTTGGTCAGTGCCAGCAACAACACTACCGTCGGCGTACACAACACACAGGGAGCAGCCCTATGCACTACCAGTTACAAAGATAGTCACCAGCCCATGGGGTACATAGCACAAGGCCAGCAGCTGCACACCTGAAACAAACAGGGCCCTGACAAGTAGTAGATGCCCACTAACACCATTGGGGTTGGAGTGCTTCAGAGCCTGCCCAACAAGGGACCTACCCTGCTTGTTCGCCCTGGCCTTGGGGCACCCACAGTCCACATCCCCACCGAGGTAACGCGTGCAAAGTCATGATTCTGAATCTGTACTCACCTCTTGTGGTTGCTGTGATGCCCTCAAGCACCCATCCAATTCCGGATAGGCCACTGCCAGGATGTGGAACATCAGGGGGGTCAGGGTACGACGGGCACAACTTCCTCACTGGGAGGCCAGCCCCAGCTGGGCCTCCGCAGTCTTCCTTGCCCAGCGGCACAGGTGCTCCCACCGTTTGCGGCAGTGGGTGCTCCGCCTGTCAAAGACCCCAGGGTCCACACCTCCTTAGTGATGGCATGCCAAGTACCCTTTTTCTGATGGGCGATGACCTGCAGGAAAAATACAGCAGAAAAGGGATTAGTCATACCGTCCTGACTGTCATACTCATGGCTCAACATATCCCACCCATCCCCTTAGACACATACATTGACCACTATACATGCAGAACTCTGCCCAGGACACCTTAGCCCCCCCCCCTACATGTGGCTTACTCACACAGCACTCCAAACATTCATGGCCCACGCATCATGCTCACAGTGTACTCACCTGTTTGTCTGGAGGACGATAGAGTAAAGTGTACTGGGGTAGGACCCCATCCACCAGTCTCTCCAACTCCTCCAAAGTGAAGGCAGGGGCCCTTTCCCCAGACACATGAGCCATTGTCGCTTCCAGGCACAGGTCACAGCAGCACTTGCAGTGTGGGTCCTCTTCTGTTGAAGGACAGGTAGCAAGTGAGTGAATAGATAGAAATTGGTGGTCACGGCCACAGTGGTGCGTACCGTCACCGCCGGCGTACATCGCCATTGGCTCCTGTAACCCATAGGGCCTAATGTTAACCAATGCAAATGCTACGACGCATAACGCCAGCGGAATTACCTCATTTCCACTTGTCCCTCCTCACAGGTCAGACAGCCACCATTTCAGGGTGGCACAGGCCATGGCCCCTAACTGCGTCACAGCAGACATTGGCACATCAACTGACTCTCGGATTCACATACTGGTTCTGCAAAGGAAAAGATGCATCATTATTTCAATTGATGTGTGAATATGACCCTCTGCTCACCGTTTCCCTCCCTAGACTTCAACCGCTAAGGATGAATATGAGATGGAGACATCCTCCAGTGTACAGACCCCTGGTGGACCTGGCGACAGTGGAGGACAGACACATTATCCTTACCTACAGACTTGATAGGTCCTCAATGCAAGAACTGTGTGCCCAATTGGAGCCAGACCTGATTTCAGCTATCCACCACCCCACAGGTATCCCCCCTCTAGTGCAGGTCCTGCCTATGCTCCATTTCCTGGCAAGTGGTTCCTTCCAAGTGACAGTGGTCATGGCATCAGGGATGTCACAGCCTATGTTCTCAAACGTGTTGACCAGAGTGTTGTCTGCCCTGCTGAAACACATGCGCAGCTACATCGTATTCCCACAGCTGGAGGATTTGGCAACAGTGAAAGCTGATTTCTATGCCCTGGGACATAGCCCCAACATCATTGATGCCATTGATGGTACATGTAGCATTTGTCCCCCCCCCCCCCCACCCGGAGGAATGAACAAGTGTTCAGGAATAGGAAAAGCTATCACTCTCTGAATGTGCAGATGGTGTGTTTGGCGGACCAGTACATATCCCATGTGAATGCCAAGTATCCTGGCTCTATGCATGATGCCTTAATCTTGAGGAATAGCAGCATTCCATTTGTGATGTCTCAACTCCAGAGGCACAGGGTGTGGCTAATAGGTGAGCGCATGGTCCCTACCCAGTTGATGTAGGTATATGGGTGTGGGGTTGCACCTAAGGGTGAGTGTATCTCTAACAGGTATCCCTCGAATATTTGCAGGTGACCCTGGTTACCCCAACCTCTCATGGCTACTGACCCCAGAGAGGAATCCCAGGACAAGGGCAGAGGAACGTTACAATGAGGCACATGGGTGAACAAGGAGGATCATTGAAAGAACCTTTGGCCTCCTGAAGGCCAGGTTCCGGTGCCTCCATCTGACAGGTGGATCCCTGTACTACTCACCCAAGAAGGTGTGCCAGATCATCGTTGCATGTTGCATGTTGCACAACCTGGCCTTGAGACACCAGGTACCTTTTCTGAAGGAAGATGAGCCTGGAGATGGTCTTGTGGCTGCGGTGGAGCCTGTGTATAGTGAGGAAGAGGAGGCAGAGGAAGAATATGTGGACAGCAGAAGATCACTCATACAACAGTACTTCCAGTGACACACAGGTAAGACACTGTAACTTCACTTTCCATTGCAGTTTTGTGTTTGACATTGAACATGGCAGCCTGATTTCCCTATTTCTATGGCCACTTACTGTACCCTTTGACATCTCTATTTTCAGATCTCTGTGCCCCACTCTGGCTCCTGGTGTGTTTACTGCTGCCCACTACAGGTTATACCTATGTTAATATTACAGTTGATTAGGAATGCAATGTTTACAGTTTGTGAAACTAATACATTTATCATATAATCCAGAGACTCCATACTTGAATTTGTTCAAAGGGTGTTTATTTAGGTGCTAATAAGTGGAGGGGGTATTACAATGGGCTGGGTTGATGATGGAGGAAAGTCCAGGATAGAGTCCAGTCTTTTCGTATTACAGGTGCATTGTCCAATGGGGCATAGGAAGGGGAGCAATAGCAGTTCAAGGTGGACAGGGTGACAGAGTGGGACAGAAGGGTGACAATCAGGAGAGTCTTATTTCCTAGCGGGGGTCTTGGCAATGTTCTCTGGCTTCTGCCTGGATCGTAGGGACTGTTTGTGGGGTGGTTCTCCTTCTGCAGGGGGTGGGGAGCTGGTGGCCTGTTGGTCCTGTGGTGGGGCCTCCTATCCACTATCACCGGTAGAGGTGGAGGGCTGTTCTTCGGTGTGTCAGGGGCCCATTGGTGTGCCACTGCCTCCCTCATTGTGTTGGCCATGTCAGCCAGCACCCATACAGTGGTGACCAGGATGGTGTGGATGTACTTGAGGTCCTCCCTGATCCCCAGGCATGTTCCTCCTGCATCCGCTGGGTTTCCTGCAACTTGTACAGTATCTGGCCCAAGGTCTCCTGGGAATGTTGGTATGCTCCCAGGATCCCTGCAAGTGCCTCGTGGAGAGTGGGTTCCCTGGGCCTGTCCTCCCCCTGTCGCACAGCAGTCCTCCCAGTGTCCCTGTTGTCCTGTGCCTGTCCCTGAACCGTGTGCCCACTGTCACTGACCCCAGGTCCCTGATCGTCCTGTGTTTGTGGGGTTGCCTGGGGTCCCTGTAGTGGTGGACACACTGCTGATTAACGTGTCCTGGGGACAGAGGTATGGGCCTGCTGGGTGGGTGTTGTGCTGGTGTTTCCTGAGGGGGGAGACTCTGTGGTGGTATGGGACTGTGGCAGGGTAACCGACTGTCCAGAGGTCCCTGATGGGCCAGGTTGGTCATCGTGATCCAGGCGTGCAGAGCTGCTGTCATCACTGTCTGCCTCTTCGGGGGGACTGGATGTGGCTGGCACCTCCTCTCCAGTGACGTTGAGTGGGGGTCATGTGGGGATGTAAATGCAGTGTTATTGTATCTGCGTGTGCCATCTTGTGCATGGGTGTGTTTCCCTGTATGGTTGTGATTGCCTTGTCAGCTTTGCCTTGTATGAGTGGTGATTTTGTGGGCTAGGTGATTATCTCTAATGTGCATGCTTTAGTGATGGGTGTCCATGCAGGTCTGTGATGGGTGTCCATGCACTGGTGTGGCATGCAGGACTTGGTTTTGGGATGGGTGGGTTGTGATAGTGGGGTATATGTGAGGTGGTGGCATGATGGGGGTGAGTGTTGGGGTAGGAGTTTGTGAGGGCATGCAGGTAGGATAGGGGATATAATAGTAAAGATTTGACTTACCAGAGTCTTGTCCTCCTGCTACTCCTGCAAGGCCCTCAGGATGCATTATTGCCAAGACTTGCTCCTCCCATGTTGTTAGTTGTGGGGGAGGGGGTTGGGATCCACCGGCAGTCCTCTGAATGGCTATCTGGTGTCTTGTAACCACGGAACGCACCTTCCCCCATAGCTCGTTCCACCTCTTCCTGATGTCATCCCTTGTTCTGGGGTGCTGTCCCACTGCAATGACTCTGTCCACGACTCTCCACCATAGCTCCATCTTCCTTTGAATGGACGTCTGCTGCACCTGTGATCCGAATAGCTGTGGCTCTACCCGGATGATTTCCTCCACCAAGACCCATAGCTCCTCCTATGAAAACCTGGGGTGTCTTTGGGGTGCCATGGATGTGGTATGAGTGGGATGTGTGAGGGTGTGTGGGGTGATGTGTTGTGATGTGTACTGTGAGGTGCGTGGATGGTGTATGGGTGATGGTGTTCTGTGGCTCAGATTGAGTGGGTGCTCCTGGCTTGTCTCTCTCTCAGTTAGCAATCTTTTTTTCATTGAAAGGGTTTTGGGTAATGTGGGTGTGTGGTTTACATTGGATTGGGTGTGTGGGTGTGGTGTGCGTATGTATGTCAGGTGTGTTTATTTTGAATTGTCCAATGAGGTGTGGTTTTGTTTGTGTGTATATTTTGAGCACGGCGGTGTGTACCGCCAATGGTTTACCGCAGTTGAAAGACCGCCAAGGTGATTCATGGGTTCTGATACTGTGGGCATATTTCTGTTGGCGTAACGGTGTGGGTTTTGGAACCGCCAGTTTATCACTGACCTTTGGGCTGGCGGACTTGTGTGAGTGTCTGTATAGTGGCGGATTTCTCTGTGTGGGTCATAATACCAGTAGCGGTATACCGCCGCGGTCACGTTATGTTGGCGGCTGCCAGCATAGCAGTAGGTGGCATTTACCGCCAATGTTGTAATGAGGGCGTTAGTCCTCTGAGACTGGGTCAAAGTTGAAGAATATCGCCAACCTTGATGGAACACAGTTCAGATACACAAAGTCAGCAATTCCCTCAGGACTGAAAAGAAATTCTGAAAAAAAGTGTTTGAGAAGGGCAATGATGTACGAGGTGTCCGAAAAGGAAGTGTAGTCATCGGATAGCCTTGGTTTGAAGCCACGGTGAGATTTCTACTTTCGGACTTAGGGCCTGATTTAGATCTTGGCGGACAGTGTTACTCTGTCACAAACCTGATGGATATCCCATCCACCAAATCATGATTCCAATATATCCTAAGGAAATTGAAATATATGATGAACGGAATCCCTGTCACGTTTAGGATAGAGCAAACTGTCCGCCAGAATCTACATCAGGCCCTTAGTCTCTGAAATAGAGGTTGAAAATCTCAATTGGGACTAGGCAGAGAGCTGTAGCTGAAGACAGTTTCACAAGGCCGGATACCCCTTTGATGAAGGACCACTGAAAAGTATTTGCTGCTGCAGAGAAGAGCATAGCAGGAGAAGCTGCAATGTCAATCTGACTGGCAATGCAATATAGGTGGATCACTGAGCAGATTGGTCCCAGTCTCCTCCCAGTTCTAAGAGCACTTTTTAGCCACAAAATGTCTTACTTTCGGATTATGGCTATCTGGGTGCCTTAAGCACCACTTCCAAGGGTCCAAGATTGGAAAGGCACTTGGAGGGTTAGAACTCACTCAGCCTGGATCCAGATGCAGGTACAAGAAGGAAGAAGCCTTTTCTGTCCCTGTGATTCTGAACAGGAACCCAACAAACTAGCTTTTGTGAGCCACCCTAGAGCTCCTGGAACAGATGAAGATTTATTCCTTGAGCCCAGGCTGGAATCAGCAGAACAGCAGGGCAACAGTGTAGCAATGCTTCAGAACAGCAGTCCTTCAGTGCAGCAGTTCAGCAAAGTGGCAGGCCTTCCAGCAGCACAGCAGTCCTTTTCTGTGGCACGGTATCCACATGTCCAGAAGTATACTAAAGAGTTAGTGTCTGAAGTTCTATTTTTAGATCTTAGTGCCCTCCTTCTGGATGTTGAGAGAGACTCCCAGATAGTGGCTTTGAAGTGTATAGAATTTCCTGCCTCCCCTGCCCTGGCTCCAAGCTGGCTACAGTGACAATGTGGGGTTGTTATGCCCTTTGTGTGAAGGCAGAGCACCCATTTCAGTTGCTGTGGTGGGCTGTGCTCAGCTCTGCCTCCCATGCTGCCAGAAGATGGCCCATTGAGGCACACTTAATTCCTATATTGTGTGATTGTCTGGAAGGAATTCACAAAGTCTAACTGTTAGTTACACCCAGTCATGTGAACCAGGCCAGGGTGCAGGCACCAAAGGGCTAAGGATAGAAAAATGTCCACTTTGTAAAAGTGGCATTTTTGAAAATTGTAACCAGAAACCAGAGTTTACCATTAGATAGGGGTTTTCATTAAATGTCTAAGGACACCAAACATGGACTAGTTAAATGTTCCCAATTGGAACTTACAGCATATTTAATTTAACAAAGAATATCCAGAGTAACCCTATGGAAGGAGTAGGCCTCACAGTGGTAAAATACTTAGGGTTTTTTTCACTACCAGGAAATGTAAAACCTAAAAATATGTCCAACCTTTCAATAACACAGCACTCTGCCCTTTGGGATACATATTGCCTACCTCAGGGGTGGTATATATGCACTAAAAGTGGAGTCTAAGGCTTTATTTTTAATGCTAAGTCGACATGGCAGCTTAAAACTGCATTCAGGCTTCAGTGGCTGGTCCGGGACATGTTTATAGCGCTACTTAAGTGGGGAGCATAACAAGTGCTGTAGGCCCATGGGTAGCATTTAATTTAAAGGCTATGGGTATATGATATACCACTCTACAATGAACGTATAAGTAAATTATATATGCGAATTGGGTCCTAGCCAAATAAACCATGTTGAAAGGCAAGAGCCCAAGCACTTTAGCACTGGTTAACAATGGTAAAGTTCACAGAGTCTGAAAGAATTCGGCAAAACGTAGAGGGAGAAAGACAAAAGGTTTGGCGGTGACCCTGCAGAGAGGGTATGACCAACAGCTAGACTCTATCCTTTACTGCTCATATTTGGAAAACAACTTTGAACTTCTTGATTAAGAATTCTATGAGAGTGTATGTGTTTCCAGCTCTCTACCTCTTGTTCTTCACTTCTCCCCGCATCCTGTGTTGCTCTCTCTCATCTTTGCACTTCTCCCCCACTTCCCATGTTTCATGTTGTGTTCTCCTTTGTATGCTGCTCTGGGACCACATGTTTTTCTTCCTCCTGCCCTACCTGCCTTTATTTTTACTTTAACACTCCTTGCCACCTGCTCTGTTTTTCACACTCTCCATGTGTGAATGTTTTTTTTTTTTTTATCATTTAAGCAGGCTGTGCTGAAATGCAGATAATGCAATGCACAGTTTTACTGTGCTTTGTGTGCCTTTTTATATTGTTTTTTGTGTTACTTTTTCACTCTCACATAGGCCCCCAATATGATAGATTAGTAAATTAAAAATGCATGTCATGACACTGTTCATCATATTTGAATGGGTTAAATCCATTCCAAAATTGCCATTGATTTCCAGTGTGTGCAAATGCAAAAACAATTTGGCAAGAGTAAGTTATAGATAACAGGAGATAGAACCCTCTCCCACCCCAGGCAGAAAACTGCATTTTGTAGTACGTTAGTAGTAGTGCAATACCACTAAATGCTATTCACAAACCTATGAGTGTAAATCTCCATCGCTTCCTTTCCTGTCTTTCCTATGCGGAGATCATCAAACGTAAGCTTGCCACTTGGTAGTAAACATGGGAGAAACCAGTGGAGAGCCTGAAAAAAGGGGCATATTTAGTGCTAATGAGGTTTACAGAGGTGTAAAGAGGGGTTTAGGGAAGTGTTTATGGAGGGACATTCTCCCACCCACAAAAGAGTAAGTAAGCTCATTGCTATTCACAAAGTACACTTCTAAATTAACTACTACCAAAAAGGGACTTAAAATAGTAGTAAAGGGACCCAAAGAAAGTAAATTACTCCAAATTAGAGCTTAAAGATTTAATTTGAAATTAATAGTTGTAAAGAAATGGCTCCCTGTTGCAGTTACCCCCCACTTTTTGCCTGATACTGATGCTGACTTGACTGAGAAGTGTGCTGGGACCCTGCTAACCAGGCCCCAGCACCAGTGTTCTTTCACCTAAAATGTACCATTGTTTCCACAATTGGCACAACCCTGGCACCTAGGTAAGTCCCTTGTAACTGGTACCCCTGGTACCAAGGGCCCTGATGCCAGGGAAGGTCTCTAAGGGCTGCAGCATGTCTTATGCCACCCTAGGGACCCCTCACTCAGCACAGACACACTGCTTGCCAGCTTGTGTGTGCTGATGGGGAGAAAATGACTAAGTCGACATGGTACTCCCCTCAGGGTGCCATGCCAACCTCCCACTGCCTGTGGCATAGGTAAGTCACCCCTCTAGTAGGCCTTACAGCCCTAAGGCAGGGTGCACTATATCACAGGTGAGGGCATATGTGCATGAGCACTATGCCCCTACAGTGTCTAAGCAAAACCTTAGACATTGTAAGTGCAGGGTAGCCATAAGAGTATATGGGCTGGGAGTCTGTCAAAAACAAACTCCACAGCTCCATAATGGCTACACTGAATACTGGGAAGTTTAGCATCAAACTTCTCAGAATAATAAACCCACACTGATGCCAGTGTTGGATTTATTAAAAAATGCACACAGAGGGCATCTTAGAGATACCCCCTGTATTTTACCCAATTGTTCAGTGCAGGACTGACTGGTCTGTGCTAGCCTGCTGCTGAGAGACGAGTGTCTGACCTCATGCGGTGAGAGCCTTTGTGCTCTCTGAGGACAGAAACAAAGCCTGCTCTGGGTGGAGGTGCTTCACACCTCCCCCCTGCTGGAACTGTAACACCTAGCAGTGAGCTTCAAAGGCTCAAGCTTCGTGTTACAATGCCCCAGGGCACTCCAGCTAGTGGAGATGCCCGCCTCCTGGACCCAGCCCCCACTTTTGGCGGCAAGTCCAGGAGAGATAATGAGAAAAACAAGGAGGAGTCACTGGCCAGTCATGACAGCCCCTAAGGTGTCCTGAGCTGAGGTGACTCTAACTTTTAGAAATCCTCCATCTTGTAGAAGGAGGATTCCCCCAATAGGGATAGGAATGTGACCCCCTCCCCTTGGGAGGAGGCACAAAGAGGGTGTACCCACCCTCAGGGCTAGTAGCCATTGGCTACTAACCTCCCAGACCTAAACACGCCCTTAAATTTAGTATTTAAGGGCTCCCCTGAACCTAAGAATTTAGATTCCTGCAACTTACCTGAAGAAGAAGGACTGCTGAGCTGAAAAACCCCTGCAGAGGAAGAACAGAAGACACCAACTGCTTTGGCTCCAGACTTACCGGCCTGTCTCCTGCCTTCCAAAGAAACCTGCTCCAGCGACGCTTTCCAAGGGACCAGCGACCTCTGAATCCTCTGAGGACTGCCCAGCTTCAAGAAAGACTAGAAACTCCCGAGGACAGCGGCACTGCTCCAAGAGAACTGCAACTTTGTTACAAGGAGCAGATTTAAAGACCCCTGCAACTCCCCGCAAGAAGCGTGAGACTTGCAACACTGCACCCGGCGACCCCGACTCGACTGGTGAAGAACAACCAACTCAGGGAGGACCCTCCGGCGACTCTACGACTGTGAGTAACCAAAGTTGTCCCCCCTGAGCCCCCACAGCGACGCCTGCAGAGGGAATCCCCAGGCTCCCCCTGACCGCGACTGTCTGAACTCCATTTCCCGATGGCTGGAAAAGACCCTGCACCCGCAGCCCCCAGCCCCTAAAGAAATGGAACTTCTGTGCAGGAGTGACCCCCAGGAGGCCCTCTCCCTTGCCCAGGTGGTGGCTACCCCGAGGAGCCCCCCCCTTGCCTGCCTGCCTGCATCGCTGAAGAGACCCCTTGGTCTCCCAATGAAAACTAAAGGAAACCCGACGCTTGTTTGCACACTGCACCCGGCCGCCCCCGCGCTGCTGAGGGTGTACTTTCTGTGTGGACTTGTGTCCCCCCCCGGTGCCCTACAAAACCCCCCTGGTCTGCCCTCCGAAGACGCGGGTACTTACCTGCTGGCAGACTGGAATCGGGGCACCCCCTTCTCTCCATTATAGCCTATGTGTTTTGGGCACCTCTTTGACCTTTGCATCTGACCGGCCCTGAGCTGCTGGTGTGATAACTTTGGGGTTGCTCTGAACCCCCAACGGTGGGCTACCTTGGACCAAAAACTGAAACCTGTAAGTGACTTACTTACCTGTTAAAACTAACATTATTTTACCTCCCCCAGGAACTGTGAAAATTGCACTGTGTCCACTTTTAAAACAGCTTATTGTGTTTTATGTGAAAAGTATACATGCTAATGAAATGATTCAAAGTTCCTAAAGTACTTACCTGCAATACCTTTCAAATGAGATATTACATGTAGAATTTGAACCTGTGGTTCTTAAAATAAACTAAGAAAATATATTTTTCTATAACAAAACCTATTGGCTGGATCTGTCTCTGAGTGTGTGTTCCTCATTTATTGCCTGTGTGTATGTACAACAAATGCTTAACACTACTCCTTGGATAAGCCTACTGCTCGACCACACTACCACAAAATAGAGCATTAGTATTATCTCTTTTTGCCACTATCTTACCTCTAAGGGGAACCCTTGGACTCTGTGCATACTATTCCTTACTTTGAAATAGTGCATACAGAGCCAACTTCCTACAATAGTGCTGTAGCATTTTCTGTTTCAGTGTAATTTTCAAATAAAAATATAAAATGCAAATTATTATTTAATATATTTTTTAAAATCTAAGTAACATTATTTCTTATTAGGTTTTATTTTACGTTCCTATCTCCATTATTTTCTGTGGACAGGTGTTGCAGTACTAGTGATAGTGAGTGGCCACGTATGGTGTGGGATTTACTACAATTTCTTTTTTGCAGTAGTAATTACACTAGTAAATTTGATCCCATGTCTCTTTTTTTGAGTGGGTGGAGATGTGTACGTTCACACTTTTGATTGTCCTAACACTTGGATTTTGTGAATAGCCAAAAGTAGTAAAGTTACTTAAAAGTATAAGTAAGTTATATGTGTAAGTTATTCACAAGTGTATGTTCCGTATGCCAATATGCTTGAGAGATTTTAGCACCTTGATAAGCCTAATCAGCACAGCAGGTTTGTAACAATAGCACCAGGCCTTGAAGGTTCTGAATTTATAGCCTTTTCACCCACGTGATTAATTTGAGTAGCTTAACGATCCCATGTTGCTTCTCGTGCATTGTGATACAGCACAAAAAAATATTTTAATTCTGCTACATAATTGATCATGTTAAACAAGCAAATGTTCCTTTCCAGCATCAGCTGATAAGCAACTGGATCCAGTTTAGCCTGTGGCAATTCAGTATACAGAATTACCATTTTGTGTCTCGGGGAATGCCCTTGAATGTGCTTGAGCAGCTGTCTTCGGCACAAAAGAAGCAGCAGAAATGTGTTCTAGTCCCTACCTTAATCCCTGTGTGGCAGCACCTACTTTTACAGTATTACGCAGAGTGGTACTGCACAAATGTAAGGCTGCATATTCAAAGATTAACAAATAATTGGGGCTGGACTGCTGCTAGCACCTCCTGGACTCAGGATTAGCACTTACTGTACTAGTTACTTGAATGAAGGTCTGTCGGTTGTCAATTGAGAAGCAAAGCTTAACCTCTGGAATCTCTAAAGGTGACAGGGGGATGCAGGAGAGTATGTTTAAGCAGTCGATTGGGACCTGACACTCATTTTAAATTGATGACATTTTTTCACTTAGTCCCTCTTATTGGAAAGGCTAAAAGGGGATATATTATTCTTTCAAATCATATGCCTTGCTAGGAATATGCTGTCAGTGCTATAGTTGATAGAACACGTGGCATTTAATTTCTTTCTATCCTTGGAAATGGAAAGGATTGCAATGAATTAAATGGTAGTAAATTACAGGCAAATGCATGTGCAGGTTTAAAGCATGCCAATGGTTCCCTGTCATGGCTTTTGGCATGACCATTACATGCTACTAATAATAATCACATTGACTCTATTTACATCCACACTGGTAATAGCAAAGATACATCCTAACTTTCTGCTCTGCTCCCATGAGCATAAGAAATGTGGGGGATGCAGGTGATTTATGCCTGCCAGATTTTAGAGTAGGTGGTATGGGGGACAAGAATGGGGGATGAGGGGAAAAACTAATTTTCCAGCTCACCTACATGGTTCGCAAGGTCATTAGTGCACAAAAGCACTACATACAACTGCCTTACTTTTGACCTGCTTACCTGACTCTGGTATTTGTGACCAATCTGATGGCCATGGAATGATGGTGATGTCATGGAAGGAACTAAAGTCTTTCCCGTCTGCCCTTTTATTTGGACTTCTATGTTCTCTCATTTGAACTACTGAGCAGACCTCCCTAGATCTGGAAGGATTCCTTCATGCTGCACAGCCCTAGAGGCTTCTAGGCCTGTCTGGAGCCTGCTCTGCACAGCCATCAGCTGTGATGAGAGCCTGGAGTGGTAGCCCCCCGGACAGTGGAACAAGTGATTTCCTTCTCAGGATGAATAATGCTTTACTATACATGGATATGGAGGAGTGGGATGTCGAGGGCCAGCCTGTGCACAGCTGTTCATGTTTATAGAGGCCTGCCGGTACCAGGCGAGCTCTTCTCCCACCATATTGCGGGGTCAGGGGTCACCTAGTTTCATATGTGGGAAGCTTGCTTCATAGCTGCACTCCTCTTTAAGAAGCACAGGAGCTTTTGAGGTGTAAAGTCTCTGTGAAGGTGTGAAGGATTCTCTTGGGGTCATAGAGCTGTCCTCAGACAGCGACCACTGACCTTCTAAAGGGAACAGGGTGCTAAGGATTAAGGGTGATTCGTGGCACTGGTTTGACCGCTTCCCTCTTTTATACATTGATTGACACCACAAGGGTAGGGAAAGAGGTTTGTTCCACCTTCGAAGGAGCTCTGCATCCATGAAGGAGGAAGTCACTTGGGACTAGATGTCATTTTTTGTTTAAAACCCCTTGCCTATTTCACTTTTTCCCTCCTATGAGCCCTAAAATGCTCTTACTTCTCTTTCCCCCACCCACCCCTGATCCCTAAAATTCTCTTAACTCTCTTTACTTCTACCTGCCTCAGAACACTAAAAATCCCTTACCTCCCTTTGCCTATAAAACCCCACTTCCTCCTTTTACCTGTACTGGCCCTAGAACTCTATATGTTAATTTGTCCATTATGTACATTATCAGTACTGATTCCACATTAATTAAGGCAATCGAATGATGAGATTTTGAGGACAAAATTAGTGTCAGGTCCTTTGTCAACTGATTTTCACCTTGATGTCACAGTCGTTGTGCTAGTGCAGCAGTTGTACCACTGTTAGGACCTATCTCTTACGTATCACAAAATTGTAGTTACAAAAACAAGGTCCTTCTGAGTTGCTTTGTATAAGTGCTCTGGCTGGTTTCAGAAACTGCAGATTTTTTGGACTAGTATACACTTTTGTAGTGTGTTTGTCCCAAAGCAAATAGTGTCCCCATTCCCCAAAAGATCTCTTAAAGATCAGGAGTTTGTTATCATTGATCTTGTAATTTAACTCTACTGGCAAAATTATTATAGAAAGGTAATCTATTAGGAGAACCTGTCCAGTGTCTTTATAACTCTGAAATAAAACACCTTCCATACATCATAGAAAGTATCCCTCTCATATGATCCAGTGAGTGCAAAAACTCAACTACTAAAGGTATAATGCCTCTGGTAAGTGCCATTTAAAGCTCTTTTAGTGATTTACAGTGCAGTGATTTCATCCACCCTATTCTATGCGCTTGTGTACATCCTCCTCAGTCATTGGTCACTCGCTAACCACTATGATGGTAACCTTCTCTGGAATTTATCCGCTTTAAGTCAGGCAGTTCCTGTCCAGGAATTGCAGCTGGAAATTTACCTTTACAAGTACCATTTTTACTTCTCTGGCAAACATCATTAGATGGGTCTACAACTTAAATGCAGCACCAGGCACCCTGAGCAATTTATTAAAGCAGGCATCTTTAAATGGTGAAACCCTTAATTACACTTTTGATAACAATTTTAGGGTTGCCCCCATGCAAATGCAATGTACAATTGACCACCTGCAGCAGTGGGCCCCATCACAACTTAAGCTGTTTTTATAACATGCTGTCATTAGACAAAAAAATATAGGCCCTACTGCGATTACATGTCTTTTAAGCAAACCCAAAAATATTTAGAATTTTCTCTTGAACATAATATTCAACATTCAATAATAATGTTATGATTGAACATGTTCCCTTTAAAGGCTTTTATGAAACATAAACATTGGTATGGCTTAGAACATTTGTCTAACAATTGTGATCTCTGCAAGCAAGATTTAAAACATGCACTTTTCTTGAATCTGTCCCCCGCAAAGGTGGATGCCAGAAACAGTTTCTTAAAACTTCTGGGCCCAATTCACAAAGGTAAGTTTAGACTAAAAGTCTAATAGACCAATGCCCATATGTATCCTATTTGCACCGCATTTGCATACTTTTTTTACGCAAAAGTAGCGCAAACTTACAAAATATAATTATATTTTGTACGTATGTGCCGCTTTTGCATAAAAAAATGAGGCAAATACGGCGCTACAAAAGTATAAATATGGGCCCAAAAGTTTAGGCCAAAATTATAAATTCAGACCAAAAGTCTAACTTTACTACGAGTAAAAACAAAAGGGACCAGGCTACGAACACCCTGACCTCTTACCACTGGTGCTGGTGTCCCAAAGGCCCCCTAGGACTAAAAAGCATTTTTGTTTTTTACATTTTTGCCACTGAATAGTGACAGGGTCACAAATCAGTGACATAATGTAAAATAAATAAATAAACAATTTATTTAGAAGCCCCCAAGAGGGTTCGGCGCCATGCACTGATAATTACCCCACAAACTACGGCCCTCATGAAATCTTTGATAACATTATTGGTAATATCACAGTATTGTTTGCAGTAACATTTTTGAGAGAAGAACTGTGCATGGTGGGGGCGCAAGGTATAGTTACCTTATGGTGCAAGTTAGTTACTTGAGATAACTGTAACTGGTGAATTTCTATGGTTTGGTACGTTTAAATAAGAGCCTAACTATAACGTCCCTGTAAACTTTTTTTTTTTAAGTGATATATACATGAGAAATCCAAATGTCACTTGCCTTGCCGAACAACTTTAACACAGGTGCTTCCTTCATAATTGTGGCCATCATGTAAAATTCGCAAACAAAGTTCCCGAAAGGAAAACAGCTTGGAGCACTCACGGGTTTCGCAGTCCATTTATTTTCAACAGCAGACGCGTTTCGGTATATAAACTTTATATATATATATATATATATATATGAGATTTAAAGTGTTACCAGGTTCTGTTTAAATTAAAATGAATTCTAATGGTAAACACTTACAACCAGGCTTACCAAATTACCTTCCTGATGCAATGTAGTTACTAAATCTAAATTTCAGTTTAAATAGTACACATGTCCATCACTTTAGTTGAATGATAACATGGGCTAGACAGTCTTTCAGAGAGTTGTATTTGGGATCCAACAGAAGCAAATCATTCTTCTATCTCTCATTGCCTTGTCCAGTGACCACAAACACTCTTGGAAGAGCTAGGCAGCTGAGTGAAGGTGCTCCCCGATAGTGTGGCAAGTGACAGAATCATCAAGAGATCTTGGTGGTCATTAGGAGGGAATCCAAAAGAGCTGCAATGGTGCTTCTTCATATAAAGTAGTACCTTTTGCTGTACTGCGCATCTCTGCAAGTCTCGGTGGCGTCAAGATGATAAAGAGGAGAAGAACTGAAAAATTGAGGCAGCATACTGATCCACAGTATAATTCTTGCTCTCAGAAATAGACCTACTAGAAGAAACAGCCCAGTATTAGGACAACTTTGGAGATATTGGCAAGTAAGAAACTCAAAGGAAATTGGATTAACACTATTAGGCTCACAGTACAGAGGAAGACATACACAAATGTCAGTCCTGTTAGCGAAGTCAACATGTACGCCGTAGACTTCATTGACTGAGGAGTACTTCAATAGGAGTGTGATTATTCATACCTCATAGGATCATGCTAAGAAGGCTTTGAACCTTTTTTTATGGGATTTGAGTTCACATACTCTCAGTGATACACAATAACTGATACTTCAATCGAAATTCTAAACAAGAGATGGGGTTCTGATGCCTTGTGCTTTTGACAAATTATATATTTGAGTTAAGATATGATTCAATTGTGAACTTTATGTGTCTAAGTTAATTTTATGATATATGGTTCACCTTTTTATATATTCATGATGGCTGTGTGCAATATATGTTTAAATCAAAGTTTTGACTAGAGTAACAATGAGTGTGTTGTGTCACAAAAAATGAAATAACTGGAAAACAGTAATCCACAACACCATAATAAAGTCCAGGTGTTGTTATTGTTGAGAAATAAATGGCAAGCGTTTACGGAATGTACTGAAGGTTTTTATGTTGATTATTTTGTATGAGGCTCCTCCTTCAGGCAGATCTTAATGGGCCAAACCGTATACATCGATGATGGGCTTCCAGAAGGAAGCACTGACAGACCTGCCTCCCAGGCTTTGCCAATGTTGTTTCCCCCAGATGACCACTGATCATTCACCCACAGCCACAGGGGGCTGCCTTTGAGCAGGATTAGAATAATAAAATAAATTGCATTGAAAACTATCTGCTGTGAAAATGTACAAACCTGCAGTTCCATGTTTGAAAGCATTTTGCATACTTGAACAATCCGTTCAAAGATGGTAACCATTGATGCACATGCTACTGCTGCATCCATCTTTGAATGGAAATAAACCAAATAAGCATTAAGAGATGCCTGCTCCATGTGCATTCACATTTGCAAGTATGAGTGGCCATTATAGACTGGTGACCAAAATAATAATAGATACCCGCTGATAGCATTGCTTGTGACAGAATTTGCAAGAAAGCTGTGGGAGAAGTAGACACTAGGTGGGCCATGGAAAAGTGGATGCAAGAATACAGAGATAGGGTCAGGGAGAAAGGGGAGCAGGTAGAAAGGGAGGAAGAGAAAAGAAAAATGGAAAACAAGGTCTGACATCACCAGTAGAAGGCTAACTCAGCCAATCAAAACACTTTGAGAACAAAATGTCCCTGGGGTGTGATAAACAGAAGTATAGGGAGGAAAGCTATTGAATCAGGGGCAGAGAAGTGAGATGGACAGCAAAGACATTCAGTCATGAGCATGGGGTTGGTCTGAAGCCCACTCTAAGTGCATGTAATGTATTGGAAATAATAAGTCGGCTTAAAGACAGCTATAGCTGTCTGTAGCTCAGACCAAAAAAGTCTGTGGAGGAATTGCAAATGCAGTTGTACTGGAAAAAAAAAAACTCTAAAGAGCTGCAAGAAAATCAGAAATAGTGTTTTGTGAAATAATCTGTGGAATATATTATCCTCCTGGTTTCAAAACATGTTGGACTTAGTTTAAATATGTGTATGTAATAGAATATAAATCAATTTTTCTTAATTGTCCAATTTTAAGATTTAAGATGAAAAGAATTGCAAATATCAATCCCACAATGCATGATATTGACTAGATATTTGTGGCATGTCTGTCTGTTAAATCCTTTTGCAGAGGGTACAAACCCTGTACTGGCTGTAGTGCAGAATTTTCCGGAAGAACCAGAAGCAAATTGGTGTTTCTTCACTTCAGGGGATTCTTTATATGGCGTCTTGCTGCGATCATCATCAAGTAACTTTTCCTCTCGTTCTGTTTCTACCCTTTACCAATGGCGAGGAGTGTTTGTTGCAGTAGAGGTAAACTAATGAATATTTTATACTTTTTGTCTAATTCAACAATTGAGGGTATTTTCAAATGTTTAGCTCAATCACCTAACACTACATTTAATAGTTCTTACTTGACATAAATGTAGTTTACTTTTATATTGCTTCTTAATTGCCTTATTCAATTGACTGCCATCTGATCTTCAATAAAATGCTTTTTTATTCATTTACATGATATGCAAACATTCAGACTATAAATGACTTTCAAAAGTTGAAAGGGACTATTTAGTTCTCTATAATAATTTTGAGTTACAGAGGTACCACCTTGCATCCTTTCCATATATGGCCTGTAGTTTATAGTGGATACACAATGCATAACCATTTTGTGTAGTCATCAGTGGGTTTTGCTAATACCTTAAGCCATGAGGCGAAGAACTGGTAGTATGCTGCTGTCTATAAAAGTCATAAAGTACACTGTTCCAACAGAAAAAGAGTGGAGACACAAATACAACACAGGGAAACTCTATTGCCAGGAGCAGGAAAGCCCTCGCACACCCAATAGCATGTCAAGCTTCATCACTGGGCAAGTTCCTCGTCAGACCGGCACTGCAATGTCTGATGGGCCCCCCTTAAAAAAGGGGGGCTCTTAGCCGGAGATCTTTTATCAATTATAGTTATGCTGAGGATGAACACAAACTATAGGCGTAGTCAGGAGAGAAGAAAAGTAGAGAGTAAAATCGGCTCTAAACCAAAACCATCATATTTAATAATTCGGAAATGGGTTTAGGCCAAGATTAAAAACGGTATAGGGAGTGCTGATAGAGATAATGCTCAAAAGCACTCTCACTTTATGTGATTGAAGGGAGATGGACACTATCCAATCTCCTTTAATACTAGGTCTACATGTTTCACGTCTTAGGGGTCACAAAGGATCCAGTGACGCTTCATCAGGACCAAAAAACATAACTTCTCCTTATAATATCACATAAACCCTATTGGGACTCAAGTTAGCAAGTATGCTCCGGTCACTTACTCATACCAACTGCTCGTCTGGTCAGTCTAGTGGAAAGGTCGCCCTGTGAAATATAAACAAAGGCAATTATACACATACTATAAAAAGTGGTGCATACACGGTAGTTTAATAGTGTGTGACAAGCACTATAGGTTTGATGTGCTCGTAGATAATCTGTGAGAAGTCAGTAAAGATAAAGCAGTACAGGCTTACCATCCCAAATTAAGATAACGGCTCCCTAGGAATGCACATGCCCACAAACAGGTACGCAGTACTAAACATATATTATTAAAAAAAGGACAAAATTGTCAATCATTAACGTATTAAACATCTAGTCATATCACTTTGATAGCCATGACTCTCAAGCATCCAAGTATCCAACTGTAATACCCATGATTCAATCATGCTGGGGAAATCCAGTAGGTATGTCTTGTCCAGAAACTAGCAGTAGTTTATCAAGTTCATCACGTCTTATCAATTCTAGAAGGACATAGGGGAAGAACAAGCTTGGTCGTGGAGGAAATGCAAAATTATGGTAAAACACAAACCAGTTTGTAGCAAAAACAGGGATATATCCCTGACACCAGCATCGTGTGTATAGTCCGACTGACGAAAACCACATTGCTAAGTCACAAACTGCGTCAATATAGTGATAAAATTCGGCAGCACAAAAATCTGCCCATGCCAAGTGCTACCATGCTACTGCCATGTAAACTCTGGCAGAGAGGGGGGTGGTAATCCTCAGGGTGGTGCTGCTTGCAGTGCTACCCTGGAGGATTAGGACTGCCAGGACCGCCAGTCCTTCCTGTGGAGGAAAACTGGTGGTGCTGGTTGTCCGACCACGGCACCACCGCCACACTCATAATATGGCAGTCAGACTGCCACCATGCGCCAGGGTCGTAGTGAGGCCCTTAATCTGACCAAAAATAATTGCATAATCTTCTCAAGTGTGGGTAGTCCAAAATCCAATGTTGAATTTAGGAAATGTGTGTTCACTCCTGTGAGTCACTGACAGCCTAGGTTTGTCCTGATGACCACATCGGTTAGTGGTTGGGCTTTATTTTGACAACATCCCTGAAAACGGATTTTTCATAACCATTCCTGTGTGAAACTACTATGTAAGGTGTAGCCCACTACTAGGAGGGATCTATCCATTCAGATATGGAAGGGTGGTATTTGTAATTTAAGGTGGTGGGTTATTGCTTGCCAGATAAAAAAAATATTTTCTAAAAATGTTAGAATAAATAAGTCCTTTTAAGGGTAAAGGTTAAGAGATAAAGGTCATGATAGCAGGTTTTACCAGCAAATAATTTTTCTCGAGAAAGCTAGAGATTATATGCACATTAGAGACGACCAAGTGAATCCAGGGGACGTTTTTGCCATAGAATATTAGCATTCTATGTATTATGTGTGTTCTCTCCATTGTCTTGTTAACGACTATTTCAGAAGAAGAAATAGAAGGAGTGTATGTTGATGGCATGGAGAGAAGTACACTTCCCTAAAAGTAGTAAATAGGCACTTCATTTAGATGATCTTCTTGGTAAAAGGTGGAGATTTAATAATCGTACCCACCCTCTCAAGCCAAGCCTTTTCAAGGGAAATGTGAAGCTTGAATATGCAGTTTACAATTTATGTAAATACTGATGCTTCACGACATGGTATGACTAACAATTTTCTAATGTTTTTGCTTTATAGCACATCCAGACCCAGAATCCTCAGCGTTGTATAGCTTTCAACATCAGTGGTGTTCAATATGTGATCATCACACATGGAGAAATAAAACCTTCCAACAACAGCCTCTACACATTGACTTCTGGGCTCAAACTGCAATTGGTATGAAAATCATCTTCTTAAATTCAACTACTCAACTATTAAGAATATCACAGAATCCATTTATTGTTCCAAAAAAAAATTAGAACTGCGCTTATCAAGCACCCAAATATTAAATCCCATCTTGGTTTTCAGAATAATGAGAACATATGCAAATAATATTCAGTGAAAATTATAAATGTTCAGCATATATGTTCAGTGTGTTTATCAGAAAATTGAGGAAATATGCAAATAATATGCAGTGAAAATTATAAATGTTCAGCGTATATGTTCAGTGTGTTTATCCTAATGACAAACAATAGTTTACAATTTGTTGGTGAGGCTGACACAGCCAAAAAATTATGTTCAAACCGTTTAAACTGTACAGTGATGATGTTGCTCACAGTGCTTTCATTTGTTTTATTATGCTATTATCATGTAATAGTTTTACTGTATAAATACATACAATGTTAGATTTCTCTTACAAACAAGTCAACATATTTTCGAGGTGTCATTCATGCCTTCTCCTAAGTTTAAATTGACGTCTGAGAGTGCATTTCTCATAGCTTTAACACTACAAAGTAGAGCTCAAGTGTGCCAAATGTGCCACTTGCAGTTGTAAATAGCTGTTTCAGAAAATAGGGATCCATAGACATGTCTTGCTGTAGATGTGAAAAATCCCACATGGTACATTTTCCATAGTCATAGGTACAGGTACACACATGTGATTCATGGGTGTTTCCAGGGGAAGGCCGAAGGATGGATTTTATGAATGCAGTAGCACTCACACATCTTCCTTCTGTGGTTTTTACACCCAATTAGCACAAATGCAATTAGTGCTATCATAGCACGTGTATGTGTGTGTAATTGGGTGTGAACAACATGTAAGCACCCCCATAGTTTCTATGGCTGTAATATAGAGTTTTGTAATGTGTATACATATTTTCCATGTAGAGGAGGTACATTTGTACTTCAAAGCTAATGTAAACCAGTAGCAATGGATAAAGCATATGCAGAGAAATCGATGATTTTCATACATTGCATTAAATAGCAATTGAGACTTGTTCTAAGGAAAGAGTATCTTTAGAACAATTGCAAGTATAGTGACTCAGACAGCTATAGCCATAGTCTTGATGTGAGCTGTTACTGAATGCCCACTAAGCCTTAACAATCTGTACTTCAAAGGTAAATCCGATTCAATGAGAAATGCATGGCTCACCTTTCCAAGCTAGACACAAACAGCACAGCCTTCCACCAAAAAAAATGCATGGGTCATATTGTTAAGTTATGACAGGATCCCACGGGTAGTGTCCAGAGGAAGTATTTAATATGAACAACACAGTACTGATTCCAGGAAAAACTGACCAGCTACAGCATTACATGAACAGTGTCCACATTCTATGTTCCAGAACACTACAGCAATCTACATTCAGTTTATTAAAAGAAAAAATACAAGAATAAATCATACATAACAGAATGTAACACATTTCCCTCCTATACAGAAACAAAATAAAAGAAAAGGAAAGAAAACAAAAACTACACATAAGTGAAAGATTATATAAAATCTCCTAACCTAGCAGGTGGATGCCTTCCACAAGAATCCATTTTCTTTTGTGAAACAACTGAATCATCATTTCTTGATACAACCAAATTCCTAACCTCAACCTTTGTCCTTTCATTCATTTCAGAGGCAGAAGCCATTTCTAGACTCACAAAGATATGTGGTGACTGACACAGGCCTCTGTATTGAGCATCAAAGGCATGTGATGATTACCATCAGCACTGATTCTCACCAAGTGTCCTTGCTGCTCCTGGTGAGAGTTCACCACCTTCTCTACACTTAGCTAGTCTTTTTAAATTTCTGACCTTACCGTCTTGAGTAACAACACTCTTGTTGTACACCTTGATGATTTTCATAGCTTTACCTAATCTGGGTGTACCCTTGGGTATAAACCCTGGTTTACACACTCATCCAATCTCCAACAATGCCAAAAGATGGCATCTCGATTTTCCAGTTAGCATCATAAGCTTCCTTAACTTTCTTTTGTTTCCTCTTCACTCTTTCACCAATCTAATCTACATTCACCCGCTCCTTACAATTGCCCTGTTTCTTTTTAAAACACCATGGATGCAACTTAGAAACAGGCTGTCTTACCCTCAGCAGCCTAAAAGTGCTAAATTCTGTGGTACTCTGGGGAGTAATGCGATAGCATCATAACTTCTCCCTCAATCTATGTTTCGAATGTCCACCACACACATGTGCTCAATTAATACCTTCTTTTAGTACACAATTTAATCTCTCAACCTACCCATTTGCTTGTGGTTCATACAGTGCTGTAGCAACATGCTGAATATTGCTGTACTTGAGAAAACTCTGCATTTCTTTAGATATCAGTTTGACCCGATTGTCTGATATCATAACCTGGATAATCTTCCCTTGCATAGACATCCTTGAAAAATAAAAAAATTGCCACTAGAAATACTATGAGACACTAACTTCACCTTTGGCCACTTTGAATGGTAGTCCACCCGAGCCAATGCATAATGAGCTTCACTAGGCAAAGAATAAATAGACCTAATCAAAAGCTAATTCCTGTCATAGCGAATCTACTAAGGCACTGGCTGAAGAGGGTCTGGTGCAGGTCTCAGCATTTTCTCACTTTTGGCACATATATCACACGGGAAACATCCTTTATTATGACGTTTTTTTAACGAAGTCGTGGTTAACGAAAGCACAACAACACTTTTTTTAACCACGACTCCGTTATTTTGTGCCTTAACGACGTATGTTCTGAACAACGAACATGCGTGGTTAAGGTACAAAGAAGGGAGTTGGCGAAGGAGGACGATGCAGGTGACAAGGGGTCGACTAAGGTAAGTGTGGGGTTTTTGGTTTTGGGGAGGGGGTGGGGGGTCACAGGGGGTTTTAGGTTTTGGGGTGGGGTTGGGGGGTGGGAAGTTTTTGGTTTTGGGGAGGGGGTGGGGGGTCAGGGGGTTTTAGGTTTTGGGGTGGGGTTGGGGGGGTGGGAAGTTTTTGGTTTTGGGGAGGGGGTGGGGGGTCAGGGGGTTTTAGGTTTTGGGGTGGGGTTGGGGGGTGGGGCGTTTTTGGTTTTGGGGAGGGGGTGGGGGGGTCAGGGGGTTTTAGGTTTTGGGCGGGATTGGGGGTGGGGTGTTTTTGGTTTTGGGGAGGGGGTGGGGGGTCAGGGGGTTTTAGGTTTTGGGCGGGATTGGGGGGGTGGGGCGTTTTTGGTTTTGGGGAGGGGGTGGGGGGTCAGGGGGTTTTAGGTTTTGGGGTGGGGTTGGATGGGTGGGGCATTTTTGGTTTTGCGGAGGGGGTGGCGGGTCAGGGGGTTTTAGGTTTTGGGGTGGGGTGAGGGATGTAGGGTGAATGGTGCCTATTAGTAATGCTTTTATCAGGAATGCCTTTACAACGAAAATCGTTGATAAGGCATTTGTGGTAAAATCATTAGTAGTAAGAACGAGGTCGGTGTTCCGACCTCATTGTTAAGGCACTAGTTGTTTTGGAAGTCGGTGTTCCGTCATACAACCATATCACACTCTCATACCACTCTGTCTGCATCCTATTGACTCTTGGCCACCAAAAGCATTAACGTACGAGCCTTTTCATGGAAGACATACCTGGATGTCCTTCATGTGCCCATCATAAAAGCACATCCTGCATCCCTTTAGGTAGAATACACTTTGACTTCTTAAAGGTCAAATCACCTTCCTACTCCAATCTTTCAGCCACTTTTCCATCACCTATTTCTTCACAGTTTTTAACAACATGTCACCTCCTTCATACTCCCTCTATTTCTCCTCCTCACTATCCTTAAACTTGTTGGTAACATACTCTGACACAGTGGTTACCACATCACTTCATCTTCTCCATTTACATTCTTGTGGTTCTTCTGGGGCAATCATGATAAACAGTCTGCAATAACATTACTTTTGCCTGCCACCAACTTTACAATGTGCTCTGTTGCATTGCAACCACCACCTGGTGAGAGAATCCCAATTAAGGGTTTATGGTCTATCCTCAGTACAAAATGTGATTCAGAAAATGTTCAATGCCCCAGATACACACTAATAAATCATGTTTTATTACAGCATATATTCTCTATGAGTCAGTGAGTGTATGAGGAACAAACGTAACATTCCATCTTTCATTTCCACACTTCTGGGACAAAACTCCCCCAATACCATACATGCTAGCATCAACAGTAACAATGCATTCCACCCCCATGCGAAAAGGTTTCAGAGTGGGTGCTCTGGAAATTTTGGTTTTAATCCTTTCAAAGGCAGACTGTTGTGTCTCCGCCTGAACAATTCAACCTTTTTCTGTGTTAGCTCCCTAAGCAGCTCCATTTTTGTAGCGAAGTCCTTTATAAATTGATGTGATATTCACAGAGCCCTGCAAATGACAGCAATCTTTCATGATTATCAGGAGCCAATGGCATCTACTAATGATTCTTTTGGTACCATTCCGTCACCCGATACTGTGTGCCCCAAATATTCAATTGATCTAGAAATAAATTAATGTTTCTTCTCTTTTAATGTCAGTTCATTTTTCTTCAATACATCACATACTTACTTTTTATACATGTTTCACATGTCCTTGAAAAGATCAGTACATCATCTTGGAAGCATTTCACAAACTTTTCCATATCCCTGAATAGATAAAACATAGCCCTTTGAAACACAGATGCTGTAGAGGCTAATCCAAAGGGCATTCTTTAGAACTGAAATAACCCCTGTGGTGTAATAAATGCCGTCAGGTGGTGAGGATTCTGTTCGATTATTTTGTTTGATCTATTTGATTGTAGAGTGTAGAGGGTGACGGTCTACTACAATATTGGCATTTACAGCCTTGAGATCCACACATAGTCTCAATCAATTATCCACCTGGTGGGCCAACACTATCAGAGACACCCACTCACCTGATTCTGCTTCTTCTATGATTTCTCTATTCACCACCTCCAATAACATTTTTTTCAATTCTTCCCTCCCATTAATAGGCACCTTCCTAAGCTTTGGCACAACTGGTTTAACATTTCTTTTATTTTACTTTTATGAGACTATCCCTTTAGTTGGCCTAGCTTCTCATTGAATACTTCAGGAAATTGAGCTATGCTCCACTCTATCTCTCCACAGTTCTCAACTACTAAAACTGGCTCACAGCTTCTAGAATTCAACATTATCCTTAACTTCCACTGGTCCCTCCAACCCAAAACATTTATGCCCTTAGGCAAAACAAACAATGTTATTCTTGCACAGCTCCTTTGAACTTTATATCCATCTCAGCATACCCCAGAATGTCTATACAGTACCATCAAAGCTCTCTGCCAAAATGTCAGATGCCTTCAAATCATCGGCACTCCACACACTCTTAAACGTCTTCAAAGAATGTTTGTGGGTAATAATTGTCCTTGGGGATCCTGCGTTAGCCATCAGTTCAGGCAGTTCACACTTTTTATTTACTACACACTTTGGAGTGCCTCTAACTTCAGTACTCTCCTTCTCTTCATCCGTGCTTTTAAGAGATAAAACCATACCTTTTGCATTTTCACCCTCCATATCACAATTACACTCACAATCACATTTTCCTTTTCCAGGAACCTTCACTTCACTCACACAAGACACTTTGGGGGTCATTCTGACCCCGGCGGGGTTGGCGGGAGCACATCCAACAAGCTGGCGGTGCCCCGCAGGGCATTCTGACCGCGGCGGTTCAGCCGCGGTCAGAAAGGGAAAACCGGCGGTCTCCCGCCGGTTTTCCGCTGCCCTGTAGAATCCTCCATGGCGGCGCAGCATGGGGATTCTGACACCCCATACCGCCATCCTGTTCCTGGCGGCTCTGCCACCAGGAACAGGATGGCGGTATGGGGTGTCGTGGGGCCCCTGGGGGCCCCTGCAGTGCCCATGCCAATGGCATGGGCACTGCAGGGGCCCCGTAAGAGGGCCCCACTTTGTATTATACGCGACGGGTGCCACTGCACCCGTCGCACCTTCCCACTCCGCCGGCTCAATTCTGAGCCGGCGTCCTAGTGGGAAGGCTGTTTTGCACTGGGCTGGCGGGCGGCCTTTTGGCGGTCGCCCGCCAGCCCAGTGCAAAACCCAAAATACCCTCAGCGGTCTTTCGACCGCGGAGCGGTATTTTGGAGGGGGGAACTCTGGCGGGCGGCCTCCGCCGCCCGCCAGGGTGAGAATCACCCCCTTTATTTTTCACACTGGAAGTACCTTTCTTCAGGTCTTTGCACACACAGGCAAAAAATCCAATTCAGCCACATTTTTTATACTCTTTCCCTATTGCACAATAGTGTGGTGATGTTGCAAAATGACTTGGACTCCCACAGTGATAACACAAGGGCTTGTCATACTTCTCATATTTCCTCCCTTGAGAACTACCACAGGAATTACTGCTTGCTTTGCACATTCCGCCTCACTGTCATCTTATTCACTCTATCAGTATCATGCACAGACTTCATCCACTTTTCAGATTGCTCAAGAGGTTTTGCCATAGTAATAACATCTTGTAACTTAGGATCACCCATTACCCATAGTTGTTCTTGAATTTTCTTACTTTTTACATGAACAATTATTTGATATCTAATTATTTCGTCTGTTAGCTCACCAAAGTTACAATGCAAGGATAGACCTATCAGCGCAGTAAGAAACTCATAAATATTTTGTAATTTTGTTGTGCTCTGGTATGAATCATGAACCTATTTAAAGCCACACTCGAAGTGGGTTTGAACCTATTTTCAAGCCTTAATGATGCTTTTTGAAACACGTCCACATCTTCCTTCTGGTCGTCTTGTGTCACTATTTGAGGTAGAGTTATGAACACTACTTGTGCGTCAGAGCCCAGGCAGTGTAACAGTATGTTTTTTTCCGTTCCTGGGACATACCAACATCATAAATAGCCTTCATATAAGTTAAGAATTCTTTCCAACACATCCATGGAACTGGCAGGTCGTCCTTATGTTGGAGAAATTTAGCTGGTGGCTTAAACTGCATTCTTGTTGATCTTCTTCTTTATCTTCTAAGTGTGCATGTCACTGAATGTCAACTTGCACAAATGGTTTGTTACAAGTGTGTAAATCACTGAATGTTGATTTGTATAAATGGTTTATTAAAAGTGTTCAAATCACTGAATGTTGATTTGCACCAATGGTTTGTTAAAAGCGTGCAAATCAGTGAATGTTTATTTTCACTAATGCTTAGTGTCATAAGCGTGCAAATCGCTGATTAATAAATGTTACCAATTCATAGAGCGCACTAATCGTGGAATATTGGCTTGCACAGCAAATGATGCAGATCATTGAATATAGTCTGCACAATCTCCTTTCAATCAAATCTAAGACATATAGTAATTTTTCTATATTTATGCCCAAACTTGAAGCGATGTGAGGAATGCTTAAGAGATGGCAAGAATGCAATGGTTAGATTCACAGTCAGACTGTTTTCAACATGTACTGGCTTTCACATTTTAACTCTGAAGTATGTAATCAGCTCCATCCGTATGTCTAAAGCACAGTACAGATTCTCCTGAGGTGACACATGGTACACTGGCTTGTGCAGGAACAAAGGCATAGCAAGAGAAGAATGCTTACACATAAGGCGCGTTGATTTGAGAACCGCAATAACCAACCGTAGTATAAGTTTAGGAGTCTTCAATAAATAAGACAAAATAGTACATTACCATGGTCAAAGAAGGGCAGTCCATGGCATATAGGTCCTTGGCACTCCACAGGTTTCAAAATTTCCAATGCAGAGTATTTGGTGAGGTCTTCAGCAACCTCTTCAAATAAGCCATGTAGATTGGTCGAAATGGAGAAAACACTGTTTCTGTGCTGCAAAGTAACAAGTGTTTCTCCACCCGATTGCCACTTGTTAATTTATAACAGGATCCCACAGGTAGTGTCCAGGAGAAGTAGGCAATATGAGTAGCACAGTACAGGTTCCAGGAAAAATGACCACCTACTGCATTACATGAACAGTCTCCACTACAGCAATCTACATTTCGTTTATTAAAAGAAAACATACAACAATAAATAAAACATAACAAAATGTGTTTCAACTTGCCAAAACCATGGTGCAATTAAGAAATAACAAACCTAAAAACCATACCGAAAAAGTCAAATAACAAAAGTGTCACAAAATTGAAGAAAAGCAAATATTTTAAAGAAAATAAAACCCTGTAGAAAAGTGTTCGAAAGGTGCTAAATGTTATTATATAAGTAAATACAAAACATTAGAAAGAAGGTCCTGTTGTGTAGCCATCTTAGTTATAGCTTCATACATGTTATTTTAGCAAACTAGGCCTGCCGCTGTGCACTATAACCTAGACATATTTTATTCAGCTTCGTTTTATTATTTTAACAGTAGCCACATTTGCGGTCTTGTTTTATTTTCTCTATCTAGCTGTTCTTTGACTAGGCCAGCACTGCATTCTTAAACAAGACATTTCTTTCACTCTGTTCTTTTCTTAAGGCTGCAGTAAGATAGGTTGCCGGCAAAATTGGTATGCTTTGTCTCTAATGTTCACAGAAACATACACACTCTTATATGGGGATCCTTTCTTTGAACGTCAGCTGTTTTATTATAAAAACACTACTTTGACCCATGTACGCTATAGGGCGATTCCAGCCAGATGACCACCACTGTATGCTGATTGCTGAGTGCTTCACTGCAGCTGATTATGTAGACTACATGCCTCTTTCTCAGGTATGAGGGATAATGTCTTCCCAGGGGAACCTGAAGGGCAGAATTAGAGCTTAACATGCTGTGCTCTAACATAGCCTAGGTAGGAGCTATTTTTAACTATTCTAGTGACATTATATTAGCGTTATTTTTATGTTTCACTCTCCTTGTCAAATTTTTAATCCTGTCATGCTTCATCGTCCTAGTTATTGCATTACATGCTTTATTATCTAAGATGAAGTTACTTCAATAAAACCTTATTGAACTATGCCTCTGATTGTCCTTGCATACATGAGACTAATGTAACTGAGAGAAACGGATGAGATCTGAGTGACTACGATTTCCCTGAGGAGTCAATTGTGTCATGTGCTCAGTTGCCCAATCATCCCTGCTCTTGGGTGGAGATGAGGCACTGACAGTTAGCCAGAACAAAACCAGGATTAGGCTGACAGGTGTCACCTGTAGTGGATTCAAACTCAGTCCCCCACAGTGCTAGTGATTCTGCTGCCCAAATCCAGTAGTCTCATTAGGATAATGAGAACCTATGCGACGGTCCTATTGTATTTAATGAGGTTGACTGGGACCTAGGCATCTGCTGTGGACAACTACTGATTGACGACAGCTGGTAAGAGCAGGTGATTTGTCCCTTTGAAAGGTTTCTGTAGGCCTAAAACATTCAGTGGCTTAGGTTTGAAGCTGTAGTTGGATAGAGCTTCACATGGTCATAACGTCTAAGAGTTTGGCCACTCTGTAGTCTCAAACTTCCAGGCACAATTCCCAATATGGGAAATACTGCTAAAATAAAGCTGATGTGGTCGATACCTTGTTTTAATCCTTGAGAGGTGAGCATTTCATAAGTCTCAGGTTTTCTGTGCTGTGGTTATCACTACTGTTACAAATAAAAGTCTTCATACCTATAGGAAATGATCATCAGACCCCAGACTACAGTTTCCAGTTGTTGCAGGTTTCCCACAACTCCATTTGCAGGTCCATTTACTGCTAGGCCCCTGGAATGTTTTCTTGGAGACATCAACTTCTTTTGTTCTAAAGGCCTGCTGAAACTTCCACTACATAAGGGAATTTCAGAGGTAAGCAGGCTTCTGTGGCAGGAACTGGACCCTTTCTGCCCCATGGGTCACCAGGAGGATATCACAACCAACCTCCAATACAAAATACAGAACAAGATGTCCAAGGTAGAGAAAATGGTAATTTTGCATTCAGGGAGCTAGACAAGCATTCTTTCTTTCTCAGTTCCAGTAGATCCTCTGCCTTCAGCAAGTCAAACTGATTATTAAAAAATGTTAACCAGTAAAATGTTGGTGATGAGGTTTTGCCAGTATTTCCATCCACCTCTCTCCAAGTTTCTTTTCTTACTCCAGGTTTCTCAGCTGTGTTATTGATTCCTGTTCCCAGAAAAATTATTTGAAGCAACAGGCCTTTCCCCAGCTCTCATGTGGAATGTCCCCTCCTCCATCCTGAATATTTTGTGCCAGAGTTCAAGACACCCCAAAATGAAAAGGGCTTACCCTTAGCCTCGCCCTGTAGAGCTTATTCCATCGATATAACAGAAAACACTGTTCGAAAAAGGAAGGAGGAGAGAGAAGTCCTAATTTTAGGAGCAAGAATCCTCACACACCCAAATGGGTGTCATGCTTCATCATCGGAATTGCTCCTCGTCAGACTGGCGCTGCAATGTCTGACGGGCACCCCCCGAAGGGGGGCTCTTTGCCAGAGATCTTTTACTCGATGATGCCAAGACCGCAAAAGTGAGCTTGGAAAGAGGAAAGGGAGAAAGAGAGTAGCAGTAAGAAATTAAAATTGGCTCAGGACCCAAAACCTAATAATTTATTCAACCAAATAGGGTAAAGGCCAAGGTTAAAACTAATGAGGAGAGTGAGATGAGTATAATGGTCAAAACACTCTCAACCACATATAATGGAGAAAGGAAGGTGTGGAATTACCAGACCGTCCCTGAAACAAGGGTCAACATGTTTTGCGTCTTTAATGGTCCAGATGGGTCCAGCGACGCTTCTTCAGGACCAGATGGAAATAAACTTCTCCTTCTCTACAACTGAAAGAACTCCTATAAACTAAGACTGTCAATTGTCAGTACTCCAGTCACTTACACTAATTGTGTGTAGTTTGAACGTCCCATTCCTAACTGTTGCCCTGCAATCAAAAAGAACACAGGTAACAAGAAAATCATGTGATTGCAACATATAGGTTTAGAACCACAAAAGAAAGTGTATTTTTGGTGAAAAACACGCTGTGATGGTGCAGGTAGTGGCACACTAGTGCATGCAAATGTTTTAAATGGCTTACCCCCTGATTAAAGAAACAAGCTTCATGGGACAGCTGGGGCCCAATGGCTGGGCAAAACTATCTAGTCATTAAATAAACAAAAAGATGGTGGTTATAGAGGCAAACATAGTAAAAAAAAACAACAGCAACATTGGAGTAAAGATGCCCACATATTGAGAAAATATATATATCTGCAATGGGACACACTGATCTCTTGCAAAAACGTTATTAAGGAATCCAAAACTACGTTGCTATTAATCAATAGACGCAAGGTCAACAGGACAGTCACAATAGGTAAATAGAGTCAAATTAAATACGCCCTTTCTGGAATAAAATTAGGTAGAATGTAGGTAACCTTCTCGCACACTAATGACTAGTAACGAAAGAAGACAAGCGACATCATAATTATGTCTCATTCATAGCGCCGACTGAAGTGCTCAGGTCAATGAGGGCAAATGGTCACACAGAGCAGCCTGTAAATTAATGGGACTCCATAAAACGGAATGCCACCCAGAAACGGCAGATGCCATACGCTGCCCGTATGTGCCGGTAAAGACCAAGAAAACACATAGTGAAAAAGAGCCACGCTTAGTGAAACTTACTTGAGTTGCCTGTTTGCCAAAGCGGTACACCTACCCCTGGCCACGCTCCCGAAAGAATTGGGAGAGCACGGAATACGGGGAAGAAAAGCCCGTTTTCCGGAAGCGGCTGCGTCGAACTGACGTAAGTGTTCCTAAGCAACCCAACCGTGACTGAGCAGGATGCTTCAGTCGTGTTTGAGAAAAAACAAAACAGAAAGAGGACTCTGCCTCACTATCCCTATCGGTTGTTAGGGAAACAATCGAAATCCCGAAAGCAGGTTACGTCAGTCAGAGTTGACAAAGAAAAAATAAAAGGGGGGGAAGGATCTTCTTAATTAAAAAGAGACTCCTGTGTCACTTACGCTCATCACAAGTATCATGCACCCAGAAAATAGAGGCAACAATGCAGAGGGCTAAAATTTGCACTTCACGATGTTTGGATGAGTAAAACACATTACAGCATGCAGCTGTACACATGAAATAATTTAATGTAAACAACGTCAAAGTAATAAAAAAAATGATAATCCACAGAGGGAGAGCATGGTATAGATACATAATGGCAGAGAGCAACTGCAAGGGACCGACCCATGAGGTTAGGCTGGATTGACAAAAGAACAGAGTATAGATAAGACCCACACCATAGATTTAATTATCTTTGTGACAGGCTAATCCACAGGATATCATCATTAAGTCCCCTGATATGGGTGTTTAATTTATACACCCAACGCTGTTCAAGTTCAAAAAGGGCTCTCATGTCCTTAAATGGGCAGGTCTGCAAAATGACCCACCACATGTCATCTGGGCATCACCTCAATGTAATGTATGCTGAGTTTGGTTGTGGTACTGCCACATCTGATGTTACTCCGATGCTGGTTAATTCTCAATTTGACTGCTCTTGTGGTCATGCCAACATAACGCAAGTTACACGGGCATGTGATCAAGTAAACGCAATTACGGGTGTTGCAATTGGTGTGCTTCAATAGCCGCCATGTGCCTATTGGGTCAAGTTCAAGGGTATCAATGCGTTTCGTGAGTATACACACATTACAATTGCCACAGGGGCAATGGCCTACAACCGGTGGAATATCCCACAAGGACCTTTGTCTACAGGGAGTGACATTGGGACGTGGTCAGGTATGGACCAACATATCCCTAATGTTGGTTGTTCTTTTGAAAGCAAAGAGAGGTTTAGGAAAGTCTACTCCTCCACTAAACAGGATGTTCCATCTTTTATTCACCACCTTCTTAATAGTTTTGGACAAGGGGGTAAATGTGGATACGCAGGTCAGCTTATTATCTGTAGGTCGAGAATTCGTCAGCAATAATGCGTCCCGGTTACAATGTTTGGCTTGTTTGTAAGCTGTTTTCACCACATGAACCGGGTAATGGCGTTCACTCAATTTGTTAGAAAGATCCTTGGCTTGAGTGTTAAATGTGGGTAGACTGGTACAATTCTGAGGTAGTCGAAGGAACTGGCTGTAGGGAAGATTATCTCATAGTGCTTTAGGGTGGTGGCTTTCGTAAAGTAATAGGCTGTTGCGATCAGTTGTTTTATGGTAGGTTCTTGTCACGAGTTTGCCATTATCAATACTGATCAATAGGTCCTAAATGGAATCTCAGTAGAAGATACTGAGGATGTGAGCCTCAAAAAGGGATCTAGACTATTGACCCATGTCGTAAATACATCGACTTCAGAGAGTACACCCTGCCAAATGATCAAAATGTCATCTATATAACGGTGCCACAATTTAATATTGTCATGAAAAGGGTTAGTGTGGGACAGTATGAACCGCTTTTTAAAATTGTACATATATAGGCAGGCCAAGCTATGGGCAAAGGGGCTTCCCATCGATTTGCCACGTATCTGGTGGAAAAGAAGATCTTCAAATTGAAAAAAGTTCTCTGTCATGGCAAGGGTGGCGCAATGCATAATAAAATGGACAGGAGTGGCTGATTCCCAGTTAGTAGACAAAAGAGCAGATTCAACTACCTTTAGTGTGGCTTCTTGTGGTATATTCGTGTACAGCGCTTCCACATCAAGAGTAATGAGGGTGTGTACATGATCTGTAGAATTGATGGGGTCTATCAAATTAAGGACATCCTTGGTGTCCTTCAGGTAGGTGGCTGACTCCTGTACAAGAGGTTGGAGAAAATGGTTGCAGAAGGTGGATAATGGTTCGAGAACCGAACCAATCCCTGAAACTGTTGGGCGACCAGGGGGAGGAGTCCTCCATTTGTGGATCTTAGGGAGACAATAGAAATAGGGGACGCGTGGATCTCGTGTGATCCGAGCGTAATAGGTTGAATCCCCGAGAAGCCGTAAACATTCTTGCCTATAGTCTACGGTGTTCAAAACAACTATTGCAGCACCCTTATCCGCTGGTTTTATCACAATGCTGGTACCGGATGCCAGTGTTCTAATAGCATTCCGTTCCATGTTAGGCAAGTTGACAAAATTACGTCTTGGTTGTAAAATCGAGAGATCATTCATGACCGCCTTCTCAAATGCTAGGACCTCACACGGCAAAGAGACTGAGGGGGCATAAACTTGGAGGGTTTCCTAAGGCCAGAGTCCTCAGGCTGATTGTCAATAGGTCTATCTTTGAAAAAGACCTGTAGTCTAATTTTTCTGAAAAATTGGGAAAGCTCACAATGGAGACGAAAGAAATCCTCAGAGGGGGTCGGGACAAAGCCTAATCCTCTGTTCAGGACCCTGCTCTCATCCGGAGATAGTAGTCTGGAGGACAAATTGACTACTAAGTCCGATTTGACTGATTCTTCCCTTGACTCCGAGTCACAATCTGTGGTTCCTCTGGTGCTCAGTGAACCCTTCTGCCTCTTCCTCTCCTTCTGCCTCTTCCTCTGCCCCGGACATGGCCTAAAAAAGGCAAATATAGTCCCATGGGGCGTGGTTGGTAGAAGGGGAACGGGGTTGCCATGCTAACGGCTGGCCATGAGGGTATTGTGGAAAATGAAAATAAGGTTGAGGTCTGTCATCATCAGTGCTCTATCCATCAGAAGAGGAGCTGTTACTGAATTTACGAGGTTTTTTGACAGAGGAGGAAGAATCGTCAGAAGAAAGAGATTGAGTATCAGCAGCAAAATCCTCCTTAATATAAGGGTAGACCTTCTCTCTGCTGAACTTGGTGATATCTTTCTGTAATTTGGTGGTTTCATTAAGTTCGGAATTGATTTCCGCCAACCGACTTTTAAAAGCGGTGGAAACTGTGGTTTTTAGTGAGCTTTCCATCAAAAATAATTTGAATGGTAATGGATTCTACTAACCGTTTAGAGGTATTAATAATGAGGACAAGCCAGTCCCTGGTACACTTCCAGGCGATCTGGGCCCAATCCTTCCTGAAAGCCAGGTCCTATAAAAATATCCTCGGCTTATTAGACACCAATAGCCCATTGGGGGCTATATTGGCTCTCAGGTACTCAGTCATACTTTTACCATGTAGGACTGTCTTGATAAGGTCTCTTTTGAGTGAGGACAATTTGTCCCACTCTTCCTTCGTAGGACCCGAGGGTCCAGCACCATCATTTACCAAGATGGACGGATTCTGTAGAATTGCAGACACTATGTTGTCATCAAAACTGAGTCCCTGGAAATTATCCATACTGAGGGACTAAAAAGAATGTGTGATATCCCACAGTGGAGCTGCTGTACAAAATAAATAGAGGGACAGGGAGGAATTATGGTCCAGTGTATAACCTCCCTTATTGAATATGCGATATAACAGAATACACTGTTCCAAAAATGAAGTTGGAGAGAGAAGTCCTAATTTTAGGAGCAAGAATCTTCACACACCCAAATGGGTGTCATGCTTCATCATCGGAATAGTTCCTCGTCAGACTGGCGCTGCAATGTCTGACGGGCACCCCCCAAAGGGGGGCTCTTTGCCGGAGATCTTGGAAAGAGGAAAGGGAGTCAGCCACCTACCTGAAGGACACCAAGGATGTCCTTAATTTGATAGATACTATCAATTCTACAGATCATGTACACGCCCTCATTACTCTTGATGTGGAAGTGCTGTACACAAATATACCACAAGAAGCCACACTAAAGGTATTTGAATCTGCTCTTTTGTCTACTGACTGGGAATCAGCCACTCCTGTCCATTTTATTATGCATCGCGCCACCCTTGCCATGACAGAGAACTTTTTTCAATTTGAAGATCTTCTTTTCCACCAGATACGTGGCACGTCGATGGGAAGCCCCTTTGCCCCTAGCTTGGCCTGCCTATATATGTACGATTTTGAAAAGCGGTTCATACTGCCCCACACTAACCCTTTTCATGACAATATTAAATTGTGGGGCCGTTATATAGATGACATTTTCTATTTATTGAGCTTATTCCATCCCCAGCTCCACCCCTGGCCTGCAGAGTTCAGCCCTATAAAATTCAAATGAGATTTTCTCCTCTAAGCCACTAGGTAGACAGCTGCTGAAATGCCTGGTTCCACTAAGTATGGGGAACCCCCATATGCTGAAAAGAATATGTGCTGGAGATGTCGATTCAATTGCCAGTTCTCAGGTCAGCCTATTGGTTATTCCTGGGACCAACTTCACACCTCATTCACATCTTTTCAGATGCTAATTACTAGCTGACAGATGTTGGACAGCAAAAAGCCAATTCAGCTTTAAGGGACTTCAGGCAGGGAAAGGGTACCTTTCTAAAGGTTACTTTTCTGTAATATCTAGAAGTAATTCCACTTTACCATTCAATTGGAATTTTAATAACTATTAAAATAGTTGTTTAATTATTTTTCTAGCTAGTCCCACTCTCAAGATACAATATTAGTATTTATTATTCCATCCAAGTGTTTTCTTATGGAACAGCCATCCTTGCTTCAATGAAAATAGCTTTCTCACTATAACATTAATCCTTTACATGCCCTTCTTTCAAATTCCCTGCACTCTGTCCTATACATATTAATATTTAAAAGTAAGGTTTAGTCCTATCAAAAGGGATTAATTTAATAGGTCGAATTTGCAGTTAAAACCTGCACAGTCAGGCTACCGGTGACAGGCCTGCAGTAAAATTTATATTGGCATTGTGGTGGATGGCACAACAGGTGCTGCAGTCTGCTTGTGACAATCAACTGATTGGTCATGGGTACACCTTCAAACCATATGTACAGGCTTATAGGTAAGTTAAGTATGCTAATGAGGGATAAGCCAATTTTACCAGGTTGAAAGGAGTAGCACAAGAACTTTACCAATGGCTAGCATGGGTAAAGTGTACAGAGTTATAAGGCCAGTAAGAAAAGGATTCAGCAAAAAGGCAAAAAATCAGGACGGCCCTTCAGAAAGGGTAAAATTGTCAACACATGCCAATTGTGTATAGTAAATATTAAATACTGTATTTATATGAATAAAAAATAGGTATGGTAAGTATTGAATGCAATATTTACCTCATGTAGTTAGTTTCATGTATGATAATTAACACACTGTATATTTCCGGTAAATGAGGAATGATGTGCTAGCGCTTTTACTGCATGACTCATAATAAAGGCTGAACAATGGTTGCAAGTTGATGACCACCCACAAAGGTATGGCTTGAAATCTGACCTGATATGTGCTAATGAGTATAATTCTTCATATTAGTTTTCATAATAATCAGTGTAGGTTTTAAATCAAACAGAAAACACTCTTTTGTGGACTCAGTAATTCAATTAAATATATTAGACTTCCGCCCTTTGGGGCACTGAAATTGTGGTTGTCTTATGAATGTCTCAGCAGCAGATGCAGGAGTTTACAATCTGAGAAATGTATAGAACAGGCTGTAGTGTGCATTCTAGCCTCTCTAGAGGCAGGGGAGTCATGTCATGATGGTGGTGGCTCCAACATATAAGTGAAGGCTGCTGTGAGAAATGCTGACCAAAAACTGAATCCAGATCCCAAAAACATTTTATAGAAAGCAGAATTCAATGTTCTGGCTGTGGCTGGCGGAGTGTTCTGTCCAAACATTGTATACCACCATTGAAGGGAAGCGAGTTTCATTAGTGTTATAGTAGGTCCGAGTTCTTTCAGCCTAGTATAAGTAGAAAGAGATATTGCTGGGTCACTTTAATGGCATGTAAATTGTCCATCATTCACATCTTGGAAAAGATAGAGATGACGTGCATGATACATGGTGGTTTTATAACAATGCACATGCACACCTGTTACATTTGTGGAGCAAAGAATTGAAGTGTATTTTCCTTTATTCCTGAATTTCCATTATTTATTTTCATTGTTACCGAATGTTCCTGATATTCTTATATTATGTATAAGCAGGAGTGCAGGTTGTTTTTCGGTGATCACTAATTAATAGTACTTGCTTGAAATAAAGCACTCTACAATTATTGACAAGCAGTAGATAAAGGGAGACAACTTTCAAAATACAACATGTAGAACTACAGTGTAGTGATTAAAATGAGAATGAACACTGATGATCAGTTTAATGAAGTTGGATTTTTATTGGCCCCTGTCATCGACAGCTCCGACTGCTCTCTACAGTTGTCCCTTCTGGAATCTCCCCGAGGATCTCTCATTCCACATTCCATGGTTAGCATGGAATGTAGAATGTATGAGATCACCACATCTTCCTTCTCTATACAAATTGATAACAACTGAATATAAATGCACTTCAAAATACATAAGGAAAATGATAACAACTGAATATAAATGCATTTCAAAATACATAAGTAAAAGCTTAATCACAGTATCTAGAAGTTTGTTTTAATAATCTTCTTACTTTTCTGTCTTAATAGTTCTTCATTGTTTGCTTTCAAACCAGGTTGTTTTTTTTATTTTTGTTCACCGTGATTTTTAATCCCACTTGGCTCTTCAATAACATCGTGAGATCTCCCCCTAGTGTCATCATTGTAATATCCCTTAATTTTCATTATTCTGCTTTCATTCCATCATTCATGACCTTTGATGCGTACTGCGTTTTTGGAAACAGCTTCTACTGTCTCTGGATTTCTGAATTTGCACAACCCCTTAGCCACATGAGTGGGATCTTTTACTCATATCCAATCACCTATATTAATTTTGGTTCTTTCTACCCATGTATTGTGTTTTGTTTCATAGTTGTTTTTCATTTGATTCTGAAACTTCTGAACACGAGGTCTAATGATCTCATCTAAAGACTTAGCTTTATCAGCTTTGGTCTTAACAAGCAGGACAAAGCTTGGCGGCCGAAACACGATCTCTCATCACTTCAAACAGACTTATACCAGTAACCGCAGTCGGAGAGGAACGAGGTGGCCATAACATGCCCTCCACGCACATTCACTTCTATTTTATTTTGAATCGCCCATTGTGTACATTCAACCAGTGTGCGATTCATTTTTTCAACAAGACCATATCCTTGAGGATGATAAAGAGTTACCTGCTTGTGATGGATGGCATATTTTCCCCAAAATTCTTGTATTTCTCTAGAGATAAACTGTACCCCGTTGTCTGACATTAATTCTTTAGGGACTCCTTCCCTGGCAAATAATCTCTTCAAACTTTTAAAGTCCGCATTTGTATTGGGTTCCTCCATAAACTCTACTTCCCGCCATTTGCTATAATAGTTCACCACCACAAACGCAAACCTAGATCTTCTTGCTAGGGTGCTAAAGGGACCAATAAAATCAATGGCCAGCTTAACCAGGGTCCTGCAGGCAAAATACTTGGTGTTAAAGGTGTTGGCTGAGTTTTCAGCACTTTGTCACTGTTTGCACAGATCACACAGTTTCTCACACACTTAACTATTTCAAGATCTATACATGGCAACCAATAACACTCTCTTATTTTTCTCTTAGTAATGGTTTGTCCTAAATGTCCTTGATGACCAATCATAATGATTTTGTCTCTTAAGTCTCGTGGAATGAACTTATGGTTCCTCATCAAAATACCATTGTTCTCTACTGATAATTAGTCCGCAACTTTAGTATACACTTGTAAATTTATTGCCAGAGAACTTTCCTTGGGCCAGCCATGGGTCAAATAGTTCTTTATACGTACTGTATCTTCATATTTTAACATTTTTTCATTCCACTCAGTCTCCATAAAAGTGTTCCCATCACACACATCTACAATCGCAATCAAACACTCTTCATCTTCTTCATCCACCAACTCTATGTTCTCATTTGAATCGATTGGTGAACGAGACAAATAATCAGCCCTGATATTTTTCCCATCAGGAATATACTCTACTTTGAAATCATACTCTAGTAGTTTTGACCTCAATCTAGCCATTGTCAGAGTGTGTTCTTTGGTAACTTCTCCACTAAGGATGTTCACTAATGGTTTATGATCATTCTTGAGTGTAAACCTCCTCCCCTAAATGTAGTTCTTGAATCGCTCATCAGCCTGACAGCAAGCCAATAACTCTTTTTCTATCATGGAAAAAAAGTTTTTGTTGACTCTCAAAGAACATGACGCCAACCCTATAGTTTGTTTGTGATTGTTTTTGTCTTCTTGGAATAACATTGCCCCCAAACCATCGTTACTAGCGTCTACAGTAATAGTGCAAGGTTCAATAGGATAAATTGGCGCTAAAATTCCTGCCACAACTATGTCATTTTTAAGTGTTCTAAATTGTTCATGTGATTTTGCATTCCACACAAGGTCCTGTAAGTTTGCTGTTTTAGTAGAAAAATTTGCAATGAATTTGGTTAAAATTCAGGTAAACCCAGAAAAGATGCGACATAGTCACCGACGCTGAGACCCACGGGGGCTAAGCTGTGAAAAGTAGGAGGGCCACTGCAGTGTGCGCAGAAGCCCGGGGCGAGGGCCCAGATGGAGCTGCCGCAAGTGCAGATCTTGGTGGTTTTAGCAAATATTCAAACGAGAACTTTGAAGGCTGAAGTGGAGAAGGGTTTCATGTGAACACCAGTTGAACATGGGTCAGTCGCTCCTAAGAGATGGGCGAGCAGCGTTCGGACAGGAGGGGTGATGACCTCCATTGCCATAACACAAACGATCCTGGAGAAGCTGGCAGGAGCGCCTGGGAGAGTTCTTTTTTCTTTGTGAAGGGTAGGGCGCCCTGGAATGGGTTCACCCTGAAAGAGGGACCTGAGCATTGGAAAGAGTTGCGGTTCCGGAGGCGTCCAGTGATCTCTCGCTTGTCCTTGAAAATCCAGGGGAGATGGTGTAAATCTCACGCCGGGCTGTACCTATATCCACAGCAGGTCTCCAATGTGAACAGCCTCTGGCATGTTGGAACAATGTAGGTAAGGGAAGTCGGCAAGTCAGATCCGTAACTTGGGGATAAGGATTGGCTCTAATGGCTGGGTCGGTCTGGCTGTGGTGTGGAGCGGGGCTGGACGCGTGCCATGGCTGGATGAGGCGTCACCCTTGGGGGCAACAGTGACTGTGGACGTGAGCCAGGCCCTCCCTATGGATCGCTCCAGCTGTGGTGGTCACCTCTCCCTGTGTCCCTTCCTGTGGAGCAGGGCTGGCGTTCTGCCTCAGCTGGTGCCTAGCAGCTGACTTAGAACTGGTGCGGACCAGGGGAATCTGACTGTTTAATTAAAATAAAGCATTGCGAAGGCCCGTGGTGGGTGTTGACGTGATGTGATTTCTGCCCAGTGCTCTGAATGTCAAAGTGAAGACATTCAATGAAGCGCGGGTAAACAGCGGGAGTAACTATGACTCTCTTCACTTCATCTCAGTCTTAGTGGCCTTTACCTCCTGGTGGTCCCGCTAGTAACTATTTCTATACTACTATACTGTTTGAGGACAAGTTTATAGAGATAGGCCGAACAAGGTTCTATCTTGCCCATGAGCATAACAGTGAGAAATGGCGAAGCAAACAATCTCAATACCAGATGGGGTAGTTCCTGGTTAATAAAAACCCTGCTAAGATGCTGAAAGGAGGTGTTGTCTTTGCCAGAAATTGATAACCTCCTTACAGATTTTGTCAAATTTACACCCAAATCCAGCACCATAATTGACAACATCGAAACGAATCACACAATATCTACATGCACACCAGATGTAATTTCAGATAATGAGGATAGTTTAGACCTCAAGGAGAGCATTTACTTTGTAGCATCGTCAGTCAAGAAAGACACAATGACCTCAAAATTAGAAAACCACCCAGATGTATACGAGGTCAAAGACAAAATAAATGGCAAAAAAGTGATTTCACCAAAAAAGTCATATAAATGCGATTTGTGTGGAGACATTATGGGCACATTCAAAGAACTAAAAAAAGCATGTCTCCAAAAAACATAAGGGATTCTACCTGAAAATCTACTGCGCTCTAAATGTGATAACGAATCTAAATATCACAATATTGCATGCCATTATGCAAAATGTAAAGGTAGACCCAAGAAAGGAGAGTTGCAGTTCCTCTGTAGCTACTGTGACCTCCGATTCAGAACCAAAATTGGGATGTCGCAACACATTCGACATGCACATCCTAGAGCACAAAACAATGCTAGACTGGCAGCTCTAGCTAACAGCAAACCATCTAACGTTTGGTCACAGGAAGAAATTTTGCTGCTTCAGAACTTGAGAAAATATATGAAAACAAAAGAAATATTAATGCACTCATGGTTCCGCACTTTAATAACAAAAACAGGACACAAATTGCTGAAAAAAGAAGGGATAGAAGAGATTAAAAAAAACAGACAATGGATGTTGAGCAGTCATCCAATAATTCTGACAATAACACCAAAGATTAACTTGAATTACCAGTAGTAACAGCAATTGAAAGGCGCAAAGACTTTATCAGCAAGAAAAAAGAGCGCCCAAAATCATTAATTTCAATGATCTGAATGACAGAATATTGGAAGCTCAAAAATACTCAAAACAATGTGCAGCATCACGAAGCTGCCTCGGACTTACTAGAAGAATTTGTAAGTTACATATCTGAAAATATCAATGATATTAATCTGAGACCACTCAGTCATATTGAACAACCAGTCGATACTGGCAATGAAGATATGAATACTGCTGAAGAAGAGCAACCGAGCTCCCTAACTGAAAGCAAAACTTCTAGAAAAGACAATCGAAACGAAAAACGTAATAAATCGCAAAAAAAAAAGATACGACAAAGCAAACAACAGCTATAAGGAATACCAGGCCATGTTTTAAAAAACCAAGAAAAAGATTGTCAGAATTATAACTGATGGAGCAGAAGATGCCACCTGCCAAATCAGTGTGGACGATATTTTGAATATTATAAAAGCATTATTGAGAAAGTAAATAAGAAAAATTGGAAAAATTGACAAGATACCAGAGGAATGTGATTTCAAAATCTGAGTAAGGACATCACACTGCTAGAAGTAACACACGCATTTGAAGAATCCAACTTAAATTAAGCAGGGGGACCTCACAGTATTGTCCTAAATTATTTGTTCAAGGTACACAATAAAGAACCAAGAATGCTGCCCAAAATACTATCTACTTGGTTGAATATGAGAAAGGTTCTAGATTGTGTTAAAAGGAACCGCTCAATCTTAATAACCAAAATATTTGCCAATTGAGGAACTGGACAAAATAAGTAATCGGAGACCAATTACAATTGGCAGTCATGAAGCTCCTCACAAAAATACTCACTAAAAGACTTAATTTATTAGTCGACCTCAACAAGAGAGAAAAAGGCTTCATGAAAGTTCGAGGGTGTCTCAAAAATGTAACTCTCCTCCAAAATATAATTAAGGGGGCTCGAAAGAATAGACACTCTCTTACAGTGGTATTCATTGGCATTCTAAATCAAAAGCTTTTGACTCTGTCAGTCATGGTCATATTATACGGAGTCTCGAAAGACACAGAGTTCTGTCATATATGAGATATCTTATTAAAGACTTATACTCAGACTTAACCACTTATTTCAAGGGCAAAATAACCTTCCCACGCCAGAACTAACAATGAGATCTGGTGTTAAACAAGGAGACTCATTATCTCATCTATTTTTCAATATTGCCATGGACCCGATGATATGTGATCTTCAAAAGAATGGCTTTATGTTCAGATCTGATGGAATCATTGAACAAATTACCGCTCTAGCCTTTGCAGATGACATTGCAGTACTCAGCAACAGTTGGGAAGGTATGAGTACTAACCTAAAAATCATTGAAAAATTCAGCAAGACAACAGGTCTCAAATTAATCGTAAAGAAGACACATGAGTTTTTCATAAGCCATAATAAAAATAAAATCCTGGTGAATAACTGCAAACCATTACAATTCGAGAAACAGAATATTGAAAAAATGAATCCAGGAGATAGTGAGCGTTACCTTGGATTGAACTTTGATCCTCACACTGGTCATACAAAAAACAACAAAACAAATGAGGTCCTCACAGGTTGGGCTGAAAAACATGACAAATTACCACTTAAGCCCACCCAAACATTTGAACTACTTAGTCACTTTCTGATCCCAGAACTATCATTCAAATTGGAAATAACTGGTACTGAAGCAAAAACACTTAATACTTGTGATCAGACAATTAGAAAATATGTCAAACATTTTCTACATCTACCTGCATACACATTCAATGGTCTCCTCTATTTGAAAAGAGCAAATGTAGGCCTAAATGTACCAACATTTTGTACATCAATTGAACTAAACAAAGTAAACAACCTCCTCTATCTCAGAGAAACACCAGATTTATACATAGCTCGTTCTTACATGTATGCAGGTGAAGTAATCAATGACAAAATTGATCAAACTATCAAAACTCACAAATTAAATATTTTGGATAGTAGATTCTTGACCTATGATCTACAACTGCTGACCAAATATGATTAGAGACAGGAAGAATTTGTAAAATGGAAAAATCTTCCCGTTCAAGGTTATGGCATCAAGTATCTGGAATACAATCCGACATCCAATTTTTGCATTAGGAAACACAATAAACTAAAAGAAAATCAATACATAGCTGCATTAATTCTAAGAACAAATGTTCTGTAAACAAGAGAAACAATAACAAGAGGAAGAAACAGAACATTTTCAACATGCGGATGCTGCAAAGAAGTTTGCGAAACTATTGCTCATATATCAGGTACTTGTCCCAAGACCAAAGACATAAGAATCAAAAGACATAATAAAATATTGGAATTACTCATTGATAGAGCAAAAAGATGTGGATGGATGATGTATAGAGAACCTCATGTAAAAAACGACCAAGGTGAACTCAGAAAACCTGACGCAGTGTTCACAAAAGATGGATCAGCTGTAGTAATCTATTTTTCAATCCGTTATGGAAATTTACAGAATTCCCTTAAAAAGGCATTTGAGGATAAAGTAAACTTTTATGAAGACCTTGCACAACAAATTAAAGATCTCACAAACTGTACTAATGTTATATTTCATGGTTTTATCATAGGATGTCATGGTATTTGGCCTGAATGCAATGATGTCGCTTTGGCTGACCTTTTTTTTCTTTACTATTTTATTTTTTATTACATGTATTAGATGATACAACCAAACAAGTACAGCCCCTACAGGCAACGTACAACACAAGGGATATATAATGCTAACCAGCCACACCATAATTCCATATAAGCAATCTTATCAGCTGATAAACAGAAGGAGGAATTGGCTCAATCATGTAGTATTGTCAAGACAGTGAACAGTTGAACATTAGAACCATAACAAAGGAAGTGGAAGAGGAGAAGGGAGGGAAGGGGGTGAAGGTAATGGAGGGTTGAAGCAGCCACCAGTGGGGAGTAGTAGCTTGGTATCGCAGAAGAGGTCCATCTACTGTTAAACAGGCAATGGGATGTGTTGAAACAGTTATTTACTGCCTCATGATCAGAACTCAAGGAAGGATCGCAGGAGGGCCCATACATCCCACGGCCAGGAACCCTCAGGCATCAACTCCCAATATACCATTAGCTGTTCCTGACAGTACGCAGCGTCCTTCAGCCATTCATTACGCTGGGGTGTCCGTTACCATCCCCAACACAGCGCTACCCTACGCTTAGCCAGCAACAGCAGCAGTGCCACTAATTTCCTGTAGGCAGAGGGAATCTCCGCAATGTATCCCAAGAGGGCAACCCTGGGGATGAGTGGCAGCGCAAGCCCAATCATCCCCCCAATCGCTCGTAATACCTCAGTCCAGTAGGCCTGCAGCGCCCCACAGCCCCACGCCAGGTGCAAGAAGTCTGCCTCAGGGGCAAGACACCGCTCACACCGTGTGTCCGCTCTAACGCCCATTCTCCTTAGTTTACTTGGTGTATAATACAAGCAGTATAAAAAGTTAAAGTGTATAAGGTGCAATCTATAGTTGGGGGAAAGTTCCCGCATCTGCGCACAGCAATACCTCCACACTTCATCTGAAATGGTCTCGCCTATATCCGCCTCCCAAAGAGGCTTACCTTTAAAACCAGCAGGAGCTGCCATATTCTGCATACAGACATATAGGTTTGTGATGAGTCTGCGCGGGGATGGCGTTTTATACATTCGACACACCAGAGGCATCGCGGGGAAGCAGGAATACTGCGCCGCAACGTAAGCCTAATTCTGAGGAAGAACAGTCGGTGCAGCGCTGAGTCATGATAGGCACCAAGTGCAGTTTCCAAGGAGACTAGCATCCCCTCAGGAAACCAAGACCCCAGAGTAGTCATATTCAGCTCGCGGAGGCACTTGCAAAGCTGACTATCCTCTGACATCGTCAGGCCCGTGACATCTCGCACCAGCACTGAGGGCGCAAAGGGCTTGTGTACCTCTGAGCACTTCAGCAGCGCATTCCATGCACGCCCGTGCACGACACAGTATCCACTCCACGTGGCCTAGGTCTGGTTGGACTGCCAATCACACCAGCCAGCCTATCAGGCCAGACTGAATCATGTTCAGGAGCCAGGTGTGGTAATTATTGCTATGCATCCAGTCAGCGAGAGTGCCAAACCGCCACTTTGTCTTCCAGCCACGTAATGGCCTTGACATAATTGGCCGACCACAGTTCGTCCGCTCTCCCTTTCAGCCAGATACCCAAATATCGCACCGGCCCATCTGCCCAACTGAAGGGATATCTAGAGCTGCACCGCGTCATGGCTTCCGATAAAGGCAGCACCACCGAATTTGACCAATTAATTGTAATCCCGGACAGCCGGACGAATCAAACTATTTCTTCCATGCAGACATACAACACAACCTAATCCGCGTACATAGAAAGCAGTATAGGACGCTGTCTGAACACCAGTCCCCTATGATTATGGTGTTGTCTCAAGCGAGCCGCTAGCAGCTTCATCACCACCGCAAATAGGAGCAGCGCTAGAGGGCACACCTGACGAGTGCCCCTTTGTATCGGAAAGAAATCCGACATCATCCCATTAATTCTCAATCTGACAGTCGGCTTCGAATACAACAGGAGGATCAATTGGATGAACCCTGGGCTCAGCCCCACCCTAGTCAGCAAGTTAAACATGTAGGGCCACATGAGGGAATCAAATGCCTTAATGGCATCCAGGAACACCGCAGCCGCGCGATCCTCCTGTCCGATCATACGACATACCACGAAGAAGGTGCAGAGATTATGTAAAGTAGAGTGTCCCGGCACAAAGCCAGATTGATCTGGCTGCACCAAGGAAGGAAGCAGGGGCTGCAGTCAGGACACAATGAGTTTCGCCAGGATCTTATTGTCAATGTTTATTAATGATGAAGTGGCTGGTAAGAATCACAGCTACATGGGTCCTTCCCCGGCTTCAAGATTGTCATGATGAGAGCTTCCCGCAGCGAGGCCGGGAGAGTACTGCACTTAAGCACCTCTGCATATATCTCAAGGAGGTGGGGCGCTAGGATATCTGCTTATTCTTTATAGAAGGTCGGCGTCAGACCTTCCAGTCCCGGGGCTCTGTCGCCCGGTAAGCTTCGTATAGCTTGAACCACATCGTCCACCGAGAAGGGAGCATCCAGATATTGCCTATGCGAGTTCTCAAGCCAGAGCAGGCTAATATCCTCAAAGTAATTTGCAGTTGCATCAGAACATGACCCTGATTTCTCGGCATATAGGTCAGGATAAAAGTCAGTCAAGACACGCCTGACATCTTCAGTACCGGTATGGTGTACTCCTGCCTAGTCAGTCAATTCTACAATATAGTTCCCAGCCCACGGCCTACGGAGCATTGCTGCCAGCATTTTACCAACCCTCTCGCCCTCACCATATCTCCTTGCCTTGGCATCCTTACTCAGAATGCAGACCTCACAAAGTGCCACCTCCTGATATTGTGTCAACTTTCCCCTCAGTTTGGCCAGAAGGCCACCGGACCCATCAGAAGCCGATCGTTTCTCCAGGTCAGCAAGCTGTACCTCTCGACTCGGCAATTCGCGCCTCAGCACCTTTAACATGCCACGTTGTTCAGCAAGGCAAATTCCATAAATTACGACCTTGAAAGCCGAGGATACAGAGTCCTTGTTTTCAGCAAAGTATTCCCCTACAGCGACACAAATTTCCTCCATGAAGGCCCGATCCCTCAACACTCCATAGGGCAATCTCCACGAGAATGTGCGGCCGGGGTCCCCAGGTATAAGTAGTTCCAGCATGACCGGCGAATGGTCCGACTGTGTACGGGGCTTATGCTCAGTTGTCTTCGTGCAGAGTTCCACATCTCTGGTACAGAGCTATCTGTCTATTTTGGACCAGCTGCCATGCACTGAGTTGACACATGTGACTTCCTTATCCACACCATGTTTCGCCCTCCACAGGTCTACCAAAGCACCCTCAGGCATAATGGGAGACAGAGCCTTTGCAGCTGCCTCATGCTGCGCCTAGCCCGGCTCTCGCGGTCGGCCTCAAAGTCCAGTACCACATTGAAGTCACCACCCCATAACAAAGACCCGGAGCCCAGGGAGCCAATCAGTCGTCATCCTTCCCCGAAAAATTCGGGCTCATCGACATTGGGGCCATAGACTGACACCAAACGGAACAGCCTGTCCTGTAATGTACCCTGCATCATGACGTAACGACCATGCGGGTCCTTGATCACCATGTCAGTACGCCATAGCAATCCTTTCCTAATCAGAATAGCCACACCACGAGCATAGCACTAGTACACCGCTACATGGCACTCACCAATCCAGCCAGCCCTCACCCTATGTCTTGTGGGCTCGGTCAGGTGAGTCTCCTGCAACATACAGACGTCAGTCACATGGCGCTGCATTTAGGCTGACAACAGTCTCATCTTACGCCCATCATTCAGCCCCGAACATTCCAAGTGAGGCATCGTACAAGAGTCATAGTTTTATGTGCCATCCCAGTAACCTATCAAATCGTATCGCGCCCTCCTCCACCCACCTGAAGCAGCAGCTGAAGGGAAGGGACGGTGCAGGAGAGGAAGAACAGGGACAAAAACATCAAACCCAATGAATAACGTTACATACACCATCCCCCGCCCACTCAGACCCCCAATTGGGCCCAGGCACCCCCACACCCATAAACAGAACCCAGAAAAAAACACAGGAAAATGATTTGGACTCATCCAACGGGGCATAGTCTTGGCCAACAGTTCCACATCAGAGTGGGTGGGGGGTGGGAGTCGCAAAGTAGTCCATTGCACATCGAGTCAGACAACTCCAAGGCGTCCAGTACCTATAGGGCCATAAAGTCACAGAGCGCCATCCGAGCACACAGACGCACCCTCATGTAGGGCTGAGTTCAGTCGTTATCGCTCAAATGATTCCCTTCCTCGTCCTGTGCTGGCGGCACCGCAGCTGGTGACTTTTTAGGGATGCTTTTGGCAAATTTTGCAGCAAGTTTAGGATCCGAAAAAAAATGTAATTTGCCTTTGTGCTGCACACGCAGTTTAGCCGGATAGATGAGGGAAAATTTAGCCTCCGTGTGGCTCAGGATTGGGATGAACGCCTGTAGTGCTTTCCTCTTATTTAGTTTCTAAGCACTAACATAACACAACAGAAATGCACTTCTGAGGTCAAAGAAGACTTTTATTGTTGTTATATGAATGACGAATTAGTAGCTTTCAAGTCCGCGTTAATCAAACAAAATATATCAGTTTGCAATATACACAGCAGGTTATATTTATAAGATATTGAATGCAAAGCAAAACAAATACTTCACCGTGTAGGAACTATTTACAGCTACATCTTTCTAAGGTCTGCAAGCTGATGACCCCTGTCAGCCGCGAGAAAGAGTTTCATCTACCCACACGGGATGCTGGCAGCTGGCGCCAAGCTCCAGCACGAGGTCCGGCAGATTCGAATCTCACTCTCTGCAGCCTGTTACATTCGTTACAAAGGTGTGCCCCCTCCTCTCAGACCTGGGAAACTGAGCAAGCCTTTTGGAGACTGGCCAGGTCTCCAAGACTACTCCTGTTCCCAAGCTCAAGCGAGGAAAAACAACGCCCATGTACTCTCTCTTATCAGGTCTAGTCTACTGTGAGAGCAAAACATCTTGGTTCATCTGGTGCAAAAACACAGCTTGGAAAAATACAGCTTGGATTCTCAACTGCAATGTCTAACTCCACGTTAAAGGCAATGGGCAGCTAACCTAAATATCAAATGCAATGTCATGTTAAAGGCAATAGGCAGCTAACCTAAATATCAAATGCAATGTCTAGTGTCATGTCCAAGCCAATAGGCATCTAAGCTGAATACAAAATGCAATGTCTTATATCATGTCAAAGCCCATAGGCAGCTGAGCTGAATACAAAATGCAATGTATAATATCATGTCAAAGCCAATAGGTAGCGGAGCTGAATAATATATGATATCATGTCAAAGCCAATAGGCAGAATATCTAGTAGCATGTCAAAGTCAATAGGCAGCTAAATTGAATACATCATGTCAAAGTCAATAGGCATGCAATGTCAAAGCCAATAGGCGGCTAGACTGGATACAGCATGTCAAAGCCAATAGGCAGAATACAGAATGTAATGACTAATGCAATGTCAAAGCCCATAGGCGGCTAAACTGAATACAGAAAGTAATGGCTAATGCCATGTCAAAGCCAATAGGCACAATACAGAAAGTAATGGCTAATGCCATGTCAAAGCCAATAGGCGGCTCAACTGAACAAAACATACCATGTGCTACTGGTGAACATTGAGCAACTAATATGCGCAGTGGTGAAACACAAAGTCATTGGTCAAAACAAAACTCCATCAAATAGCAGGACATTCCGCCCTTTGACCAATGAATTTTTGTTTCACATATCTCATATTTCAAACAAACAAAAAAAAAAACATCAGCACAAAAAAAACATTATGATCAAAGCAATCCCTGTAAAGCAATAGAAGTGAATTAACACATTGATCTCATAACCTTTCACATCAGATACATCTACATAGAAAAGACTGGGCAATTTTTATACTCTGAGTGAGTCTCTAATTCAATAGTGTTAGCAATTTGATGTGGCATGAGTTCTGCTCATGTAAAGGTGCACGGTCCATCTGAAAGGTTTTCTGGAAGGTAAGCAAAAGTCAGAGTTCCATACGAGAGGAAAAAAAAAAAAAACACAGCAAACAAGTTGAACTTGAACTGAAGGCGCAGTTTGCGCAAAATGGATCCATGGTGCTGGCACTTTACTCAGCCAGGTTCAGGTTGGGGGTTCGGTCCCTTCCCCGACCCCACACGCACACACCGGAAGGGGGACCACACAGCGCACTCAGGGACAGTGGCGAAACGTGGTAGGATCTGCAAAAGAAACAAGTATGACTTTTCTTGCAAATAACATTTTTCATTTAAACTGCACCCTTCCTCTTTCTTTCCCTGCTTTATAATCAGCAGGACGTTTTTGGGGCCCTTTGTTATATTTTCTGCAGGTTCTGGAGGATCACTTGGGGCTTCAGCCCACACATCAGCACTGAGGTTTTTATCTGCTGCGCCACAGCTTCCCTTTTCTTGCACTGTCAGAAGGGCTGGGGCAGACTCCTTCTTTACCAAACCTCCATTCACTGCACTTTTGTCAATTTGGGCCATTCTGTCTCCAATTTGTATGAATGAATCAGATTCTTTTCTAGGTATCAGCATAATTTCGATTTTTCCTTGGTAATTTGCAGCAATCACTCTCCCTAAAACCTGATCAATTTGCCATTTCTGTTCTGGTAACGTTCCTCTCCCCAACTGCTCTGTGACTGCTTGCATGACAGATTGCTTTTGTGCGTGCTGCACAGTTTTTATCAAATCTAGGGGAATGTGCATCTCTCTCATCTCTGCCCACCTGTAAGTGGCTTTTTCTCTCAGCTGTTCACATTTCTGGGGCACCCACTTAGCCATCCCCACTAAGGCAGAATTCTGGGTGAACACTTCTCTCTCTGAATTTTTCTCATTAACATCTGCAAGGTAATTGAACCAGTTAGGTACAAGCCATGTGGCTAAAACATTATCAAAGAACCAAAAATCAGCGTAAAAATGACACATCTCACGTAGCTCTTGCTTTAAAATCTGACACACATTATACAACGCTGTTCCTTCTACTGTGCCAGAAAACAACATTTCAATCAATGAATCATTAGTAAAACAAACATGCTTTTTATCTTCAGTAGACACGAATTCAAATGGTGCACACAATTTCATTGATAATTCTTTTATCTGTGGTACTCTAGCCCTGTCTTGCAAGTACCAGATCCATTGTATGATTCTAGCTAGGGGCACTATTTTCTTTCCTTGTTCTTGAGTTACAGGTACATAAGTATTTCCTTCTTGCACTGCGCAGAAACCTAAAGTCTGCATTATTTCATTTGCCAAATCACAAGTGCGCAGCTGCATATAATTTTTCACAGTGACCATATACAAAAG